>NC_136903.1:57756541-57870011 GCF_949606895.1 Notothenia rossii | reverse complement strand
TTTCTGACTGCCACTGGCTGTCAAGGGGAGAACACTGAGGCATGAACTCAATTGCACGACTCAAAACTCAGACTCAGATAGCGTTTCAAAATAAAGACTTTACTGGAATTTGCACAGTAATAAAACAAGGAAAACAAAACCACTCTTTCGAGGAAAACTATAATGCGATCTATAGCATAGGTCCGTGAAAGGTCCGTGAAAAAGTCTGTGAGGTAAGCCGATACGTGGTCTTCGAGAGACAACGAACTGACAATTAACAGGAGGGAGCTAACACAATATATACACAGGTAAAGGGGACACAGTTGGAAACAATCAGGGCGGGGAAAATAATCAAGGACGCAGGAGACAGAAAAGGGGCGGGGAGCGTGGAGGCCTGAAATGAGAGGAAGAAATAATTAAGGGCATAGACATAAAGCACAAGACAAAGGGACATGACAACTCTAACATAAAGAATAAACTTTCACAATAAGTTTCTTGGACATGACAGTACCCCCCCTTCTAGGGACGGCTCCTGACGGCCCAGGCTCCTCTGAGTTGAGGCGGTCAAAATCCTCAATGAGGCTTTTGTCCACGATGAAGCGGGAAGGAATCCATTGCCGCTCCTCAGGACCATAACCCTTCCAGTCAACCAGTAACTGTCGCCCTCTACCCCTTTTCCGACTAGCCAATAGTGACTTGACCGTGTAAACCGGACCTCCATCGATCATCCGGGGGGGCGGGGGGGGTTTGACGGTGGGAACCATAGCGCTCTCCTTCAATGGTTTTAATTTCCCTACATGGAAGGTGGGATGTACCTTCATGGCCCTGGGAAGCCGTAGTCTCACTGAGACTGGGTTTATGACCTTGGTGATGGGAAAAGGACCCACAAACTGGGGAGCCAGTTTTCGGGAGAGTACGTGGAGGGGAAGGTCTCGTGTAGAGAGCCAGACTTTTTGGCCTGGCTGGTATACAGGGGCTGGTCGGCGTTTTCGGTCTGCTGCTCTTTTAACCAGTTGTGAATTCCTGCAGAGTATCTTCCTAGCCGCAGCCCACACGCGCCGACAACGCCTGACCAGAGCGTGGGCAGACGGGACCGTGACCTCCCTCTCCGTGGCTGGGAACAGTGGCGGCTGGTAGCCATAAACACAGTGAAACGGGGACAGGCCCGTGGCAGAAGTAGGGAGGATGTTGTGTGCATACTCAACCCAGGTGAGGTGCTCGCTCCAGGAGGATGGATTCTGGGACACCAGGCAGCGCAGGCAGGTCTCCAGTTCTTGATTTAGGCGCTCTGTCTGGCCGTTAGACTCCGGATGATATCCAGACGAGAGACTGACCGTGGCACCGATGAGGCTGCAGAACTCCTTCCAGAAGCGTGACACAAACTGGGGGCCCCGGTCGGAGACAATATCCTTAGGGAAACCATGAAGCCGAAACACATTCTGCATCATGACCTCCGCCGTTTCCTTAGCTGAGGGCATCTTTGGCAGAGCAATGAAATGTGTCATTTTGGAAAATCTGTCCACTACCGTGAGAACTGTGGTTTTACCTCTAGAGAGGGGCAGGCCAGTGACGAAGTCCATGGAGATCTCTGACCAGGGCCTGTTGGGAATAGGGAGTGGTTGTAATAACCCTATTCGCGACCTGGAAGAGGTCTTGTTTCGAGCGCAGATAGGGCACGCCTCCACATACTCCTTCACCTCCTTCTCCATGGATGTCCACCAGAAACGTTGTTTAACAATGAACATAGTTCTCTTGACTCCGGGGTGACAGGTGAGCAGCGAAGTGTGAGCCCAGTGGATCACCTGTGGTCGCTCGGCCTCCTGAACAAAAATCCGGTTAGGCGGGCAACCCCTTGGTGCAGGAGCTCCAGCATTGGCACGTATTACCTCCTTCTCTACTGGCCAAGTCAGCGCTCCTACCACCCGGTTCAATGGGATGATGGGTTCCGGCTCCTTGGCTGCAGGCACAGGGTCAAACAGACGGGACAGAGCGTCAGGCTTGACATTCTGAGACCCCGGCCTGTAGGAAAGAACAAAGTCAAAACGGTTGAAAAACAAGGTCCACCTAGCCTGGCGGGAGTTCAGTCTTTTGGCCTTTCTGATGTACTCCAGGTTCTTGTGGTCGGTCCAGACCACAAAAGGATGCTCGGCTCCCTCCAACCAATGCCTCCACTCTTCCAACGCTAACTTCACGGCCAGCAACTCACGGTTTCCCACGTCATAATTTCTCTCTGCCGGGGAGAGCTTCCTGGACAGGAAGGCGCAGGGGTGAAGTTTGTTGTCCTTCTGTTGTTGCTGGGAGAGGACCGCTCCCACCCCCTCGTTGGAGGCATCCACTTCCACCACGAACTGGCGAGTGGGATCCGGCATGGTAAGTATGGGGGCAGTGGTGAACATCTTTTTCAGCCGAGAAAAAGCCTCCTCAGCCTGAGGAGACCACACAAAAGGCACCTGAGGGGACGTGAGGACATGAAGAGGGGCTGCAATAGCGCTGAAGCTCCGCACAAAACGTCTGTAAAAATTAGCAAAGCCTAAAAACTGCTGCACTTTTTTGCGAGAGTCAGGGGTAGGCCAACAGGCTACTGCGCTAACCTTCTCTGGGTCCATCATAACCTGACCTGGGGAAATGATGAAGCCCAAAAAAGTGACTGTTTCCACATGAAATTCACACTTTTCAGCTTTGACAAACAACTTATTTTGGAGCAGTTTCTGTAGAACCAGGCGGACATGTTGTTTGTGGGTGTGAAGGTCAGGGGAGTAGATCAGAATGTCGTCCAGATAAACAAAAACGAAACGGTTCAGAAACTCCCTCAACACGTCGTTGATCATAGCCTGGAAGACTGCAGGAGCGTTTGACAATCCAAACGGCATGACCAGGTATTCATAATGTCCTGAAGGGGTGTTAAAACCCGTCTTCCATTCATCGCCCTCCCTGATCCTGACCAAATGATAGGCGTTCCGCAGGTCTAATTTGGTGAAAACCTTGGCTTCCTGAAGCTGCTCGAAAGCGGACGAGATGAGAGGGAGGGGGTACCGGTTTTTAACCGTAATGTCATTGAGAGGTGAGTAGTCGATACAGGGCCTAAGAGACCCATCCTTTTTGCCCACGAAAAAAAAACCTGCCCCTGCTGGGGATGAGGAATGACGAATAAGCCCTGTCTTGAGGGAGGCATCAATATAGTCCTTCATGGCCTCTTTCTCAGGTCCTGAAATTGCATAAAGTCGACCCTTAGGAATGGGAGACCCGGCAATTAAGTCAATAGCACAGTCATAGGAGCGGTGAGGAGGAAGAGCCAGAGCTTTGGACTTACTAAAAACTTCACTAAGGTCGTGGTAGCAGGAAGGAACTGAAAGTACATCCGGAAGATATATTTTTGGGACTGTATCCTGCCTAACACTCCCAGTGTTACATCCCCTGTCAATCTCTGCTACCTGCTTAATACAGAGATCAATGCAATTCTTTCCCCACCCCTCCACCCTCCCAGATTGCCAATCTATGTGAGGGTTATGAAGTTTCAACCAGGGAAACCCCAAAATGAGTGGATGTTGGGCTGAGTTAAATAAGTGAAAAGACATTGTCTCATGGTGGTTATCATTACATCTTACTTCTAAAGGCTCCGTTTGGTGAGTCACTTTAAACAACAGCCGCCCATCGAGAGCACTCGCTTCAAGAGGCTGGGGTAGAGGTTTAGTTTTTATGTCCCATTTTTTAACTAAACCCCAATCCATAAGACTTTCGTCCGCCCCTGAGTCAATGAGAACACCATGAGTAACTACATTGTCTCTGATTTTTACCTGGATCCGGGTCAGGGTGCGAGGAGGAAAGTCAGAGGAAGAGATCCGGCTCACCAACGTACTCCTCTTCATTGGTGAGCCTCCTCTTTTACCGGACAAGCCGCTTGTGGGTGTCCGCGCTGCCCGCAGTAGAAACACAGACCTTCCTTGAATCGACGCTGACGTTCTGCCAGCGACAGCTTGGCGCGGCCCAACTGCATTGGCTCCTCCACGGAGCCAGGGGGCGCTGTTGTCCGGAACGCAGGTGGTGAGGGGTGACGGGGCCTCCAAGAAGAAGTAATATCCAGCGGCGAGCGTCTCCTCTGGAGAGGTGGATCAACCGCATCCTTGGATTTATTCCTTCTCCTCTCCGTCAAACGATTGTCTATACGTAAAGCCATGGATATGACAGAGTCCAAATCAGCGGGCAGATCGAGAGGCGCCAGCTGGTCTTGTAAAGAATCCGAGAGACCGCTGACGAAAGCGTCCAACAATGCAGCGGAGTTCCAGCCGCTGTCGGCTGCCTTAGTCCGGAACTCGATGGCGTAGTCAGCCACACTCCGCTGATGTTGTCGCAACTTGATCAGAGCCCGAGCTGCTTCCCTGCCCGGCGTGGTTTGATCGAAGGTCTTCCTCATAGTGTCTATGAAGTTTTCCAGAGACCCGCAGATAGGTGAGCCTCGGGACCATTCTGCCGTGGCCCACGCTGCTGCTCGGCCGGAGAGATGAGAGATCATAAAGGCCACTTTGGAAATGTCCGTGGGAAAAGCAGCCGGTTGGTGGTGATAGTGTAACTCACACTGCACGATGAACGGCCGGCAGCCTTCTGAGTCCCCGGAGTACCTTTCGGGTGGAGCCAGACGCATGGAAGCACTGTGCGGCTCAGTAACCCGGTTGGGATCGAATCCGGTCACCGCTGGAACCGGAGGAGTCGTAGGAGGAGAAACAGCCTGCAGGTGAGTGAGCACACGCTGAACCTCTGCTGCCAGTAGATTAACTTGGGTCGTCAACGATGTTTGTAGTTCCCCCTGGCTGCTGGTTAGATCCTGCACTCCCTGCTGCATGGTGGCCATACGCTCCTCTTGTTGCCCAAGACGTTGGCCCTGAGAACGGATAGCGTTCTTAATCTGATCTGAGTCGGCTGAGTTCATTTTGATGGTCAGTTCGTACTGTCAAGGGGAGAACACTGAGGCATGAACTCAATTGCACGACTCAAAACTCAGACTCAGATAGCGTTTCAAAATAAAGACTTTACTGGAATTTGCACAGTAATAAAACAAGGAAAACAAAACCACTCTTTCGAGGAAAACTATAATGCGATCTATAGCATAGGTCCGTGAAAGGTCCGTGAAAAAGTCCGTGAGGTAAGCCGATACGTGGTCTTCGAGAGACAACGAACTGACAATTAACAGGAGGGAGCTAACACAATATATACACAGGTAAAGGGGACACAGTTGGAAACAATCAGGGCGGGGAAAATAATCAAGGACGCAGGAGACAGAAAAGGGGCGGGGAGCGTGGAGGCCTGAAATGAGAGGAAGAAATAATTAAGGGCATAGACATAAAGCACAAGACAAAGGGACATGACAACTCTAACATAAAGAATAAACTTTCACAATAAGTTTCTTGGACATGACACTGGCTGAAGCTTGGTTGCTAGTTTATGTTAGAAATTAAAATCAATGTTTTGATGGTATAATGTAGCTTAAACATACCGTCAGTTTAAACGCTCTTTTATACTGAAAAAGCAGAAATTCTTGTGCACAAGCAGTTAAGCTTTTATTCTGAAAATCCTTCATCTACGGTTAGCATTTAGCATGTGGCTAATATACGATTTCCTAAAGAGGTGAATTGAGTAGAGAAATGACGTGGTGTGGTGAAAACCGAAACCTACTGATTTAACACTACAACTATAGATGTCGAGATACTACCATGCTGAATATTAAATGAAAGTACAGTTTATTTGAATACACTATTGTTTACAGACGAGAGTAGCATGTGACAACATCCGGAATGACCGGAAACCAAACCAGCCGTGCAGCATTTTCTGTATGTTTTAGAGTATTGATTACAGCGTTTAGAATGTGTTACATGAAAAGTGATGACAGAGAATATGAGGAGAAAAGGCGTGTTAAGCATATGTTGAAGGTGAAAAGTACCAATCCTCTGTTTAAATGCAACAACGGACATTAGAGGCGAAGCGAGCCGGCTGGCGTGGAGGAGCCAGCAGAGGATGTATAACGGCACCGAACGGGGGATTCGCCCTTCTCTTCTTGCTCAGGAGAGCCAGATCACAGCTGTTTTCTGCCGGAACAATATTCTGTCTGTAACACTACCGCGCCTTTTTTAATTAAAGTATCCCATTTGAATCTTTTCAGAGACTCCATTTAGTCTCATTTTAAAGCTTCTCTCCTGGACGCGAGAATAAAGAACATATTTAACAATTGGGGACCCGGACGTGATCTCGTTTCACCGGGAGAGCAGTTGCAGTTTTCAAAGGAGCTTGAACAATGCTGCAGTAGGGCCTGGCTCATTTCGTGGCATCTGCAGGCAGTGGCAAGTACTTCCGGCATCTGCCACGGAGGCCGCTACTCCGTGGTATCTGTGGCAAGTATATGCCACAGATGTGGTATCTGTGGCAAGTATATGCCACGACTTGCCGTGGCAACTATATGCCACAACCATGCCACAACTTGCCGTGGCAAGTATATGCCACAAGTTAAGAGAAGGTTTATGGTAGCTGCCACTCGCCTTCCGTGGCAAATGCTGATATTTAAACCCGTATTTATCGCGTAAAATGTCGCTGTTTTGGCATGACTTTATCGGACTGATCTGTACAGAAGACTGATGATCTGTTACTGATGGTCCGATCTCTATTTTTCAAAAAGATTAAACGTTATATGTTCTATAGATTTTACTTGGAGAACGTGGTTTGTTAAAATAAATAAACTTGCTATATTTATGATAATACTCAAGATATATTATTAGTAAGTTGACATAAAGATCTAACATTGTTGACCAGAGGTGGGAAATAGGCTAACTTGTATACTCAAGTAGCCTACTGTACTTGTGATTTAGAAATAGCCTACTTGTGCTATAAGGATAAGGACAACCAAGCGCAAAGCCTACAAGCACTGAAAAGCTGGCAAGGGGAGACGGATGAGCATGACTCAGCGTTCTGTCAAGAACTCGAACAATATAAATTGTTTGCCAGTTTCAAAACGCAATAAAAGGGTGGATAAAAAAGCATGCATTGTGTCTCGATTTTTAATATACTGTCATGATTTTCTTAACGGAATAACCTGGTTTGTTTAGATTCACTGATATCAATATCTAATAAGAATAATCTGAAGCATTTAAATAAAAATGTTCAACCAGAATTAAAATATTAAACAACAAAACAGATACAATGAAATTAATCTGTTTATTAACAACGAAAATAATACAAATTAAGTACATATGCCTGGATTTAAAATAACACATTTATACATGTGTACAATCAAATATAACTGTCCTTTGCCTCATTTATAAAATATAAATCTTAGCATCTCACTAGCAGTGGCAAATGCAATCAGTTACAGCTGCCCTAAGTCTGTAGCCAAGTCTAATAACACCATTGTAGACGTTGCTGTGTCAATACAGATATTTATTTTTTAATTATTTGTCTTTACTAGTAACAATACACCTGGTTATCGTAGCAAGCAGTGGAAACTCCCCTCAAGAAGCGACAATTGCCAAGGGCTTGCGTTGCAACGCTCACTTGCCAATATTTCTTTTTTTATTACAATATAGGCCTATGTTTAGCCTACTATCATAGATATAGCACGTTTGTTTATTTTAGCAAACCAAGTAGGCTATTCCAAGTAAAATTGAATATAAATGATAATTTATTATCTTTTTGAAAAATAGAGATCGCACATCAGTCCTGTGATAGTCCAGCGACATTTTACACGATAAATACGAGTTTAAATATCAGCATTTGCCACGGAAGGCGAGTGGCAGCTACCGTAAAACTTCTCTTAACTCTGGCATCTTGTGGCAACTCCCATTCAGCATGCGCAAAAGCCACGGCAAGTTGTGGCATATACTTGCCACGGCAAGTTGTGGCATATGCTTGCCACGGCAAGTTGTGGCATCTTTGGCATTTACTTGCGTTGGCAAGTTGGCATATACTTGCCACGGCAAGTTGTGGCATCTGTGGTATATACTTGCCACAGATGCCACAGAGTAGTGGCCTTTGTGGGAGATGCCACAAATGCCAAGGCACATGCCACGGCGAGTAGTGGCAACACTCATTGTGTTCTAGTATGATAAATAAAATAACATTGTACCTTGAAAACCAATGCATTCGTTCATTTGACACGTTGGTGGTTTTAGGTAGGCTATACAGCGACCCCTGGCGGTTCTAGTGGGAAGTAAAAGTAGAAGTAGCCAACCTAAATGTTGGACTACTCTGTTACAAGTAAAAGTCATGCATTAAAATGTTACTCAAGCAAAAGCCCAAAATGATTAGCATAACAATATACTTAAAGTGCATATTACATGTTTTCATTATAATGATTGATCATGAAAGTGTTCTCAAAGCTGGTAAAGGTGCAGCTAGTTTTAATGACTTTGTATACTGTAGTGGGGTATCTTGTGAATTTACTCCAGGAGAAACTATAAAGTCTGATTTAAGACTTGATTATATGTATCATCATTAATCAGAATCTGTAGTAAGTAACTAAAGGTAGCGTATTAAATAAATGTAAGGGAGTAGGCTACAATTACACAATTTACCTCTGAATTGTAGTGGGGTAAGTAACCTACTACGTAATATACCATTTACATACTCAACTAAAGTACAAGTAGGCTATTTCTAAATCACAAGTACAGTGCTTGAGTATACAAGTTGGCCTATTTCCCACCTCTGGTCAACAATGTTAGATCTTTATGTCAACTTAATAATAATATATCTTGAGTATTATCATAAAAATAGCACTTTTATTTATTTTAACAAACCACGTTCTCCAAGTAAAATCTATAGAACATATAATAATAATAATGGATTACATTTTTTTTATTAGAGCGCTTTTACAGGTGCTCAAAGCGCTTTACAAATACACATACACATACATATAATGTTTAATCTTTTTGAAAAATATGATCGGAGCATCAGTAACAGATCATCAGTCTTGTGTACAGATCAGTCCGATAAAGTCATGCCAAAACAGCGACATTTTACGCGATAAATACGGGTTTAAATATCAGCATTTGCCACGGAAGGCGAGTGGCAGCTACCGTAAACCTTCTCTTAACTCTTAACTTGTGGCATTTACTTGCCACGGCAAGTTGTGGCATATACTTGCCACGGCAAGTTGTGGCATAGATAAGTTGTGGCATATACTTGCCACGGCAAGTTGTGGCATGGTTGTGGCATATACTTGCCACGGCAAGTTGTGGCATCTGTGGCATATACTTGCCACAGATACCACATCTGTGGCATATACTTGCCACAGATACCACGGAGTAGCGGCCTCCGTGGCAGATGCCGGAAGTACTTGCCACTGCCCGCAGATGCCACGAAATGCGCTTGCTGTCTCTCCAATGCTGGCAGACATACACTCGGGCCCATACAGAAAGGTAAAGAAGTACCTGTTTATTTAAAATCTTCAATAGATTACATAGTGAACAATAGGAGTGTGTGTCTGTCTGGTAAGTTGGACTCCTGAGAAAGACTGCCTAAATTTAAGTTAAAACAAGCCTAAATTGATAAACATTGGTATCCTACCACACGTGGCGTTGCTTTGTCACAGGCAGGGTGAGTTCAATTTCTTTTGTTCTATTTAACCCTGCATGCTATTCGTTTGTCTGTTATTACATGTCGGCTAGAGGCCAATCACTTCTATAGGTGTCTTTTGTTGCGTTTTAAGTTAACATGAATGGTTTTAGGCCATTAAGCAGTTGGGACTGCTTGAGGCAAAGACACAGCCAAAGTTTGAAGCTAAGGTTATTGGAGTGAGTGTTTTGTGTTAAAAACAGTGTGAGGCTGTTTTAAAAAAGTCATTTTTCAAGGAAAAGGCCTGAGGAGTTTGAAGCTTTATTTCTGTTTTCAAAAAGACATTGCGTTGTGGATTACGGCAGGAAGTGCGACATTCGTGCGTTAGATAGACGATATTCTTCTGATTGTGTTTGGATAGCGTCCCATTTTGTCCCATAAATAGCGTGTTTAAACAGAAGAGATGACCATACTGGCTCTTAAAGTCAAAACATTTACGTACATGGGTAGAGGGCTATGACGTAAGGGTATAAGGCCCATTTATCATTGTAAACTAAATAGAAATGTTATTTTAAACTACAGTGTTGTGTGTTGAATTTACTAGACAAAATATCACCCCACCATTATTTCAACTCCAGGTGTTTTCTCAAATCCCTTTGTTCTTCAGGTCAAAGGTTGGAAAACCAGTTGCCATCTTGTCTTGACCTCATGTTCACAGTGAACCACACGGCAGTCGCCATTTCATGAAATGCTAATTGAAGTACTATGTTTGCTTTAACACACTGAGGCTAGGCATTCCATCTAGTAAAGAACCATACTTCTTGTTAGAGTTAGAACTATTGGAAGTATTTCTGCTGATAAAAGTGTATTGGCTGGTTTTGTGAATATTCTTGTTTTGCAGATGTGTTTTGGCAGTTATGTGCTGTGTTTAACCATAGTGTAATGTTCGTCCTATTTTAAAGATATTTTTCAGGAAAATAAGTTTCTCCTTGTTAAAAAACAAGTCAGTTTTGCAACAGCTGTTCCCTAGTGGATTAAGCTGGAAATTAAAACAGCACACTCTGGTGGTAGTACAGAATTATTACACAAATAGAAGAAACACCATAACATTGTGAAGTATAATTTTAAGTGTTATAAATAAACACATGCTTGATCGCCAAGATAGAATTGCAAGTGGTTTCTAATTATAAGAGAAGAAATTTTACATAATACTTTTTCAAACACCAATTTATTGAAGCTAACACAAGTAGTGACATTAGCATAATTTCATACATTTTGGTATGCGCTGTACACAGGAGATTTGGATTTGAACCATATTCATATTTCAAAGTCAAAACCATACACGGTACAACTTTATTTTAACATTTCATATTTTAAATGTGCATAATTTTTATATAATAATTAACTTTATGAATATTTTACCTATAAAAAAAAAATCAAAAAAAAAAATCTGTAATTCAAAAAAAAAAAAAAAAAATCTATAAAACCTTGAGCAATTAAAAAAAAAAAAAAAAAAAAAAAGATTTAAAGTTCGGACGAACAGCAACGAAGGTGCTAGTCAGAAGATTAGTGCTTCATCTTTGATAAGTTAATAAATAATTAGAGAACATGTCACCAAAACAAACTAAGTTGAGACTAGACGCAGGGCCAGGCTCAACAGCAGATATCAAGGGAAGGATACAAATCAGATCAGATGCTATAACAGTTCCAAATCTTAGACAAAAGACATGGAACCACATGGAGAAACTGTTGGAACAATGGCAAACGAGAGGACTGTATCCAGCTGATGATCAACCAACACCAACGAAAGCCCATAGAAAAGCAGTAATTGACCATGAAAATTGAAAATACCTGCGAGAACAACAAGCATGGATCAAAGCCGGACAACCCCCTTGGTATGGACCTGCTAAAAGCGCTATAAACAGAGCTGAAAAAGAAAATCTAGAGTTACAACTCTGGTACTCCATCTAAAATATGTCAGCCAAGAATCAACTAACAGCATGTATGTGGCTCAAGGAGCAGAGCTCACAGCAAAGGAAGATAAGAAAGAAAAGACGGAAGAAGCTCCAATAATCCAACCTTCAAAGCTCCTTCCAAGCCTGACAGATGCGCATCTTCCCTACATGACAGAAGAATACAGTTTATTTCAACCCCCAATACAAGCTCCAACTCTAGGTGTTTTAGGAGGAGTATTGGAGTTGTCATTTATCATTTAAATCATATTCGTTAACCTAAACGAATAGTGTATAGATAGATACTTTATTCATCCCAAATTGGGAAATTATTTCGTTGCAGCCCAGTGTTATTGGACATTACAAATTAATAAAAAATATGTAGGAGGAATATAAAATACAAAATACAATACAAATAATTAGCATAAACATCAAATATATTCATATCAACAGTAGCTCGAAAGAGTATCTGAATAATAGAAATAAAAAAAAGATGTGTATTACTCTACTACTTTATGAATAAAACTGAATATATGAATATTTACTTCAGGAACATAAGAGCAATTTAATATTATGTACTAGTTTGACTACAGTAGAGTCTCTATCTCAAAAAATATGCATTATATCATGCAATAACAGATACATGTTATGAACAAACATGATTTGAGGTTTATGATAGCTAATAAAAAACATCTTATCATGCCAAAAAAAGATTACACAATACGTACTGAATATTACCAGAAATTGAAAGTTATTTATGATATTAAACTGGAATTTGTGAATTTTAACCCATAAGAACCTGGACTAATTTCTGGCTCAATAAAAATTAGTGGGAGCATAACACAGGTTGAATAGAGCACATAGAACACATGTCTAAAAAAAAAATCTAAATTCCACCACCAGATGACAGAGATCTGAAAAGTGACATCAGTGTCACTGCAGTCTTATTTGATTGTTAAATTAAATTATTAAATGTACAGTGTTTTCTGACATTTCTGACATTCCTGAGCACATTCCATTAACTCTGAAGCTTCCAAAGATGTTACCATAGGCATATTATGTATGGTTGGAAAGCTGAGAAGGAATGGAATCCATTTCAGATGACTTAGTCATGGTCAAACCATCTCAGAAAGAGCACAGAGAGAGAAAGGAGTATTTGCATTTTCCGATTGCCCCCAAAAGGGCCCGCATGCCATTATTGGCCCCAAAAGTGCCCCCACCAAACATCTCTACACCTAGGCATGCCATATGTTTTTTAACATCTACATTTCCCAAGGAACAATTATATCAAGTCCATTCCCCAAGGTCCATAAGACCTTCCCAGAAGGAGTTATCATCAAATAAAGGTCAAGTGTTGTCGCCAGAGCACCACACCTGCAGCAAGGGACTGATCATTAGTGCTCACCTGACTCACCTGTGTTGATAACGCAATTGCACTCTATTCAAAGACCATGTCCATGTCCCACACTGTCCTCAAGAGACAATACAATATGTATTATATCTATTATATGTAATATGCCATGTATTACTAGTGTAGAACAAGTGCCATTCATTCATTTTTCACACCAGGTGTCTGACATTTCAAACTGGACCAGGTGAGAGGTGGATCTTTGTCTGTTAGGTCAATGTCAATCTTCATTTGTCTAAAATTAATCAGACTGAGAATGTAGCTGACTTTTTATTTTTATCAACATCCAATGCCACTTGAATAATAAAAAAAACAATGTCCGGCTAGAAATTATTTCAGATCAACAGCAGGAAAAGTACAATCTGAACAATAGAAAACATGTTGCCTGGTAGATTTGGAACCATTTGGAACACGTGAAACAGAGTGTCAATAATCACCAGGAATATTTTTAATTCCACAACACCTAAATCTCAACAACTTCCCGTTCCTCTTCTCCTCCCAGTCATCCTACACTATCCTTTCCAAGCCTACTGCTGGCTGTTTAGAAATGGTAGCCTTTGAAGCAGTTTCTCTCTTCTGTGAAGCAGAGACGCAGGTCGCATTTCTCACACAGGGTGGTGGTTGCATTTGTTTTGCAGACTGTGCAGCGGCCACGCTTGGTAGATTTCACGGGCCAGTGTCCAAAGTGGTCCTTACGGACATCATCAGGAACTCCAACACGGACTCTCTTTCTCGTGGGAGGTGCTGAAGGAGATGGAGTGTTCATGTCAAGTGATGGGCGCCCCCTTCTTGCCTGGATGAGGATGAGGCAAGTTGCCACCTCTGCCTGGAATCTTCTTAGATTCAGTGCTCTCTCACCGATCAGCTTGCAGTCGTTCTTGTAGATCAGCCACGCGTTGACCAGGGCTACCATGATGGTGTGCCAGAAGAGGTAGATGTACCATCTCCGTGATCTCATGTGGTATTTGTACCGGAGAAGGCATCTATCCATGAGATCCACCCCCCCCATGAAGGTGTTGTACTCTTTGACGACATTGGGCCGGATGACGTCAAGGAATGCCTTCTGGGGTTTGCTCCAGCGCCTAGCTTTGTCTTGTGGTTCCACTGCTGTTTGAGAGGAGATCAAGGTGACAGGTCTGTTGTCATGCCACTTTACTATGGCCATGGACCCCTCTTTCTCCACCCGGCAATCGAAAGATCCTCTGCCTCTCTTGGAAAGACTCTTGTCATCCTCAAGCTGACATCCAGCCAGGCGATTGCTGCGGACTGTTCCTGTAATACATAAAGAATAAGACAAGATGAGTCAAAACTAGAAACAAAGGAGAATGAGACCATAGGTATGTTGTTATTACCTGTGTGTGTGTGTGTGTGTGTGTGTGTTTGTGTGTGTGTGCGTGTATGTATGTGTGTGTGTGTGTGTGTGTGTGTGTTACCTGTGTAGAAGATCTGCCGCTGACGAAGCTCTCGCACCAGTGCGGCTGAAGAGAAGAGGTTGTCGGCGAACACTTTGTAGTTCTGGCCTGATGGAAGAGTTTCACACAACTTGACGACCACATCTCCTCCCATTCCAAGTGTGGTTCTTTTCCCAGTGCCACCTTCATAGACCTGGAAATCACATAGTATTCCGTCGGATGAGCAACGGGCCCAGATCTTGAATCCCCAGGGGTGGGGTTTGCCCTTCACATATTGCCTGATGGGGCAGCGCGTTCCTCTGAACGAGACCATCTGTTCATCGATGGAGTTGTGCTCCATCGGGGTGATCTGGAGACATTGTTTGCGGAACATGTCAAGCCATGGACGGATCTTCCAGCACTTATCCCCTTTTTGCCTGTTGGATGGAGCCTCGTTGTCGGTGAAGTGGAGAGATGTGAGGAGGGTCTGGAAACGGTCGCATGACATGTTGTCAGCGACCATGCCAATCCTTGTGTCGTTTTCCCAGTAGACACGGTTTCCTGGAAGCTGGCAAAGTCCCATACTGTGGTCTGCACGTTCTTGTGGGTGGCAGAGGTTTGAACGCTGTAGAGGTTGGTTTGCTCCATCATTGCCACAAGCATCTCATCTGTAATGAACCTCCTGAAGTACTGCAGGGGAGTGGGGAGCTCATCTGGAGGTTGGACCCTCTCTCCTTTGAAGGTGTGGTCTGGTGTTTCAAAAGCTTTTTTTCGCCATAGGAATCTTTCTTGGCCAGTAGAACGGTGGGATGCTGCAGTCGGAGGTTCTTCATTAGGAGGTTCTTCTCCCTCTGGTTGAGGTGGTTCCTCTTCCCCTATGTCGCTTTCCGACTCATATGGCTCCTCCTGATAATCAGGATCTAAGACAGGATCATCAAATTCATCCTCATCTTCATCCTCACCACCTAATCCCTCCACCTCACTTTCGTTTCCATCCAGGATTATTTCCAGGATCTTCTGGATGTCCTTGTCTCCATCCCACCTATTTTTCCTGTTCATCTAGAGAAGAAAATATGGAAAATAATCATGACTTTCAGCTGATGTCATCATGTAACGTTGGTAGCACTTTACCCTACAGCACGGTAATTATCATTTCCAGCTGTGAGGTAAAGTGCCACATGACGTTAGTCCTAAACCTGCCATGTTGTAGGTAGCTAGCTAGATAGTAGTATAAGTAACTAGTTATTACTAGTTATAGCTAGCTATATATATATAATATAATAACAATATATTACTGAGTATAATTGAATTAAGTAAACTGATCAGATAATGACAAGTTTTCTAATTGTGACATATAGGTCACAACACTTATTTTTTTTACCAGTTTAGTCTAAATGCCTGCAGTGACGTCTATGTCACACACATATTTACTTGCTCTTTTACCACAGAATAAAAAATAAAAAGTCTAAACAATGATTTATATTCGACAAACAACATGTTATCCAATATTTCAACCATAGGATTTGATGGATCTTACCTTTTATCCTCAGGATGGGCAGAGGGGCAAATTAGCTGGCAGACTGAAGTTAGCTTGTGGAGAAAACAGTCAGGAAAGGTGGCTGCTAATTGAACATGAGGTCATCCCAATGGTCACATGACCTTTCAGAAATGTGACTTGGGTGTCGCTTCAGGACTATATGAGTTGAAATTAAGGGTATACTTGAAGTGACACCCCTGCTACACCCTAAAATTGTGTGTGACATGCGCGTCACCTCAGGTTCTTATGGTGCTACTAATTGAACTTTGATATCACACTTAACATTATTTTGAAGTTGAATTCAATCAACATCATTTGGATTATATCATTTGACTTTTGTAATCATACATGGTTATATGGAAGAATTTTAGTTTTGTGTCATGCCAATAACTATATGTGATACATGTGATGTTTTTGTTTTGTTCATAATGTAGCAACGATGCCAGGTGGATCCACAAAAAGACAGTGCCCCCATTGTTTGGAAAAATCAAACTGCGCAAATCGTAGATGCACAAAGGTAAATATAACTATATATATATATATATATGTCTACTAAAGTATTCATAATACAGTCTATTATACTGTCTCTCGGACTTAGCCATTTTCATACATAAATGGCAGTTAGTTTTGCCTTTAAATATCTCATTGTTTTCTGCAAAACCCAATAAAATAAAAGTGGCGAACAAAGTGGTGACTTTTTTCTAACAAAAGCCGGAAAGAGTTTTGTCACTCCACAAATGTGTATCACAGTATATGTGTTTTTTAGAACATTACATTTACTGCATGTGCCTGTTCCATTGAAAAGTTTGACTGTTGGTTCTTTTAAATAACAATATTTTGATTTAAAAAAATGAATAATATTTTATTATGATTATATATGAGGCCATATAATGGACATTCATAGTGTAAATTAAAATATGAATTGCTACAAATAGTTAGATAAAGTGAATGTGGCCCCTCTGTATACTGTTAATTAGATATCCTAACTTGGTTAGCCTACTGAATAAATGATCCGGTACATTTACTCGGTAGCATATTTTGTCAGTCTGTACAATCAGTTGAATTTAATTGATTTTCCGATTCATTTTTTGGGGAAGTATTATATGATATTATAATATATATGGTTAAAAGAAAGAAATAAGCAATACTTTGTTTCCCAACTGTTTATAACTGTCTTTCTATCAGAAAAATTAAGTATGTCCTTCCTACTCCCTCTTTCCCTCTCACTTCCTCAGTGTGGGAAGATGTTGGAGCTGAAATCAAGGCACACGGCCCGTATGAAGGATTTCCGGCAGAAAGCAAAAGACTGGGCCCAAAAAGTACACCGGTCGAGAAATCAATCGAAGATATTCGATAATTCTGCCCTGGTGGTAATAAACATTTTATTTTATTTTGGTCAGCCATTGAAGGTTACTGTCCCACAACATTAGAGAAATATTAATTGAATCTATATTGTACAGGGAAGGAACAACTTTTGAAATGTCATTCAATTATGTGTCAAGATTTCATTAACCCAAATGCATTTGCAATATTTCAATAATTAGCTAGTATAAATATAAAAAACGATACATTGACTTTAGCCCTGTCAACATTGTTTGCCATTCATCCCCACCCACCAAAGCAATTTTAGACTAAATGTTCTGACTCACCAACCAACATCAAAGAACTAGTAGCGACGTATTGTATCCTCACGTTGCCTACGTTTAAGCCAGAAGGTCAAACACCACACAGATTAAAACCTACTGCCAACTCTCACTTACACTCTGCACCTGCATAAGAGGATTTTACTCTCCATAACAGCAGTATGCAGAAGTATGTCTTCCTCATTTCAAATGGGACAACAAAATATATAAGGCTCTAGAAATAAAGGCAATGTTTGTGATACACTCTTTAAAACATTTTCACAACACTCTCTACTAAGCTTCATGTTGGGAATATCTGAGTAATAGAACGACCAGATGAGATAACAAATTAAAAGACTTTGTGTGAGCCTTTGGACTGTAGTAGTTAGTTTTCCTCAAGTCCATTTTTCTTCTTGTGCACAGATTTCCTTAAGCTAGCTTATTTTGCAGACAGCTCTGCTGCCAATTCAACATGTTGAATCATCAGCAAAGGTTGTTGGGAATGGCAAAAAATGCCAATGATGCGGGACACACCACAAAAACATGGCCGACGGCCAATGCGGTGTGGTTAAGAGGTGTCTCCTTTGGTTCACTTGTAATGTGGTAGAGTGAATATAACTTCATGGCAGATGCTAATGAATGGCAAAACAGAACAGGAACACAATTGTCTCTTTAGAAAATAGTAGTGGTGTTGCTCTGATGGTTCTTTCTGATTAAGACACACTATAGAGAGTGGACTGCCAACTCTCTTTTTTTAAAGTCTTGCCTTTTTAACACTGCCTGGAAAATCTATCTCTGTCTGTATCTATTTGTGTGATGTTTGTCTATATGTTTTTCTTTGTTTTTAAAGTCGAAAAACTGAAGGCCCTTGGGTACTTTCCTCTCCTCTTCTGGGGGAAATACCACAATAAAAATAAGAAGTGGACGGCCCAGCTCCAGTGCCCCTTCGAGCTGCCACTGGTAGCCCATGCGTGTGGTGGCTGTCCATTTCCAGCCGCCTCCTTGGGGATGTTTTCCCTTTGCCTGTTGTGTGGGCGTGGTGGCTGTCACTCTGGCTCCAGGCTCACCTGCTGCAATCAGCTGTTCACCCTCAAACCTGATTCTCATCAGCCATCTACAACGGCATATCAGCAGAGGCTCCACAACCTGTCGGCGCCAGATCGTTGTTAAACCACAGTGGATCATTCTCTGACCGCCGTGTTGTCGTCACCAGCCTCCACTTCCTCGCCACTCCTGCCGGATTATCCTTCCCGCACCTTTTGTTCACTAATAAACCCTTTTTGAACACTCTGCCGTGTCCTGCGTTTGGGTCCTCTCAGATATCGTAACAGAACGATCTGGCCAGCATGGACCCAACGGACACAAGCCACCAGTCCAAGACTGCGGACGAACTCAGCCAAGCCCTGGCCAGTCAAGGCGCTCTCCTGGGGCATCACGCTGTGGTTCTCCGTGAGGTAGTGGAGACTCTCCGGAACCTCTCCGCTAACGTGCAAAGGATCGGCACGCAAGTAGAACTGCTCACCACACAGTATTCTCCTCCGCAGCCCGCTGCACAGCCGGCAGCCCCTCCTCCCGCTCCTGACGCACCTCTCTATCAGCTACGAGAGGCCGTCATTCCCACACCGGAGCGATACGCTGGAAATTTGGGGATTTGTAGAGCCTTTTTGTTCCAGTGTACGTTTTTGAACAGCAGCCCAGTACTTATCATACAGATGGGGCTAGGGTAGCATACGTAATGAGTCTGTTGAAGGGGAGTGCTTTAGATTGGGCTACAGCTGTTAGGGAGAGCCAGCCACACATTTGCTTATCATTTGATACTTTCATTTCCGAAATGAAAAAAGTTTTTGATCACCCGGTACGAGGGAGGGACGCTTCCAGGCGCCTTCTTTCTCTCCGGCAGGGCTCCCGTAGTGTAGCCGAATTTTCAGTTGAGTTTAGAACAGTTGCTGCAGACTCAGGCTGGAATAACGAGTCATTGCAGGATATTTTTCTTCAGGGGCTGAACGAAGCAATTAAAGACGAGCTAGCTGCTAGGGATGATCCAGTTAGCTTGGATAATTTAATTGCCACAGCTATCAAGATTGATAATCGCCTCAGAGAGAGACGTAGGGATAGGAATGGCCGTCACCCCAATCCCAGCTACTCCTCACCTGATCCCCAAATTGGGACTGCCACTGCCCCAATCTCCAGATCCTTCCCGATTCCTTACACGGCCTCACCCCCAGAAGACGAGCCCATGCAAGTGGGAAGGGCCCGCCTCTCACCATCTGAGCGTGCTAGAAGGATCCAGGCTGGGGAATGTGTTTATTGCAGCCAAACCAGCCATCTCGTTTCCTCCTGTCCTAATCTGCCAAAAGGTCAGGCTCGTCAGTAGGTGTGGGGATTCTGGCGAGCCCTTCCTCCTCTCTCAACCCCCGACCCAGAACGCAGCTAGAAGCCGTGCTTTGCTGCAACCAACAGTTCCTACCTCTGCTCGCTTTAGTGGACTCGGGGGCGGACGAGAATTTGTTGGACATTAATATTGCAGTTCAGGCAGGAATTCCCTCCGAAGTGTTAGATTCACCTCTTAATGCTAATGCTCTTAATGGTAAATTCCTGGCCCAAGTCACTCACCGCACCTTGCCAGTAAACCTCATTCTGTCTGGAAACCATCGTGAGGTTATTCAGTTTCACCTAATTTCCTCACCTCATGCCCCCATAGTGTTTGGCCATCCCTGGTTAAGAACACACAACCCCCAGATTAATTGGGTAACTGGCAAAATCCTTAGTTGGAGTTGTTTTTGTCTATCCTCATGCCTGCAGTCTGCCCTACCGCCTGCAGAGACCGCCACTCCACCACCCAAGATCGAGCCGCCTGACATGTCATCTGTCCCCACTGAATATCATGACCTGGGAGAAGTGTTCAGTAAACAGCGAGCTCTTTCTCTTCCCCCTCATCGACCCTACGACTGTCCCATTGACCTTCTTCCCGGGGCCCCTCTGCCTTCCTCCCGTCTGTTCAACCTGTCTCGCCCTGAGAGGAAATCCATGGAGAGTTACATCCATGACTCCCTGGCTGCCGGTGTCATCCGCCCATCCTCCTCCCCGGTCGGAGCTGGTTTTTTCTTCGTGTCCAAGAAGGACCGCTCACTGCGGCCCTGCATTGATTACAGGGGTCTTAATACCATCACTGTAAAAAACAGATATCCATTACCCCTCATCAACTCTGCCTTTGAACCCCTCCAGGAAGCCACAATTTTTTCCAAACTGGATCTCCGCAATGCCTACCACCTCGTCAGAATCCGACAAGGGGACGAGTGGAAGACGGCCTTTAACACACCACTCGGTCACTTCGAGTATCTGGTAATGCCTTTTGGACTGATGAATGCCCCAGCAGTTTTCCAGTCGATGGTTAACGATGTGCTCCGTGACCTCCTCAACCGATCAGTTTTCGTCTACTTGGATGACATCCTTATATTCTCTCGTAACCAGGAGGAACACATTATCCATGTCAGGCAGGTGCTGCAGAGACTCCTGGAAAACAGACTCTTTGTGGAGGCGGAGAAATGCGCATTCCATGTCAACACAGTCTCATTCCTGGGCTACATCGTTGAGGGAGGAAAGATTAGGGCCGACCCTGAGAAGATCCAAGCAGTGGCAGGGTGGCCAAAACCAACCTCAGTGAAACAGCTTCAACAGTTTCTTGGTTTCGCCAATTTCTATCGCCGCTTCATCAGAGACTACAGCAGAGTGGCGGGCCCTTTAACCAGACTCACTTCCCCTACAACTGGCTTTTCCTGGACCCCAGAGTGCGATGCAGCCTTCTCGGAGCTAAAGAGACTCTTCACCACTGCCCCTGTGCTCATCCACCCTGATTCCTCTCGCCAGTTCGTTGTGGAGGTTGATGCCTCCAACACCGGGGTAGGCGCAGTTCTTTCCCAGCGCTCGGAAAGAGACCAAAAATTACACCCTTGTGCATTTTTCTCCCGCCGCCTCACTCCAGCTGAGAAAAACTATGACGTGGGTAACAGAGAGCTGCTGGCTGTCAAACTTGCCCTAGAGGAGTGGAGACACTGGCTGGAGGGAGCTGAGCTCCCTTTTATTGTATGGACAGACCACAAAAACTTGGCTTACATCCAAACTGCCAAGCGCCTTAACTCCCGTCAGGCTCGATGGGCTCTGTATTTCGGTCGCTTCTCATTCACCCTTACCTACCGCCCAGGGTCACGGAACCTCAAGCCGGAAGCTCTCTCTCGCCAGTTTGCTTCCGAAGAACCAGCTGCCGGTCCAGACACCATCCTGCCTGCCTCCTGCGTGGTAGCGGCTGTTACTTGGGAGATTGAGTCACTTGTTAAGGAGGCTCAGCGGGCGCAGCCTAACCCAGGTAACTGCCCAGCTAATAATCTCTTTGTGCCTATCTCTGTCCGCTCCAAGGTCCTGCAGTGGGCACACGCCTCCCGTCTCTCGTGTCATCCTGGTGTCCATCGCACACTGTTTATCCTCAGACAGCGGTTCTGGTGGCCTGCCATGGCTCAAGACACCAGGGTCTTTGTTGCTGCCTGTACAGTATGTGCCCGCGCCAAGTCCTCCCACCAACCTCCCTCTGGTCTGCTTCGCCCGCTGCCAGTACCTAGTCGCCCTTGGTCGCATGTGGCCTTGGATTTTGTTACTGGACTTCCACTCTCACAAGGTAATACCATCATCCTAACTATTGTGGACAGATTTTCCAAGATGGTACACTTTGTTGCTCTCCCCAAGCTTCCCACAGCCCGAGAGACTGCAGATCTTCTGGTTAACCACGTTGTTCGACTACATGGAATCCCCACCGACATCGTTTCTGACCGGGGTCCCCAGTTCATTTCCCACGTTTGGAAAGTCTTCTGTCGGGCTCTGGGAGCATCGGTGAGCCTGTCGTCGGGTTATCATCCTCAAACAAACGGGCAAACGGAACGGGCCAACCAGGACCTGGGAGCGGCTCTCCGCTGTGTGGCTTTCAGGAACCCCTCTTCATGGTGCCCACATCTGCCATGGATCGAATATGCCCACAACTCCCTGTCAAATGCAGCCACAGGTATTTCACCTTTTCATTGTGCCATGGGTTTTCAACCACCCCTGTTTCCAGCACAGGAAGAGGAAGTTGCTGTTCTTCCATTCAGACCCACCTTCGACGCTGTCGTAAGGTGTGGAAGGACACCCGAGCCGCCCTGCTCCGTTCCGCTGCCCGCAACCGCCTCATCGCAGACCGTCACAGGACCCCGGCCCCCAACTACTTACCAGGTCAGAGTGTTTGGCTTTCCTCCAAAGACCTCCCACTCAAGACAGAGTCTAAAAAACTCACGCCACGTTATGTCGGCCCCTTCATCATCGACTCTGTTGTTAACCCATCTGCAGTCCAGCTCAAGCTTCCCCCACACATGAAGGTTCACCCTACTTTTCATGTTTCTCTGCTAAAACCTGTTGCCAGCAGCCCCTTGTCTCCTCCAGTGACTCTTCCCCCACCCCCCCGCATCATCGATGGTCACCCAACCTACACCGTCAGGCGATTGTTGGACGTTCGTCGCCGTGGAAGGGGATTCCAATATCTCGTGGATTGGGAGGGCTATGGCCTGGAGGAGAGGTCTTGGGTTCCCCGGCGAAACATCGACGACGCGTCCCTGGTACGGGACTTCCACCGGGATAACCCTGGTAGACCAGGTAGGCCGCCTGGAGGCGTCCCTTAAGGGGGGGGTACTGTGGTGGCTGTCCATTTCCAGCCGCCTCCTTGGGGATGTTTTCCCTTTGCCTGTTGTGTGGGCGTGGTGGCTGTCACTCTGGCTCCCGGCTCACCTGCTGCAATCAGCTGTTCACCCTCACACCTGATTCTCATCAGCCATCTACAACGGCATATCAGCAGAGGCTCCACAACCTGTCGGCGCCAGATCGTTGTTAAACCACAGTGGATCATTCTCTGACTGCCGTGTTGTCGTCACCAGCCTCCACTTCCTCGCCACTCCTGCCGGATTATCCTTCCCGCACCTTTTGTTCACTAATAAACCCTTTTTGAACACTCTGCCGTGTCCTGCGTTTGGGTCCTCTCAGATATCGTAACAATGTGGTCCTGGAAAAAATGGTTTGCCTTTTTGAAGGCTTTTTAGAAGTTAGTTCACAGCACATTCATGATTCTTTATTAAGTTTAATCCTGTATTGTGTACCTATCCAGATGGATCAGATAGAAATGTCATTCAGATAATATTTTAGACAACCTGAATTGGTTTTGGGCAATTCATTTACTCCTTTTTCTTTGTTAAACTTTAATATGTTTTGGTTAATCATATTTTCAACCCTGCACTACATCTTTAATGTCTTGTCTGTCTGCTTTGTTTAACTTCAAAGCATGGGATCCTGAGACAGAGGGTCTAGGGCAGCATGAAAGGACTGGAGAAGAAGATGACCAGACAGAACAGGGGGAGGGAGGTGAAATGAATGAGACTGAGGGAACTACTGAGATGCAGGAGATGGAGACAGAAGGGGACACAGACAGACAGATTAGCGAGCGAAGGACTGGAGAGAGGAGAGCTGGAGGAACAGAAAGACTCAGAGGAAGAGTTTGGACCGGTGGTGGCAGGAGAGATGGAGGCAGGCAAGGAGAAAGAACAGGTGGTGGAAGTGGAGAAAGAAGAGTTTGAGGCAGAGAAAAAAGCAATCGACAGGTAGGTATCAATATAGAATATATGATGGAGAACAATGATGGAAATCTTGACTCTATACAATATGAGATACAGAACGGTTAAAAAAAGTGCCAGTGTAAAAAAAAAAGTAGGACCACCAACTGGCCTCTAAGCCAGAAGATTTTTCACTCTTTGCTTTTCCAACTTTTTCTTAAAATGTAAGTGTTCTCGCAAGTACTTCCCTGGTTTGCAAAGCACACACCACATGACTATTGCAATTAACACTTGTTTTTTGTTACTCTTTATAGAAAGAGAGCTGTTAAAATATCAGCAAAAAAGAAGCGAGGCAAGAAAAAACAAAACAAGGAGGAAGGTATGAAAAAAAATACAGGTATTTCAGATCTGTAATCAAAAAAATATACATCTTTTGACATAATAGTAGTTCTTTTGATTCCTAAAAAAAGCTTTGTGGCACATGGAGATAATCTGTGGTTCACTATGTGGTCATTTGTGGTACCCAAGAGGTGCATTATGTCATATAAAGTATGGGAAAATTATGACATGCATTTGTTTGAGGCCTTACAAATGGTGTTTTTCAATTTGAAAAACCAACTTAAAAGTTTGCAAGACCATACATGATATCAAGTTTTGGATTTATGGACAACTTAATTTCATGTTTCTTTTCAGTGTGTGAATATCACAGCAAACTGGACGCGTTTGTCCTGTGTCAAAGACACGTGAAAGTAAGGTTAGTAGCTATATTGTTTGCATGAAGTACACAACAGGTATGGACCTTCAACACAACAAACATAATAGTTTTCAAATTGTTGAATTTTGTCAGAAATTCAACAATTACATGTTGAGCTGTTCTCTGGGAGGTCTTACATTAATCCAAACATTTACCATTTAAAAATCCTGGGGGATGAAATGCAATGAAGTATTGAATTATAAATTCAAATAATTAATATTTAGTTTTTGTCCTCTCTTCTGTTTCAAAGGGCTCTAAAGAAGTGCTGGTCCATTGGCTGCCCTGCCCTGCATGGTAAGTTCAGATTTCTTGTTTAACTCAATTGTCAATAAATTGACAGTTCGGCCTAATTAATAATGGAGTGTAACGGGTACACCTGTATGTTTGTATACCTTATGCATGCCATGTGATCTTTGTAGTGTATCTGTGACTCTGGTTGTTCTATATGTATACCTGTGTTTATGTGTATTCTCTGGACTGCCCAAGGCAAATCTCTCCCAAGGGAGACAATAAATCACTATCTATCTATTTAAGAAGTCAGTTTTGCCATGAATTGTGAGTTATTTAAGTTCATGTAATAAGCACCTGCACCATTTTAAGTTCAGAAATCCTAGAAATCAGGGTTGCTTTGTAATTATAGACTGAAAGAACTTAAAGAGGACATAGTCTGTTAATTTCCAGGTTCATTAGTATTACGTTTTTCCGGCTTAAATGTTCAAAAAGCTCTTTATTGTTCTCATACTGCCTGTGCTGCTGCACCTCTTTTCACCCTCTTTCTGAAACCAGAGCCAACCACTTGGATACGTCCCGCCCCTTAGTCTATTACGTTTAATGTAGGAATTAGTTTCAGTCAGGTGTGTTGGAGAGAAACTCTGGGGGAACTTTTTCTATTAAGCTTTTGCAGTCCCTTTACATTCACAATTACGTAATCAACACACTACTGGAAATGGAAAACCCCAAAAAGCACTATTGGGCCCTTTTTAATATGTGGCATTGGTGATAGCCTAAAGAGGGATGTAGCTTTGTCAACACCTAAATCTACTGTTAAGTGTGTTTTTACTAATAATAGTTACGAAGACTTAAATGACATGCTAAATTGTGACCAGCTTGAATGTCAACAATGTCCAATATGCAGTTATGGTCATAATTATTGTTGAAGGAATCAGGTGAACTGCTTATTATAGAATTAAAATAATGCAGTCTGGTTTGGGGTAAACAACGTTTTAAAACACTGCTGTCCCACAGACAACATTAAAAAAAAAAAACATACTGAATACGTTTCGGTGGTTGGAAGCTTAGCATCATAAGGATCACCCTCAGTTTCCTTGGAAAGTCGGAACAAGAGAAGGCACTAAAGGCCCGACCGACAGGCCTAGCATCCAGGATTTCAAAACAGACCGTTATGTGTATGGCCCTTCTTAGGGTTGAGAAGACATTTGAAAGGATTTTGTATTCTCAACATATTTCAGAAATTGAAAAAAAATGTCTAACTTTTTTTTTTTTGCCTTGTTTTTCTTTCAGCAAAAAGACCTGGCCACCATCCTGGGAACCACACATGAATATAAACATGACAGTGTCCTAAATGTTCGTTGTTGTGTTGTAAATTATGAAGTTCTGTTGACGAACTACTTCATTTAAAAAATCTCATAAATAAATCATATATAAATATATTTGAAATCAAAATAAAAGTATTTGTTTATAAACATCTGTTTTATCATTTACAATTTAGCAAGGCACTCACCATATTGTTCAATACAGTCATGATTGATACAAGTTATGATTGATAAAACTAGTAAATCTGTCAGATTTGACCCGAAGACAACAACCCAACTTTGTAGGCTGTTTTTTTTCCTCATTGCTATTGATATCAATTAAGAAATTAACTTATAGGGACACCCATAGCTGGTCAGGGTCAGGAACTTTCCAAAAACGACAGATCTTATAGGACAAAGTTTATTGCTCACCTCTGCCTGGCAGAAGCCTCTTTCAGGTGTAGATTCTGAGACCATTTGGGACTCCAGCCTCAAGTATTTTGAATAATTGATTGTTTGATGTTAGGAGATCTTTAAGGTATAAAAACATTTTATGCCTTCAGATGTGGGCTTTATACATTTTTTAACTACAAAATACACAAAAATATACACTGAGGGTCAGGATTAGATAACACTGCTGTATTCAACCCGGTATCAGGGCAAGACGTGAACATGTGACGATTTACCATGCTGGGAGACGTGAAGATGTCACGATTTCGTCCCTTCAAACGTGACAGTTACACGGTATTGTGAACATGGAGAACCAGTGGAGAAATACCCGGAAGTGCCAAGCAAATAAAATAATACTTTATTCCGAGTGTGCTTGCTTTTCTCTTTGGAAGTCATCACTGTTGGGGAAATATTTTCCAAGGTCCATAACTTTGACCCAGTTTATCAGTTCAAACTGTCCTGACTGAGCACACGCACCTGTAACCTTGGCTGCTGTGCTCTCAGTGTTCTGTCTCCCTGTTCCTGCCTGTTGGATCAGCTGATAGAGGAGTTATGATTATATCTTGTTATGCACAATGTTGATTATTCTCTCTGAACTAGCTAAATACATGGGTCTAGGGTAGAGTTCTTCAGAATTGACGTGGCAACTCTACCGTGAAGTCAGAACCTCTGGCTGCTGTGACATGTGATGTGAATTCTCCGGACGATACTCCGAAATAAACCATCAGTGTTTGACATCAAAGCTCCTGCTCTCCTCATGTCTCTCTGAGTCCTGACTCTCCATTGCTACAGAGGTTTCCATTACAATCACATAAATGCATTGTAATACACGGTTCGGCTGCATTAAATATTACACATGTTCCATAGTTCTTTATTTATAGAGCCCTGACGAGAAGACTTCTGGACAAACTGAATAACTGCCGCCGAAACTGAATACGTGACGTGGATCATAAATATATCAACAATTAAACAACATCTTACATTTATTTTCACAAAATACGTCTCCTTGCAGTATAAATACTAATTTGGCTGAATTTTATATTTGATATATATATTTGGTAGATAGGATTTATTTACCACATAATGGTGCACAGCTAGATAGATAGAAAAGGAAACCTAGTGGTTAAAGCACGCTATTGAATATTTTAGGGGGAAAGTAGAAATGATAGAAATATAGAAAGAATATAAAAAATCAAGAAGATGCTGTAAGTGATCTCTACAATAAAACTGTTTAGTGCCGGATGTACACAGATATTAATAGGAGGATGTGCAAAACAGACAAACTAATAAGGCACTATATGTATTTTATTCTTATAAGATGTAGGTATATAGTATAATGAATGTGCAGAATATGACAGTTTATTGTTGAGGAACCTGCAACCCAAGCTTTTCATTCATTGCATAACTTTTTTTATGTAGTTGTGTATATGATACTGTATGTCTATAAAATGTTTAGTCTTTTCAAGCACCAACTATCAAATATCTCGCCTGATTGTTGGCACTTGACAATCACCTTCCCTGAATTTTACTCAGGTGTAACTGAAGTCTGATTTAAGGGTTGTTTATATTTCACATCATTAATCAGAATGTGGTCTAGTTAATAAAACATAATATCAAACATAATATTATTATTAACTTTATTGTGAAATAAATACACACAGAATACAATGCCATAATAACATAATTGTTGTTATTAGTGTAGGACACGTATGCATGTATAACATCTGAATATGTGTAGTTTTATTCAAGTTTTCACATAATTTTACAGGATATTGCTATAATATTTCACATTAACATCTGATTTGCAGACAAAAAGGTATATCCGTCATTTAACGGTAAGCTATTGAAATTCTGATTCCATAGATGTGTCTCCCATCACCCAAAACCCCTGAATATTCTCTCAACTCAGTAATTACATTCTTATATTCAAAGAAAATAAAAAAAATACAACTCCCTGTCTGTCAGCTGTGCACCATTATGGTGTAAATACAGCCTATCTACCGATTGGATCAAATATAAAAGTCTGCCAAATTAGTGTTGATATTGCAAGGAGACGCATTGTGTGAAAATAAATTGAAGATGTTGTTTAATTGCTGATATATTTATGATCCACGTCACGTATGTTTCGGCGGCAGTTCTTCAGTTTATCCAGAAGTCTTCTCATCAGGGCTCTATAAAGAGAGAACAACGGCAGATGCCTAATATTTAATGCAGCCGAACCGTGTATTACAATGCATTTATGTGATGACTTCCAAAGAGAAAAGCAAGCACACTCGGAATAAAGTATTATTTTATTTTTAAAACATGTTTTCAGATTTCATATCGCATAAAAACCATACCCCAACATGCTTTGCGGCTAAAACATCCAATCGGCTGAGGATCACACGTCACATCACTACGTCTGTTTCCGGTATTGTGTTTATGACGGATGTATTTTGTGATACACACATTCCTTCACATTTTAATTTACATTAAAGTATTTCGCGAGGCCTTCTAAAAATGTTTTAAATATAACTAGGGTTGTAGTTGAAGAGTTTGTAAATTAACATGAACCAAAGCTGTTGCATGGCAACGCAATCGCACAACGTCACGTCCAGTATTTCCACAACCACACACATCTATTTAATACATTTCAATTTGTTTACCACTGGTGGTTGAGTTTTTACTATGGGAGATATTTCCTATGCATGGCCTCAGATTAGTAAGCTTTTTAAAATAATGATCCAACTTGGATGTTTTAATGGGTAATGGGTACATTTGTGGTAATATTTGTATTAAACTTTATAGCCGATAGTAGCCTATGACAACTGGTGACTATGTGGTTAATATTGTTGAATTGTTACTTTGATGTACTCAGTGTTAGGGCTTTACACGTTACAACAACGTTACACTGCCAATGTCTGTCTTTATTATCTGACCCTTTAAGATGTCCCTTACACTACCAGTGCTTTTTGGAAGAACTGTTGTCCCTCTCCCGATCCTCAACATAGGTTCTAGTTAGTTATGAATTATGTTACACATCCAATATCAATCTCTGTTATAAATGACTGTAACCTCAGTTCAAGCTAATTATTTGATGTGTGAAGACAACTCTATAATGTAATAACATATCAAGTGGGTATCAGTAAATATTTACAGACATCAGTTATGTACAAAATCAAGTTTATTACTATTTTGGTAAGATAAAAGAGCATATGTAGCAAAACACAGGTTACAATATATGATAATGCACATGACAAAGTAAAGAAAAGAGGTGCTGCAGCACAGGTAATATGAGAAAAAAAGTAATTTTTCAACATTAAAGCATGGAAACATGTCACAGTAGAAGCACTCATTTCAAACTCAAATAAGCTTAATATGTCCGCTTTAATTTAAAACTGCACACTTAATCAAATCCAGACGGAAACATCTACATCAGGGCTATTCAATTGGCGGCCCGCGGGCCAAATCCGGCCCCCGGGTGATATTTACTGGCCCTTTGAGTATAATGTTAAAAAAAAAAAAAAAAAGTTTAATTAAAAAAAAAAATGTATTTAACTTTTTTTTTTTTGGGCCAGAGTGCCTTTATTCCTGAGAGGGTGTTACATTGAGAGATAGAGGGGAAGACATTGCCTGAAAACTTTGGCGGGCTCGGGTTTCGAACCCACCTACTAGCAACTCCTGTAATTTAATCCTGTCAACTCCTGTCAACTCCTGTCACTCTGCGCGCGTCCTCGCGGCTCGCGCTGCCCTTCACTACAAGCTCGCGCACCTTCGACGGTTTCGCGCCAATGGTACGATTAATCTAACCTGGTCAGCATAGTTGGATATCAAAATGTCTCTTTCTACGTTAAAAAAACGAAAGGTTGACACCGAAAACCGGCAATTCAACAGCGAGTGGAAAGAGAAGTACTTGTGTGTAAATGTCAGTGGGAGGCCCGTGTGTTTAATCTGCAAAGAGAGTTTATCGGTGTGTAAAGAGTACAACTTGAGAAGGCATTTTAAGACAGCTCACGCCAACTTCGACGCCAATTTTCCAGCGGGCTCTGATGCTCGCCGCCAGAAGATTTTGGGGCTAACTTCGTGCTATGACCAAAGACGTAGCTCCCTGTTTCGGGCTTGCACTGAACAAGAGAGAGCTACCGCAGCGTCCCTACGAGTGGCCTGGATATTAGGCAAAAAGAAAAGGCATTTTACGGACGCAGAGACAGTCAAAGAGTGTATGCTTGCATCAATTGAGGAAGTGGTTGCAGATGAGAAAATCAGAAAAAGCGTCATTGACTCAATTAAGAACATTCCGATTTCTGACACGTCAACATCAAGGAGAGTGGAGACCCTTGCATCGGACGTTTTTGAGATTCTCTTGGACAAACTGAGAAAGGCGGAGGTTATGTCGCTAGGTATTGATGAATCCACTGACAGCAGCGATGTTGCACAGCTGTGCCTCTATGTTAGATTTTTTGATGGTGAGTGCTTTCGGGAGGATCTACTTGGATTAATTCCTTTGGATGGACACACTACCGGTGAGGTGATGTTCCACAAAGTGGTTTCGTTTTTCAAGGAGCACAAGTTGGGATTGGATCGTACAACATGCTTGTAACGGATGGGGCCCCTGCGATGTCGGGCCGAACACAGGGACTGTCCGCTAGGCTGGCAGATGTGGCTCCACAGCTGAGATCGCTTCATTGCCTCATCCCCCAAAGCCTCCTGTGCGCAAAACTGAGTGGTGAGTTAAAAAACACAATGGACTCTGTCATGGCGATTATTAACTTTATTCATTGTAACTCCAGTTTACAGCACCGCCTTTTCCGCCAGATGTTGTCAGACATGTCAGCTCAATATAATGATTTGCTCATGCACAGTGACATTAGATGGCTAAGCAAAGGAAACGTCTTGAAACGATTTTGTGGACTTAAGGAGGAGATCATGGCGTTTCTCCGCAATTCAAAACATAAAAAAGCCAACGCCTTTCTGTGTCTGATAGAGAATTATGAGTTTTACGCTGCTTTTTGAGCGACATTTTCCAACATCTGAACAAACTCAATTTGGAGCTGCAGGGCAGAGATAAAATAGTTACACAACTTGTGGAGAGACTCCATGCGTTTCAAAAAAAGCTCACACTTTTTTTTGCGGATTTATGTCTAGGGAAAATGCTCCATTTTCCAACACTGCGCACTGAAGGTTTACAAATCACAGAGGTGATGACTGGATTTATGGAAGCATTGAAAACCAACTTTGCCGCGAGGTTTGAACATTTCAGTCTCCCGACTGAAGTGATGAGATTTGTGAAGGACCCTTTCTCTGTGAATGTAGAGGGGGAGTTTGCACTGAAAGCAAAGGAGCTGATTGTGACATTAAATGAGGCGTCTTTACAACTCGAACTCATTGACATTCAATCATCAGATGACCTGCGACAGTCATTTCAGCTGGCAGGTTCTGAAAAGTTCTGGACTCATGAAGTCAGCCACGAGAAATTCCCTCATTCAAGGGGTCTTGCACTTTTTGTCCTCACAATGTTTGGCTCGACTTACACGTGCGAATCGGCATTCTCACACATGAATGCCATAAAAACTAATAATCGAACATCCCTCACTGACCAGCATCTGCATCACTGTATGCGTATTGCCATGACAACGTATACTCCCGACTTCCCTGCTCTTGCTAAATCGAAAAAATGCCATTTCTCTCATTAGATGGCATATGGCCAAGTTGGTTGCATACTGTATGTCAGTTATCACTATGTTAATCAAAAAAGGTTTGAGTTTTAAAAGGCTGTGTGTTGTGGTTTGGTAATTAATACAAGTCTTTTGATAATTGTTTTTGCTTTTAATTAAGCAATTGATGTGGTATGGCTCACTTGTCTTTATTGTTATTATACCATAATATGCACTGTTGTTTGTGTATGGCCCTAAATTGCTATTTTGTGTGAATTATTCGATCATTTAATCTAAATCTAATTATATTGATGGTTATATTAGCTTCACATGTACTGAGTTCTGAACTTGCCATTTATAAAGGCCTTGGGGCTATGTTTGATTTAATTAAACAAAATATATGCATTCCACTATGCTGTTGTAGTCATTTCATTTCATATCTTTATTTATGCAGGTGAATCCCATTGAGATCATTGAACTCTTTTCAAGGGTGACCTGCTGTAGTATTTACTGTATCTGAAGCTCTTAATATGATTGCTCATATTTCAAGCCATTTTTTTCCCGGCCCCTTGCTTTGGATCATTTTCATCAACCGGCCCCCATTCCAAACTAATTGAATAGCCCTGATCTACATGTTAGCTCGCTGTGTTGGCGTGCTAGCGTTGTGCCTGTTAGCTAGCTAAACACCACGGGTTAGTTGTTAGACTGCTTTGTGTTTGGTGTCACTTTACTACCTTTTTATTCACTTAAAACAGTCAGCTAGCTGAAATCTGATTATTAAGTCAGAATGGCTGAAGGGAGCTGTGAAAATGAATAACAGTAAAGGCAGATATATGGACACAATATGAACCTGAAAATAAGCATAATATGTCCGCTTTAACTATAGAACTGCATAAGGGCACCAAGTAACTTTCCACAAGTCAAGTCCCTTCTTCTGCGTCATCTTCATCATCTGATCTGTTGTCACTTTGCCAGTCTTTTTCTTCTTCCATGTCCTCTTCCTCCTCCTCCACCAGCTTAGGACTGGGTTCCAGAATTCCTCTGTAGGCGCCTGCTACTGTCTGCTGTTTGAGTCTGAGGTCATGCAGATTTCTCCTTAGAAGACACATAAGGCCCTTGTACCCCTCCTCTGTGATTCCATTTGGATAGCCTACAAGTTATATAGCAAACATATAAATTGTGAAAACTATTCAGAGAAAACGTATTTAGGTCAAGAAAGACTAGAATGCAGTCAGACTCAAATAAAAACAAACAAATGGATAAAATCTTCTTTAAAGTGTGTTTGCCTTTGCTGGTTTGAAAAACATTGGCTTATGTATTTTAAAGTGAATAAATCCATGTGGTTCACTTACTTCCTGTCTGTGTGATCAATGAAACTGGGGCCATCAGTGTCTGGACCTTTGATACAGAGTCCTTGAGGTACTGACAGTGCTGCATCATCTCCTTCACAAGGATCTGCTTTTCTTCTGTCAGTCGTGACAGAAGCATTTTTTGGTCAAACAGCCCCTTCTTAGTGAGAATGTCCACACCATCTGAGAATGAATATAAACATTTCACATTAATGAACACATTTTATTACTACATTTTTGTAGATTAGAAGTAACATCTTTATACAGCACCTCTGTTGGGTTCCTGCCAAGGCCAGATCATGCTCTCTGCAGATTTGGTTGAGAGTTTCTCCACAACCGAGTTGGTGTCAATAGGGTCACCATCAGGTTGCTGGTTGTACTTGTGGATGTCCTCTAGCAACCTTTTCTTTTCTTGGGCAACCTTTTGGATGATCTTTTGATGCCTTTTGTTAAGATCTGTAATAAGAGTAAAACATAGATTACAAAAGAGCTGACGGGATTTAATCAACACAACCAATAAATGTCCCAAAATGCTTACCATTTTGTCTGTAAAGGTAGTGCTTTTTCTGGCAAATGCTCACAAAGAGTGATTCTATTGAGATCTGCAAACAACCAGCATCTACAGGACTGGCTGATGCACTTCCTAAATGAATAAGATAAAAAGAAGAAAACAAGTTTCAAACACAATCAAGGTCTGTTATTTGCACATCGCACACTAACAGGCACACTAACAGGCACACTAAAGGACAAAGTTTAATTTGGACAGCATTATTTAGTTTTTATGAACCGACTCCATCTATGTATACGTCAAAACAGCATTGTTCTTACCTTTACTGGCCCACTGTTTGACATCATCAACCCACAGTTCTAGCATGTCATCAGAGCAATTCAACTGGTCCTGCATTTTCTTCAGGCTCTCAGTTACAGCCTCTGTCTTTTCTGCTGTCTGCAAAATAGCAAAACAGAATCATGGCATTTTATAAAATAATTCAATGAAAATAAACCAAAAGTATGCATTTTAAGGAGGAAATTAACACAATAACACATTTAATGAATTTCGTAGCTCTAGTCCTGCACCACTGCAATGTCTATATGGGGGTGTAATTTTTATATATATTGGGTGGATTTAAATTTCAAATTTTACAGCTTAAAATAGTTATCTCCATTTCAGTACACAAACATACTTTTCTGAATCTAGAGGACATGGCAATGTGGAGGCCATTCTCTTTGCGATGATTCCAGCCCATAGCATGGACTGTGAGCATGTCAGTTCTTGCTGTGAAGAAGAATACATCTCATTACAATGTTATAAAATATAAATGTGTACATTTACAGGAAGGCAGGGCCCAAACAAGTTCACAAACCTGACTTGGCCATGTATTTAGTTGTTAAGCCACATCTGGATAAGAAGCTGTTTACTTGTTCCACTTCTTCACCAAGAGTGGTGCCGGCACCCTCCTGGTTCCGTGAATTCCAAATAATCTAAAGCATGAGGGAATCAATGTGGATGCAAATCTCAAGGTCAACAACTCATAACTTAAAACATTCTCTTGGATCAGTTCCGACTCATGTGTAGTGGTCAGATTTACCATTAATTGTTGTTTAAGTAATTCAAATCCTCACCTCTCATCATGGGCGCGGGAAGGGGGGTGCTGAGGGCGCTGCAGCACCCCCTAGCGGCAGGCAGGGGGTGCGGAGCTCCCCTGTCTGAATTATTATTTGACGTTTATTGCTGCTCCCGCTGTGCATAATCTGTGCAATATGTAGCCAATACATTCCACATTGTTGGTAAAATAATATTTTGGCCTGCCCCGAATGTTTTTTCTGTAGCCCCGGACAATTCTACCTCAATAATATAATACATTAACCGTGCTTTACGTGAACCTCATCAAGACACTAGAAAGGATGGCAGGACTGTAATGTCCCGTGTTCAGTGAATGCAACAGAGGCAAGACACCAGACCAATCAGAGAGTTGCATGGAAATAAAAGTGTGCTTGTGTCATTCAAGCTCGCGGCTCTGTGTGTGTTCGGAAATAGCGCATTTAGTGTGTGTGAGAGAGGGGGAGAGAGAGAGGGACCGGTGCCAGCAGCAGGGACCTTGTTGTTAGCATCTGGTTAGCTAGCTGCACTAACGGACATACGGAGCTGTTTGTTCCACAACAAGCTGGAGGAGAGCTCTACTCTCAGACTGAGAGGCTCAGGTGAGCTAAAGGACTCTCTGAGTGTTTAGATAGTTAACTTTAGTCTAAGTTATCTCAGTGGGTCTCAAACGGTTTGGTCAAAAATTATTCAAAAGATTATTTCCGCGGCACACCTTCATATGATCATTATAGTTATAAAAAAAATAATAGAATAAAGGAAAAACAGTTATGAAATACTATATGGCAGTAAAACAAGAATACAGTTTGAAAGGGGAGTGATTTGTAAAATATCCATAAAGAAAAAGAACATCTGCTTACACTTGTGTTTCATCTGGGTGTTGAGAGATGTATCCATAGATCTCTTAATGTTGCTCTCAAAGTGCACCAGATTGATGCTTTTAACTTCAATATTTAAAACAAATCTTCCCGGGGGAGCATCCCCCCGGACCCCCCTAGAGGAGGTGAGGTCCGCTCCCCACTCGTAAAAAATAGCACTTTACCCCTGCCTATATGCCGTGAGCTGATTATCGAGCCTTCATTGTAACAGTCGCGGGTTTACTGTGTGTTTGCGTGTGGGGAGTTTTTTTGTGCGTGCTCAGTCCAGCACCTCAGCACCCCCACTCAAAATACCTTCCCGTGCCTCTGCCTTTCATTTGGTGTTGTGGGCTTTGGCATGCATCACAGACAAGCAATGTCTCATTTCCTTTAGGGGCTGAAGATGAGGCAAGGCTTCTGACACTTTGTCAAGATATGGTACATACCGACACGTCACGTCCATTGCCAAAAGTGAGGGACTCTGGAACTCTTTTTGGAGAAACATCGGATAGGCAAAGATTTCTCCTCTATACATATTTAAAGCTTTTTTAAAAAATAAAATAAAAATAGTGAGTACAAAGCAGATTGAAGGTGAGGCTTCAGATTATCTACAAATATTTAAATTGAAAATGATCAAGACAACTACCAACCTTTGAGAAGAAATCCATGCCTACACACAGCAATTTCAACACCTTCTTCATCCAACTTGTTGGCTCGCTTAGAGGTCTCCCTTGCTGCTGTCCAGTGAGATTCCCCACACATTGCTTTTCCTGCAGTTTACCAAAGTAAATCGTTTTTAGAGAATCATTATCAGAAGTTATTTCAAAACACTGGATAGTGGGACCAACTGACGGTATTATCAAACATGTAAACTATTACACACAAGTGTTTTGTGCTCGACTGCCAGATTCACCTGGATATGCAACTCCCTGGATAATAAGAAACCTGTTTTTGGATAATTGGAAGGCTCCAAATGTGTAATATATTCTGGATTAGAATTTAGCTGTTTTTTCAATCAAGTTTTACAGCAATAATGTTTTTGACAGTTTGACCGCATTGCTAACCTCATCACCCTGTCATCTGGTCTCAACACTTCTATCCCATCTCCAAAAAAATATGAAGGCAACTGTGTTACTACTATTTTAACTTCTATTAGTTATTAAGAAAGGTGAGATACATTTTTTTCTGCTTAATTTAAAACTCACACTTTTGACAGCCACTCGAACATCCTACACAAAAGTGGAAACCTCAGAGTCTTGGGCTAAAAACACTACGTCAAAGAAGCCTGGCTCTTCACTCCTATAAGAAAAGGAATTATAGATAACCACGCTTGTTAGAAATTGAACATAGTAATACAAATAATAATTATATTTAAAGCACATCTTTCAAAACAAGGTTATAAAGTCTAACAGAAATATTTTAGATTCAACAGCTGTAGTTTTAACAGCTATATAACAGGAAAGAACTATAGCTACTAATTGCTCCTGTGGGGATTGTCCACTGTACTGAATGTATGTAAGTCGCTTTGGATAAAAGCGTCTAACAAATGACATGTAATGTAAAAAATAAATAAAAATAGCAATCCCAATGTCAAATTAAAATACAAGGACTAAGGACAATTGCTGTGTCAATGTAAAACACTTACTGGTTTGTTTTCTGGAACCTGTAAAGTTTCCTATTACCATCTACTGAAACAGCCACCATTTCAGGGCTACAGGCTGGACAGACAAATGGCTCTTTACCCGGAAGTTTATTCTCTTCAAATGTGCAGTACAAATACTGCAGAAAGCTTCTCTGAAAAGCATCTGCATTCACCTTGCCAGTCTGAAATAAAAATACATTATATATGTTATCATATTTTGTATCATATCTCGCTCATCCATATTTGGCCATAATTATATTTATTATGATAATACATGTATTTGTCTTTCAGCTTCACATTTGTACTTACTCTTCCAAACTGCTTTGTTCTCTGGCCCAACATTGCAGTAAAGGCTTGTCAAGACATTCCTGGAGCTGCCGTCTTCATAGTCTCAAAGGAATGGAACAGATCTTGGTGGAACAGGGTCTGTGCTTGCATGGTAGCTGGCCAGTATCCACTCCTAACCAAGTCATTGAATTCTGGACCCCATTTCTTAGTGCAATGTTTGCATATTAGCTCTGGAACGTTAAGATCGTAACGGCCTAAGAACACATAAAGAAAAAAACAATAACAATCAATTAGAGTAATGTATTAGTTAAAAAATATAAAAAATAAAAAAAAATCACCAAAACCTACCATTTATGCACACCAATATGATAGGTCTACCAACAGAGACTGCAACATCGAAAACTTCACAAGAACATACAGATGTAGCACTGAATTTCGGACTCCAGCTTACAGCTTCCTGCCTACGACCTGCCAAAGACCAGTATAGAGGAATGTTAAGCCCTCCCACTATTTTCCAAGAGGGCGTTGCCAGATTTTCAATTTCAGGTTTTAACCAGGAGATGGCGCTTCATTCACAAATACAGAAAGACAAGTTTCATGGACTTTCAGTTGTGTTTTGAAGAGCATTTGAACACATCAATATTTTAGATCAACTAAAGTATATCTAATCTTGTAATTCAATAATATGTAGTCTTTATATATTAAATAATCATAATGTAAATGTTTACATTACACTTCTTTATTTGTTATGCTCATACTTTAACCTTTACAATCGTTTGCTTTAATATGCAGTATATTTTTGTGTTTGCTTCCTCCTGCTCCCTTTCGGACACATACTGTATGATTTATTATTATTATTAATATGAAGATATTATTAAGATAAGATAAGATGTTACTTTATTGATTGAGCATTTTAGTTTAGAAAGTGCTGTCCCACGGTAATTCAGAAGGCTCACAGGTCACATTCCGACCATTATTTAAAACAATAGGTGCTTTCACACCGTCTACAGTTTGATTTGTATAGAGGGAGCTCTGTCAGTTTTCGAATTACCCATTTGCTTTCGGGGAGCCCTATTCTTCAGAGCACATCCTGCTACTAAATATGTCACATGCACGCTCTGTTGACTGGCGCAGCAGCGCGGATGCGATCAATTGCTATAAAAACACTCTTCTACTAATACAGACGGTGTCACTATGCCGGCGGATGTGGCCGTTGTTGAAGCCTCTTCAGGCTCCGCATCGGCAGGCCTCTCCCTCGGTGTGGAGCTGTCAAGCTCGACCCTAACGCTGCTTACAGCCGGCCAACTAAAAGTTGTTTTCCGTTCACGTTGTCATTTTTAGACTCCTTCGCTTCTTTGCTTGTGAATCCAAAAGCTGTGACGCTTGGCTGTTTTCGTTTTGCCATTTATTTTTTTCTTACACAGCCAGAGTTAAAAAAATATCAATATGAAAATTTCAAATACCGCGCCGGCATCACCGCCATAACCGTAGCAACGTAAGTAAGAATGCAGCGCCGCCACATACAGATGGCAACACCCAGACATATTCACAAATATAAAACAAATATTCAGAAACTGTAATGAACAATAACTATTATTTATTTCAAGAACTGTTATTTACAGAAACTCAACATTTCTAATCTGTGTGACACAAATATGCACGATTGTTTTGGGCTCCCCCTAATTATCTCAAAGTCAGTTTTCAGGGGAGCTCCCTCCCTCTTCGGAGGAGCCAAGCTCCCCCTAGCTCCCCCCCATTTCGAACAGTGTCTGTGGCTGAATGACCAGCAATTAGGTGTGGCACATTTATCATAGGTGATCAGAGCTAACTGCCTGCCGTCAGATTTCATTTAAAAAACAGATCTGATTTTAAGACTATTTCTGCGCTCATAAAGAATGATAAGAATAAGAATAATGCGTATTGAACTGGTTTCATTAATTAGTGAGTTTATTTAACACTAGAACCGCCAATCGGGTCAATTTGTGTGATGTGTGTTGTGTGTGTGCAATGTAACTTTTTTTCAATAAAATATTAAAGTCTCCCAGTCCGAGACTTTTCCTGAAAGTGTGTTATGTAGCACCCTATGTTGTTAAAAATTGCATTCTAATAGCGGGATTTGACGGGTTTAAGTAGGCCTATACAAAAACCTCTGGCGGTTCTAGTGTTAAGGTAATTAGGTACAGAAGAAGCCCTTTTTTTTATCAGTAACGAATTTAGCAGTTGAACATAAAAGTCAACTAACTGAGGGTCACTTGCAATGACAGTGTTGTGTCTAATTGTAAGCTTGTCACTCAGAGTAACCTACCGTTAATTTAGCTGCTGGAGAAGAAAGATCAAGGGGGGAGGGGGGAGAGAGCTGTGGTTGATGGGCCATTAGTTGTGTAAATACACAGCTGAGAGCTGCCGTTTCATTCAGACTGTTTAAAAACTGTAACAACGGACTATTTTTCTTAGCGGATGCATGTCAATTTAAATCAATAGATACAACTATTTTTTAAATCAATACATACAACTATTTTTTAAATCAATAAAAATATTTTCTAAATCCATAAAAGCATTTCAATTAATATTGGGAGTCATGTCGTTACTTTGTTGAGAATGTGGCCGTGTAATAAGCGGGATAATTTGCAGCGACTTGTTCCTTATGGGGAAAATAACACCCGCAATGTGTGTGTAGAGGTGTGTGTGGTTAAAACACTTTCATGAAGTGAAGGAATTTCCTTCTATAAAACAGCTGTGGGCAGCAGTGAGTGTCACGGACATGAATTCATAGATCAAGGCAGACTGGTGCACACACTCTCCTGTCCTGCCAGGCGACACGCCCGTTCTAAGCCGTGTCCCTCACTCACATCCCAAGCATCCCCGAAAAGTGTATTATGTTGTTACATCGTTTCAGATGTTATGTTTCAGTTGTGCTCTGTCTATTTTCAGTGATGCAAACTTGTCACCTTTCGGCAAAATTCGCCGTTTTGAATCCAAAATAAGTCGTTTGTGTGATTAATGTAGATCTGCAATACAAATATTTTTGGGGTATGGAGGGGGCTGGGACCCGGAGTAATCTTCGGCCGTGAGCTGTTATGTGCCATCATGACACGCATGGTGTTCTTTTTTTATATATTATAATGAAGTACGAGCTGTGTGCTCGAGTCTTCCTGCCTGTCGGCTCTGCTCATGGATGTATAATAAGGCTCTGCTGCTCCGAGAAGATGGTCTAGCTTCAGCAGCTACATTACCTACAGGTGCGTTCGTTAATATTAACTGTGCGTCCGGAGTCACTGTGGCACAGACTGGAACGCTGGTGAACAGCTGTTAGAACGGGCCGTTCTGGTGTTCAGAGCAGAGCTCCCTGTCGGAGCGGCAGAGCGTGATGTGAACTGAAAAGTTTTTCTGTGGCAATATTATTTAAGGAATCGTTGAGCTAGCTAGCTAGCATACATTGTCACTATCTGCTAACGTTAGCTTTAGCCTTCTATTTCTAATAGTTTTTTTCATAGGCTATAAACAGAGGTGGTATAAGTATATATATATTGTACTTGAGTAAAAGTAGAAGTACTCAGATCTTGTACTTGAGTCAGTTGAAGTACTCAAATATTGTACTTGAGTAAAAGTAGAAGCACTCAGGTCTTGTACTTGAGTAAAAGTAGAAGCACACAGATCTTGTACTAGAGTAAAAGCAGAAGTACTCAGGTCTTGTACTTGAGTAAAAGTAGAAGTACTCAGATCTTGTACTTGAGTAAAAGTAATAGTCCCAGAGTGTAGGAATACTCTGTTACAGTAAAAGTCCTGCATTCAAAATGTTCCTCAAGTAAAAGTAGAAAAGTATTATCAAAATATAGTGAAAGTAGCGAAAATAAAAGTAGTCATTGTGCAGATTGGTCCATTTCAGAATAACATATATGATATGTTTTATAATGATTGATCATGAAAGTGTTCTCAAAGCTGGTAAAGGTGCAGCTAGTTTGAATGACTTTGTATACTGCAGGGTAGCTTGTGGATTTACTCCAGGTGGAACTAAAGTCTGATTTAACACTTGATTATATTTCACTTCATTCATCCAGATCTGTGAAGTAACTAAAGGTATTAAATACATGTAGTGGAGTCAAAGTACACCATGTACCTCTGAACTGTAGTGGAGTAGAAGAACAAAGTAGCAAAACTTTGAAATACTTAAATAAAGTACAAGTATCTCAAAATTGTGCCCAATTATAGTACTTGTTGAGTTTATGAACTTAGTTACTTTACACCATGTGGCTATAAAGATAAAAAGACTTAAGCCTTGCACAGAGGCACGAAAATAAATTTTCAAAATGCTCAACAGTGCTGCCAAAATTATAAACTGACTGCTACACAATTTAAAATAAATGCTTTTATATATTTCTATTAGATGTGACTCTTTGGCGTTTCTGTTATTATTAACACTGCTGCTTTAGTTGTTCTGACTGCTAAAATCCTCTGTCATTCCGTGGGGTGGGGGGTGGGGGAGCCGGGGGCTCGGATCCTTGTCACCTTTTTCATACCTGATGAGTTTGCATCCCTGTATGTTAAAAAGCCTCATTCACCTTAATTCATGTAATAAAAACATCTCAGGTCAGTAACACTCAAAGCTAAATGTGCAATACCATGTTCAGCTATGTTGCTATTTATAATGTTATTGTTGTTACATCAGAAGATGTACATATTGGAATGATTTCTTAACTTACAGTAGGCTATTTTTTACAATGTGTGTTGGAAGGATTTATTAAATTACAATGAATATTGTCATTGTTGAAGGCTTTTAGAGAAGGGTGAACTATAAGCCTGAATTACATAACATTTTATACCTAAAAACATAAAAGCCACATTAAATAAATCACAATTATTCTAGTTATTTGTACCTCCCGTATTGCTTTCAACCCACCAGCTTTTATGGTGTTGTTACGTCACTAACTGTAAGCTTGTCACATACAGTCTATGGTCACTCAGAGTAACCTACTGTTAATTTAGCTGCTGGAGAAGAAAGATCAGGGGGGGAGGGGGGGAGAGGGCTGTGGTTGATGGGCCATTAGTTGTGTAAATACACCGCTGAGAGCTGCCGTTTCATTCAGACTGTTTAAAAAACGGTAACAACGGACTATTTTTCTTAGCGGATGCATGTGAATTTAAATCAATACATACAACTATTTTTTAAATCAATAAAAACATTTTATAAATCCATAAAAGCATTTCAATTAATATTGGGAGTCATGTCGTTACTTTGTTGAGAATGTGGCCGTGTAATAAGCGGGATAATTTGCAGCGACTTGTTCCTTATGGGGAAAATAACACCCGCAATGTGTGTGTAGAGGTGTGTGTGGTTAAAACACTTTCATGAAGTGAAGGAATTTCCTTCTATAAAACAGCTGTGGGCAGCAGTGATCAGGATCAGGATCCCTCCGCTACGCTTTGGGATCCTGATCGACCGACGAAGCTCCATTAAAATATACATATTTTTGGTGAATTACTGAGTTTAGGCACGTTAATAACGTTTTAATGAAGTTGAATACAGTATATTCATATGTGTCAGTGATTTCATGTCAATTTGGCGAACATAAACATAAATGATCGTGGTGAAGATGATGATTAAATTAGGATTAAAAATCGAGAGCCGGGCTGCATTTCCTCCCGTTCGTTTTTTTCGAATAACAAAATTATTTTGTTAAATAACAACATGGTGATGTTTTGTAAATGATTACATGTCTCTTATTTAGCACAGTAGTATGATATCCGTGACATATGGATCTTAACAAAGTTCCGCTGTACATCCAGCATACTGTATCTCACTTTTTCACATGAACCCCACTGCACCCCCTGGTGGATCAATGATCCATTGCAGCTGGCTTCATTATAATTACATTTATCTATCACGGGGGCGGTCTCAAGTCAAGCTGGAGGTTTTCCCTTGAGCGAGGGCAGATCACGTACCAATCACGGCCCTCGCGTTTCAAACTGTCTGAAATGAATCGCTACATCTGTATCCTTGAAGGAAAGGATGTTGGAAGCAAACGGTCTGCAAGGTCAAAGTACAATCAGGATGAGATTTAACAATGTTGTAAGCAAGCACTATGATTACAGAATTTAATTTGAGATTAAAATGAGTTTTTTTGTGAGGGGGAAAAAAGGCTGATCAATTAAAAAAAATGGGACACTAAAGTTGTTTAGAAAGGATGTATTTGCCATCCTGGAGTTTCACAGACTCTGTTGGAGGAATCTACTTTTAAAATCCATTACAGGTGGTTTGCCTACTGTGCAGAGTGTGTTTTATATGAACCAAGATATCACACTCTGCACAAAACCACTCTGATGGCATACATTCCTCACAACGGATGACAGCTTCTTCCAGGAGACAGTGATTGCAGGTCATCTTGACGATATTCTTAGTTATTAATAAGTTGTCAACGTTCTGTGGCCTCGCCTGTTGCCAACACTGTTGAAACTCTTTTTGCCTTTGAGTCCAAGATGACAATGGTGGCACATCGCCAACATCTTGCTCCTTAATGGTCTCAGAGTCCCATAGAAGGTCTTCTAGTCTCTGCAAATTAAAATCTTTAAATACAGAAATATAAATACATACCATGAGGAAAACATTTCATATGAAACATACCTTATCGAGAAAAAGTCTTCAAAAGTAGCTTTTTTCTTAACAGGATCTTGGTAGCTTAGACATGGTGTTGTTATGGTGGAACTACTGCATGAGGAGTACCATCTGTTTGGGGGGGGAAATGATTCAAACCCATTAAACAGATTATTTTAGCTAATTGACAGATTTAAAGAAATGTTACAAAAACAACAACCTTCAGCAAACATGAAAAATATCAAAGCTCAATGTATTTTGTTGCATTATCATGTCATTTACATCGGCTTATTGGTTTTAGTCCTTAGTCCTCTGACAAAATCGATGTGCAAATATATAGAAATATGAAGTATCAACAGCATTATTAAACCACTGGCTACTTTAAATCACATATACTGACTTTGATTAAATTCATAAAATGTAGACTAACCATTAGAATAACTTTTTTTCCTTCGTTTGCTGCTGGCCACACGTTGCCCATCTTGGTCTCTCTTCCACCAGGTCACTTTTGGACGTCGTTCGTCTTCTTTTTGCGTCTTCTTTTTGTGTCTCCTTGTTGAGTCTCCTTGTTGAGTTTCTTTATGGACATGGAATGTAATGAAACAGAGAGGGAGAAAAAATGGGCATTAATTAACTGGATTTAAATAATGACACTTTGGGTATAAAAAAAACAAGAAACTTGCCTGTGTGTCCTCAACATATGCATCCCCAAGCAGAAGAAGAGCTTCTAGTTTGTTGTTTTTTTCAGTTTCTTTAGATCTTTAGAAGTTGTTAGTTAGATCATAGATGTAGCTGTAATTTAAACTAGCCTAATATTAAGTGAATTAAAGTTTAGACCAACATCAGCATTATTAGGGAAAGGTATGATTAAAATGTTTTGGTATAGGGCATTGATGTTATTCTATTAGCTATGGAGGAACAAGAGTATGTAGATCTCCTTTGAAACCCCACCCCTGGTTTTAACAATAATTCAGTTATTATGAATTCCTAATGTATAACATATCATCTTCAGATGTATGTTTTTTGGTAACCTGTACCTGCTAATGCGTTTTTACTTTTGGTTAATGCACAGAATATACTGGATCATGTATCGGCTAGCGACTAGTAATGTCTGTTTAAATATCAACGGGACAAATATCTGAGCAGATCTCAGATCGGCTCGAAGAGTGAATTTAAAGTTTAAAACCCAAAATACTGTCAAAACACTGAAGAAGCCCCATTGTATTTACAACATGATCAACTATGTTACTATCGATTGATTTTAAACTGCAACAGCTCCGTAAAACGACAGACGTTAGCTAAGGCTAACTCAATGATGCTAACTGAGCAGTTCACGGTTTAACTAGCAAATAATTTGCACGCGTAAGCTTGTATGTCGACACATGGTGCTGTGTAAAGTGATGCAAAAGCTGAAATCATTTAAAAAACACTGTAAATGTCTTTATTACATAACAGAAAACGGGTTTACCTCGAGGAACTTCGTGTCAAGGAGGGTTCAATGTCTTCTTCTTCTTCTTCTTCTTTTAATGGCGAATCACCTTCTCGAATTGGACTGCACAGTCCAATGGACCTTTAACGAAACGTGCTATGTGGGAAACACCATATCCCAGCGTGCATTGCGGCTACAACATCCAAATCATCGTGCTTGAACCGGGCCTACGTCTGTTTCCGGTGACTTTATTTTGAAAATCAGTTCCTGACGGACGGCTAAAAAGACCAATATTATAGAATTAAACGAATAAATAAAAACAAGGATAATAGTGTGTTATTGTTGAGTAAATAACAGTGTGTTATTTAGAAAAGGATAACAAATTTGAAGGAAAAAAAGATTAAAAACAATACAGATTTCAGTATTTTGAGGCACCGAGCCCTATTTATTTTCCTCACGGATGGCAAAAAAAGTCAGACATTATACGATTACAAATAAAATCAATAATCGTGGCTTGATATTGAGTAATAACATGTTTTTATGGACCACACAGCTTCCGGTCTTCTCAGACACGACCGTATCCATGCGTCTCATATGCACGCAAAACTCGGACTCAGAACTCAATGGGAATAGTTGGCGTATGATCGGCACGCAAAATCGGACTTTAGCGTATCTATTGCACGCATTTTCCAATGTGTAAAGTCGTGTCATTTGTACGCAGACTGAAGAGAGTGGGTTGGTTTAAGAGAGTGTGACTGATAGAAAGATAGAGGGGACAGAAGCTATTTGCCAGTCTATCAGTCAACAGTAACAAATCAGAACAGTCTTAATGTTGTACTACTTGGGCTACACAACGACTTGTATTCCAATACAATAACTAATGACCTCTAAACAAATATAATCAGTAACATAATCTGAGTAATAATATATACAAGTAATGTAATCTGATGACTTTAGGATTCCCTCAACATCAAATGTAATGCAAATAAATGAGAGAAAAGTGTAACAGAACAATGTGATCTTGTAAAAGAACACTGTGGTCAATGTCCTCAACCTCAATCAATCAATCAATCAATCAATGTTTATTTATATAGCCCAATATCACAAATGTTACATTTGTCTCAGTGGACTTCACAGTTTGTACAGAATATCAGTATGACAATACGACACCCTCTGTCCTTAGACCCTCACATCGTACAAGGAAAAACTTCCAGAGAAAACCCCACAGTTTAAAGGGAAAAATGGGAGAAACCTCAGGGAGAGCAACAGAGGAGGGATCCCTCTCCCAGGACGGACAGACGTGCAATAGATGCCGTGTGTAAATTGAAAAGATAATACATTTGCAACATAGGTAGTCCAAATGTTTTGAAATGCATGTGTGTATAATAAGAAGATGAATCCACGAGGATATCCATCCAGGACTTATGATCCAGGACCGCAGCCACGACTCAAGATCCAGGACTCGCAATCCATGACACAGGACCGCAGGATCATCCATGACTCCGGATCCCGGCATATATAGACACCAAAAAGAAAGACATTTGGGGAAGCTGGGTTAATCGGAACATGAGAGTACACAGGTATAGACAGAGAGAAGGAAGAAGTAAGATGTCCCCCGACAAACTAAGCCTATATCAGCAAAACTAGGGGCTGAATCTAATCAGCCCTAACTATAAGCTTTATCAAAAAGGAAGGTCTTAAGCGCACTCTTAAAAACGGATAGGGTGTCTGCCGTCCGAACACAAACTGGAAGCTGATTCCACAAAAGTGGAGCTTGATAAGAAAAGGCTCTGGCTCCCATTGTACTTTTAGAGACTCTAGGAACAACCAACAACCCTGCATTCTTGGAACGCAATGCCCTAGTAGGACAATAGGGTATAATGAGTTCTTTAAGGTAAGATGGCGCCTGCCCATTAAGGGCTTTGTAGGCGAGAAGAAGAATTTTAAATTATATCCTGTGTTCTATAGGGAGCCAGTGTAAGGCAGCCAGAACAGGAGTAATGTGGTCCCTTTTCCTAACTCTGGTTAGTACACGAGCTGCAGCATTTTGAATCAGCTGAAGCGACTTGACTGACTTCTTGGTACACCCTGATAATAAGGAGTTACAATAATCCAGCCTTGAAGTAACAAATGCATGGACTAGTTTCTCTGCATCGTTTTGAGGCAAGATATGCCTGATTTTTGCAATGTTACGTAGATGGAAGTAGGCGGTCCTTGAAATTGATTTTATGTGGGCGTTAAAGGATAAATCCTGATCAAATATAACACCAAGATTCCTTACAGTCTCACTGGAGGCCAAATTAATGCCATCCATAGTTAATATATCTTTAGATAATTTGTTTCGTAGATTCTTCGGGCCAAGTACAATAACTTCAGTTTTGGTCGTGTTTAACATCAAAAAATGTAAGGTCATCCACGTTTTTAAGTCCTTGAGGCAGTTTTGAATTTTATTTAGATGATTAATTTCATCAGGCTTGATTGATAAATATAGTTGAGTATCATCCGCATAACAATGAAGGTTTACAGAATGATTCCTTATAATATTGCCTAACGGAAGCATATATAGGGTGAACAAAATAGGTCCAAGCACTGAGCCCTGTGGCACTCCATGGCTAACTTTGGTTTGCATGGAAGATTCATCGTTGACACGTACAAACTGAGAGCGTTCAGATAGATAAGACCTAAACCAGCCTAAAGCAGTTCCCTGTATGCCAACTAAGTGCTCTAGTCTTTGCAATAGGATATCATGGTCGATAGTATCAAATGCAGCACTAAGATCGAGTAAGACAAGAATAGAGACAAGTCCCTTGTCAGAGGCTATTAGAATGTCATTTGTGACTTTAACCAGAGCTGTCTCTGTGCTATGTTGTGTTCTAAAGCCAGACTGAAAATCTTCAAATAAATCATAGTTTCTTAAGTAATCACACAGCTGTTTTGCGACTGCTTTCTCAAGAATTTTTGAGAGGAACGGAAGATTAGAAATAGGTCTATAGTTGGCTAAAACCTCTGGATCGAGGTTGTGCTTTTTAAGAAGCGGTTTTATCACTGCTACTTTGAATGATTTTGGAACATAGCCTGATAATAAAGACATATTCATAATATTTAATAAAGAAGTGCTAATTAATGGAAAAACTTCTTTTAACAGCTTAGTTGGAATCGGGTCTAAGATACATGTTGATGGTTTAGAAGAGAGAATCATTGAATTTAATTGTTCAAGGTTTATGGCTGAAAAGCATTCTAGTTTACTATCTAGTGTAATATTATTAGAATTTACGTTTCCGGGAGCTGTTGATAACACTATACTGGTCAAAGGCAAGAGGTCATTGATTTTGTTTCTAAGAGTAACAATTTTATCGTTAAAAAAGCACATAAAATCATTACTACTGAGTGCTATGGGAATAGAAGGCTCAGTCGAGCTGTGGCTCTCTGTCAGCCTGGCTACAGTGCTGAAAAGAAATCTTGCATTATTCTTATTCTCATCTATTAATGAAGAGTAGTAGGCTGCTCTCGCTTTACGCAGTGCTTTCTTATATTCATTGAGAGTAACATGCCAAATTAAACGAGATTCTTCAAGTTTAGTGGAACGCCATATCCTTTCAAGTTGTCTCGACTTTTGCTTTATTTTGCGGGTTTCGGCATTATGCCATGGAGCTAATCTATGTTGTTTTATTTTCTTCTTTTTCAAAGGAGCAACAGAGTCTAATTTTATTCACAGCGCATCTGTAGCACTATCAACAACATGATCAATTTGGGGTGGTGTACATTTTGTATAAGTTTCCTCCCCTACATGCAGACATGCTATCGAGTTAAGTATTGGTGGAATCTCTTCCTTAAATTTGGCTATAGCACTAACAGATAGGTTTCTGCTGCAGGAGCTTTTGGCTAATGCTTTGTAGTCTAGTAACAGTACTTCAAAAGTTACTAAGAAATGGTCGGATAAAGCAGGATTATGCGGTTCGACTAATAGTTGCTCAATTTCAATACCATAAGTCAGAACAAGGTCAAGAGTGTGATTATAGCAGTGGGTTGGTTTATTTACACTCTGACAGAAACCAACAGAATCTAATATAGAGTTAAATGCAACAGTAAGGCTATTTTTATCATCGTCAACATGAATATTAAAGTCACCTACGATAATTACTTTATCTGTTTTAAGTACCAAAGCTGATAAAAACTCAGAGAATTCTGATAAGAATTCTGAATAAGGACCTGGTGCACGGTACACTGTAACAAATAAGATTGGCTGCAAAGTTTTCCAGGTCGGATGCGTAAGACTGAAAATGAGGCTTTCAAAGGAGGTATAATTTAATTTTTGTTTAGTATTGATAAGTAAACTTGAGTCAAAGATTGCTGCAACTCCACCTCCTCGGCCCGTGCCTCGGGCAATATGAGTATTGATATGGCTGGGTGGAGTGGCCTCATTTATGCTGACATATTCTTCATGTCTCAACCAAGTTTCAGTGAGACAGCATATATCAATATTATAATCTGATATTAAATCATTTACTAGTATTGCTTTAGATGCTAGAGATCTTATGTTTAAGAGACCACATTTAATCTTCCTGTTTTGTTGCACTGTAGTAGTTGTTACATTTACTTTTATTAGGTTATTATGTATGACACCTCTATTAGGTTTTACCTTAAATTGTCCTTGGGCAGACACACACACCGTTAATATTGGGTATTTTATTGGGGTCGGGATTCCTATGGATGACTGCCTAGGAGAGAGCGCAGAGAAGCGTGTAAGACTGCGACTCTGCCTCCTGGTCTCAACTCCAGTTTGTCATGGATTAAGTCCACAGAGCCCTGAAATGTTTGCCGAAATGAGATTTGCACCTTCCAAAGTAGGATGAATGCCGTCTCTCTTAATCAGACCAGGTTTTCCCCAGAAGGCTGTCCAATTATTCACGAAGCCCACATTGTTTGCTGGGCACCACCAAGACAACCAGCGCTGAAATGATGACATGCGGCTATACATGTCATCATTGATCAGATTGGGGAGGGGACCAGAGAACTGGTTGATCTAAATGTCTTTTTAGTTCTGCATTTTTTACCTAAATATGAAAATATATAAAGAACATAACAACCAATAATTCTTTAAACATTTAATTTAATTCAAGGTACGTCATCTTTAAATAACGCACATGCAACATTCCATCATTCTTTAATATATAATCATAATGAAGAAGTATTTTCACTAGCAAACTGTTAAAATCATACTAGCCATCTGTATAATTTCCCCGCAACGCGGCTCCCCCTTTGACAATCCACTAGCGCAGTGTTTCTCAAACTTTTTCATACCAAAGACCACTTAACCAATAAAAAACACTCACGGACCACCTAACTCTAAAAATATCCCAAAACAATAGGCCTGCTTACCCATTCCAACAGTATATAACAAATTACAGCCTAATAATGACAGCTTAACCTTCTCTATATCGCCTCATTCACACATTAAATCAACAATACAAATACAACTACAGATTTTATAAGCATTTAGTTCAAATGCGATTTAAAATCCTCTCAGGTTTTACACCTCTTATTATGAAATGTAGACTACATTTATTACGAGTTTATGTCCGAGCCAACAGACTCACAGATTGTTGGCTTCTGAGAGATATGAAAAATATACCGCATGTAGTACGACACAAACCTCCGCTGAGGATTTTCAAAACAAAATACAATAAAACTATGGTCGCAGGCCGAAGTTTACTCTCTGAGGCCTGCATGGTCTGCCTACAAAACAAAAATGAAAAAACGTTTATGCAGCCCCAACAACAGCCTCTGATCATCAACAGACTTCATGCAATGCTTCATCAGATGCATATATTAGATAATAATCTCTATCTCACTCCTATCACATCTAAATCTATTTTCAGCATGGATAAATGTTCATAAAATACATCCATTGTTTGTTCTATATGCTTCTTGAAATCCTAAAAAACACATCGTTTTTCTAGAACAGATTACAAATCGCCTGAAAATGGTACAAACAAGTGGCAACATGTTTGACAAATGTGTTGCGCTGGGCTATACAGTATCATGCAATCGAAAAACTTAACTTAACTGAAACTTAAGCTCACTCCATTGCGGAGATATTCCTGCGAGAGTGCGGAAAACTGAAATTAATTCACTAGCCCCCGCCCACCCCGTCGACAGGGGGTCGCCAGTCTCTGGCACTGTTATTTTGGGGGTCGCGGGCTGAAAATTTGGGAACCCCTGCAGTAGAGGGCTCCGCCTGTGCTTATATAACTCCGGTTACAATACGTAACCCCCCGTTTTGGCTGATTCAGGGAACCAGAAAGCAGTCAGTTTGTGCGTAATTACCCGCCGCAAGCCACATGAAGACAAGGTGAGATTAGTACGATTTTGGTTAGGCAGTTAGGGGGACAATTCTCTGTTGGGTTTTGTTTTTTGCCCATGCATGTTGACAGTGTATTACTTTGCTTTCTGATTGGGTATAGGCAATATATTATGGCTTCTTTGTCGGCGTTTGTGGATGCGCCCTCAGTGTCTTTCTTAGATGATTGCCAGAAGGCGCTGTTGGTCGAAATAGCAGAGCATTATGGAATTGCTGTTGTAGGGAGCCAGCTGAAACATGAGATTAAAGCTGTCATCGTGTCATCTTTGTTTGAGCGGGGAGTGTTGCAGAAGAGTGAGTCTGGTGCGGCAGGGGTCGTGTCGGTAGTGGTTCAGACAGCTAGTTTGACATTCGAGCAGCAAAAGGATCTTTTGGCCATGCAGTTTAATCAGGAGAGGTTGAAGTTGGGGTTGGAGGTGGAAAAGATTAAATGTGAGAAGGTGCTAGAGGTGGAAAAGATTAAATGTGAGGTGGAATATGCTAGATTACGGCTGATTGGAGAGGGCAAGCTTGCTCCGGTGGAGGATGGGTCTGATAGGTCGGCATCAGGTAATGGCGATATTATTTCTTGCTTGCGGTTAGTACCAAAGTTTAATGAGCGTGACCCTGACATTTTTTTTACTCTATTTGAACACATAGCTGAGGCAAGAAACTGGTCAGATTCGGACAAAGTGCTGTTACTTCAGTGTGTATTTACAGGGCGAGTACAGGAGGCCTATTCAGCTGTTTGTGGCGAAAATGCTTTGGACTATGCTAGAGTAAAATCAGCAGTGCTAAAGTCATACGAACTGGTTCCTGAAGCGTATCGTCAAAAGTTCAGAAGTTGGGTCAAGGAGGATTGTATTGACTTGGTGGGCTCTGCTGTTAAAGGGGTACTGGTAAGTTCCTTTGACAGCACGGGCGCAAAAGATTTCAGCGCTTGTTACACCTTTCGGTCTGTATGAGTATACAGTGATGAGTTTTGGGCTTTGTAATGCGCCAGCGACATTTAAGCGCCTCATGAACATGGTGGTAGCAGGTCTTGAGGGGGTTGCTGTTTATCTTGACGACGTAGTGGTGTTTAGTGACACATGGGATGACCACATCCAACGCATTGGTGCTCTGTTCTGTCGCCTAGCTGAGGCGCATCTCACTGTTAACCTGGCCAAGTGTGAGTTTGCTAGGGCGACAGTGACGTACCTTGGCCGGGTGGTCGGCCAGGGACAAGTTCGACCGGTAGACGCGAAGGTACGGGCCGTTTTGCAGTTTCCTGTGCCCACTACTAAGAAGGAACTCATGTCGTTCCTAGGTCTGGTCGGGTATTATCGCGCCTTTTGTAAGAACTTCTCTGTTGTGCTGTGCTCCGGTTCTCGCTGCGCCACGCCTCGATGAACCGTTCAAACTGGAGGTTGATGCTGGTCATGTTGGGGCGGGTACGGTTTTGCTGCAAGAGGTTGAGGCGATTGATAGGGCAGTCTGCTACTTCTCAAAGAAGTTTAATTCGTACCAACTCAATTACTCAACGATCTAAAAGGAGGCATTGGCCTTAATATGGGCCCTCCAGCACTTTGAGGTGTATGTGGGTTTTGGGAGTAGCCCAATTGTAGTTTATACCGACCATAATCCCCTTACCTTTCTCTGTTCACTTAACTGTCCGAACCGGCGGTTGATGAGGTGGGCCCTGTTCCTGCAGTCCTATAGTTTGGACATTCTGCACATTAAGGGCAAGGACAACGTTGCAGCGGATGCCCTCTCTCATGCCCCGGTGGGGTAGGAAGTCTCTCCGGCTCTGGATATTTGGTGTTGGTTTTCCGGGGATCCCTTTGGGGCCTCCGTCTTAAGGGGGGGGCTGTGATGCCCCTGTAGGTTCATCAGTGGAGAGGGTGTGTCTGTGCTGCACTTGCTGCATTGATTGCAGTAACTCAGGACACCTGGATTTGGTGTCCTGCAGTTATTTAAAGCCTCTCTGTTCGCTCTCTGCTTTCTCCTGCAGGCTCCCGGCTCTGATGAGTATATCCAGTGTCTATTTCGACGTGTTTGTGCAAATAAACACCTTTTTCTACCCGTTAATTTGTTGTGTCTCCCTTTTGTTGTGGCTTTCTGAGCCAGGTCGCAACAGTGTACGTCATGAAACACGCTGTTCACCATTAGTTCTGTGAAAACTTAACTGATATACTTCACAACAAGATAGACATTTAATATTGACGTACAGATGCCTTCATGGTTACCTTGTTTTGTTTTTTTTAGCTTAGAACTTAATGTGGGGGACCCACCGCACGAACGCACAAACGGGGGGGTAGTGTGTAGGGGAATTGGGCCTTCGTGTCACTCCGCCATGGAGTGGGAGTTGATAGGTTGTGGTTTGGAATTGGGGTTTTTCGGCAGTTTGCATTCAAAACATTTCATAGTGCCCTCTACTGGATCCAACATAAGCTGCAAGTTTTCCTCAATCCTGATCCAACTGAAAAAAAACACAAAAGAAAAGTTGAACATTTCCAACACAGTCATCCGAAAATTGGATTGGGAACAAGGCAGTGATCGTATAACTGATCAAAGAACACATTGTCATTCACGATTAATGAATGAAAAAGAAACATAACAGACCTTGCACACCTTTTATCTGTCATTCATCTTGAAAAATTGTGACCGCCTAAAACAATTTTACTCCATGCATCCACCGTACGCAGTCCTTGTAACCATCTGACACTGTGTTTGTGACACACATCCAACAGTAATTGTTCCAGTCCTTTTTCACGTCAAATACATTGACATTGCCAAGTTTGTCCTTAACCCAACACACATCTTAAAGTTTGTTTTACAGAAGGCAAATCTGTTCATGCTCCGAGTCGGTTTTATCCCAGCCAAGTGGATTTCTCCTTTATTCTAACCACCATCACTGTAACTTGAAGTGTATTTTTTTTCTACCCACTGCTTCTTTCAAACATCTTCCCCTTACTTATTCCTTATACAAGCTAATTTGGTTGACCAAACCAATCAAAAGCTAGGGAGACAATACTGAGGTTAATGTGAGGAGAATATACACAAGTTTAAATAGACCCTATTCTGCTTTTTGGGGTTTTCCCTTCCCTGTAGTGTGTTCTATAGGTTTTTTGCGCATGTAAATCAGTGGTCACCAACCGTGTGGTGCGTGTAGATCTGTAGAGAAGGAAGAACCCCCGATCCTGGTCTGCTCCTCCGAGAGAACCTCAGAGGAAACAGAACCGAAGATGACTCTTTGGGGGCGTTATGTGGGAAGAGAGGATTGTTAATAAAAATGATTCAAATCTCAACAGTGTGTCTGTAGCAACTGTGTCTCACATGTACCCCACACTAGTCAGGCCGGCTGCCATTAATCTATTGTTTAAAAGGCAGCGGGACTTGTTCCATATTCCATCTGTTTTTTACCTGTCGGGTAATAGACAGAGGGACTCGCCGTTTGAGCCAGCTGTTTCTAATCTGTCAGTTAGAAAACAGCAAGGCTCGCTGTATAAGCCTGCGGTATTTAACCAGTCGGTTAAAAGACAGTAGGGCTTGACATTTAAATCGGCTGCTTCTATCCTTTCGGGTAACAAGCAGCGCGTTTTTTTCTCTGTCCCAGTTTTGCCTACACACAGTCGTATTAAGCCTAGCGCGGCTATTACGCACGAGGTGAATAGCACTGCACACACCTCCACGAGTTGGAGCATAAACCCGCCTCAGGGTCCTGTTGATGAGTCTTCTCCTAAACAGAGACAGGATGAGAGCCGGTGTGTGATGCAGCGTGTGGAGACCCCTTCAAAGCCCTTTAGGGCGGGGGCCCACCTTCACGGGCAACGGCGGCAAGGGCTCTGGCATGGCTTGTCACCATGACTACCACAGCACAACAAAAACAGCTACGCCCGCTCTCAGAGCGGTGCTCAGAGTGGAGGCGGCTATGTTTAATGGACGGATGGATGAGCAGGCTGATCAGCAGAGGGTACTCTCTGCAATTTGCCTTGCCCCCCCCGCAGTTCGAGGGGAATCAGGAAACGCTCCTGTCATCCCAAAAACAGTGTCAGAGCTGTGGAAACTCCTGTTAAAGAAAGCAATTTCCAGGGTTCCTCAGGGGAAAGAAAATTGGGGGTTTTTCTCCCGTTATTTTCTTATCCCGAAAAAGACCGGGGGGATGAGACCCATCCTAGATCTGTCAGCATTCAACAAGGTGATAATGAAAAGACCGTTTCATATGCTGACAATCAAACAGGTAATGGAGTGTGTTCATCAGGGAGATTGGTGCATCTCCATAGACCTGAAGGATGCTTACTTCCACATAACCATCATCCCAAAACACAGGGAATTCCTGCGTTTCTCATTCCAGGGATAGCGTACCAGTTCAATCGACTGCCGTTCGGATATTCTCTGGCTCCACGCACTTTTTCAAAGTGTGTGGAGACGGCGCTGGAGCCGCTACGCAGAAGAGGGATGAGAGTGTTATTTTATCTGGACGACCTGCTATTGCTGGCCCGCTCCAGAGAGGAAGCTGCTTTACAGACGGTACAACTTGTATCTCACCTGTCAAGCCTGGGTTTCATAATCAATTGGGAGAAGAGCTGTCCTCTTCCCTCCCAGATTATCATATATCTGGGGGTGGAATTCAACTCAGCCCGCATGAGAGCACGACTCTCACAGCAGAGAGTGGAGGATCTGACAGCTCTCCTCGGGCGCGTCACACCCGGCAGGGTGGTGACAGCCCTCTCCGTGATGCAGCTGTTGGGCATGATGTCAGCTGCTCACGTGGTGATTCCCCTGGGTCTCCTTCACATGAGGAGACTTCAGAGGTGGTTTATTCGCCTGCGCATCGACCCCGTGCGTCAGAAGAGATGCATGGTGTACATTCCTCTGTCCGTAGGTTTAGATCTGACCTACTGGAAAAATCCCCACGTCCTGTCAGTGGGGGTTCCCCTTGGCAGAGTGACGTCACACACTTCGGTGTTTACAGACGCATCGCTCTCAGGGTGGGGAGGAACATGCATGTCGCAGGCAGTGGGGGGACAGTGGCCGCCTCACATGTCCCTTCATATAAACGCGCTGGAATTACTCGCCATATGGAGAGTAATCCAGCACTTCGCCCCGTTGCTGTGGAATCATCATGTGTTGATTTGAACGGACAACAAGGCAGCGGCAGCATACATAAATCGTCAGGGAGGTGTACGATCAGCGCAGCTGCTGGACACAGCCAGGAGGCTGTTGTGCTGGGCGCGCACACACGTACTCTCTGTCAGAGCAGTATATATTCCCGGCGAGCTGAACAGAGGGGCAGACCTCATGTCCAGAGGAGGTCCTCGACAAGGGGACTGGAGCCTCCACCCCGAGCTGGTCTCCCAGGTATGGAGCAGGTTTGGAAGAGCAGAGGTGGATCTGTTCGCTGCACGCGGGAACGCGCAATGTGCTCTCTGGTTCTCCCTTAGAAGGCGTTCGTGCACAGACCTTGGCCCAGGGTGCTACTGTACGCTTTCCCTACAGTCCCTCTGATCCCTCGGTTCCTGGACCGAGTGCAGGAGGAGTGGCTGATAGCGGTCTTAATAGCCCCGGAGTGCACGGGAGCGTCCTGGTTTCCCTGCATACAGCGGATGCTGTCAGGGACACCGTGGGAAATTCTGTGGCGGGGGGATGCTCGCTTTGCCTCTCTCAAGATGTTGTGAGTACTATTCAGGGGTCTAGGGCCGCGTCCACCAGGGCGTCTTACACAGACAAATGGACAGCGTTCCAGTGTTGGTGTGTAGGGAAAGGCTTGGACCCCGTTACGTCTCCCCTGCCTCACGTGCTGTCATTCCTCCAGCTGTTGCTGGACAGGAATTTGGCCTATAGCACGATAAAAACATATGCCGCTGCCATTTCTTCATGCCACGTAGGTTTTGAGATCAGCACGGTGTTTAGTCACCCTCTGACAAAACGTTTTCTACGAGGAGTACAGAGACTCAGTATCACGCGCTTTAGCGCCTCAATGGGATTTGGCTTTAGTGCTGCGCGCACTGAGTAAAGCTCATTTTGAACCATTAGATCAGGTTCCCCTGAAGTTTTTGTCAACCAAAGTATCTCTGCTCTTAGCTCTGACATCAGCTAAAAGGGTGAGTGACTTGTCTGCTCTCTCGGTGGCTCCGTCATGTCTCCAGATCCAAGGAGATGGCAGCTCAGCTGTATTGCGCCCGAACCCGGCGTTTATGCCAAAGGTGATCACAAGCTCTTTTAGATCAAGAGTGATAACCTTGAAGGGCTTATTTCCCCCTCCTCACACATCGGAGGAAGAAGCCACTTTTCATCTCCTCTGTCCCGTGCGCGCGCTGGCAGGCTATATTGCACGCACGGCTGCTTTACGCAAATCCCAGCGTCTGTTTGTACATTATAGAGAGCGCTCATTAGGGCAGCCTCTATCTACACAGCGGCTGTCACACTGGCTATGTGAGGCGGTGTCACAGGCGTATGTCTCCGCTGGATTGGATCCCCCGGAGAACATTAAAGTGCACAGCACCAGGGGAGTTTCAACCTCTACGGCGTTGCATGGAGGAATGAGAGTGGAAGACATTTGCACTTCTGCATCTTCGTCTTCACCCTGTTCTTTTATTCATTTTTATTTGAGGGATGTCTCCCATTCCTCTCTGACACATTCAGTACTGAATAGCCTGTCAGAATGAGTAATGTCGGGGTTTTTAATTGCGTGCCCTCTCTCCTGCCTGTAGGTACTTAGAGAGCTGCCCTTTTTCCCCTCTCTTGATCTTTTATTTAATGATCTCGGTCTCTATCATTTATAAAAACACAGGTAGCCTAAGTAAGCCTACCCTCGTTCCCTGATGGAGAATATTCATTTTTTAAATGCTATATTCCCTGGGAATGTGATGCTCCATTTACGCAGGACGAAATGGACATGGGTTATTAACTGAGTACACTGTAAAAAAAAAATCCGTTGAAAAACGGACAAAGTGCTGGTAATTTGCTGCCAGGACATTGTCCGTTATTCTACAGACACTTCCGTCAACCCTTTAACGGATATTTCTGTAGATTTACAAGACTTTGTCTGTACCATATACGGACACTTCTGTCAACCTTATAACGGATATTTCTGTAGATTAACAAGACTTTGTCCGTAATATTTACGGACACTTCTGTTAATCCTAATACGGACAATTCCGTATTTTAACAGTCCTTAGTATGTACTATTTACAGACACTTCCGTTAATCCCAATATCTTTTTTTTTAAATCTTGGGATAAAAAATATATATATATCCTAATCCTAAATAAATAACAATCATTACACTTTCAAGCAAACTGAATAAAGCACAATATATAGAAATTGAACAAAATGTATACAATTTTTTCCATAAAAGTGCATTTATTTCCTTTTTGCTAATGTATAAAGTGCATTTAATGATGAAATGAAAAAACTGAACTTTTCTCCCACTGCTGTTGCACCCTACTGGCTCACCTGTCAGTGAGGAAGGAGGAGCCCCCTCCAGGAGGATGTAGCGACTCCGTCCTACACCTCCCACTCAACATTCCCCGCTGACAGGCACTGCCCCAACCTGTAGGAGAACATGCAGTGACAAATATCACCCTCCCAACTTCCCTCCCCCCGAACATGGGGGATTTGAACCCAAAGAATCTGTGGTGGTGGGCAATAATTTTACCCCTCGCTACCTGAGTGCCATACAAAGGTTTTTTTTTTAAGACATTTCCATACAATTGTAAAACCCTAACATGAACATACATTCAAGTATGTAAAATAACAGCAACAATAACCTTTTTCTTAACACCATGATGTTAGAGGTCGGGCTGTGTGTACATGTGCGCCTCAAGATCAAATTAGTTATAAATTCCTCCCAATGTTTGCCACTGCTGTTGCACCCTACTGGCTCACCTGTCAGTGAGGAAGGAGGAGCCCCCTCCAAGAGGATGTAGCAACTCCGTCCTACACCTCCCACTCAACATTCCCCGCTGACAGGCGCTGCCCCAACCTGTAGGAGAACATGCAGTGACAAATTAAAAAAAAGTAAACTTTTTTTTTTTTAAGTGTGTGTGTGTTGGTATGTTTAGTCCAAAAGTCCAGTCCAAAAAGTTCGGTTTTGAGCTTTGAGGAAAGCTCACATGTGCCAGTCAAATTCCTTCAGCTCAGTCACGAGCTTCGACAGTTTTGGAGGAATGTGATGATGTTTCTTCCCCTTCATCTCAGCCTTGGACCCTCGGTCAGGATTCATTCCAAAGAAAACTCTAAGGAAACAGAAATATGTTTAGCTGCACATGCAACTAAATGAATGAAACTGAACTAAAGAGTAACATGCAAAGAAAGCTGAGATACTACTTGTAGTGTGGCTCTACAGGAGTGGAGCCGTCTAAAATAGCATACATTTGTTTTCTCCACCATGCCCGTGTGTGTGTTTCCATCTACAGCTAATGTTGCAAAATACTACTACTACAATAACACTTTGCTCCTGTAAGCTGAGCAACTCAGACAACGTGCTGTTAAAGTCTGCTCATCACCAACATACTATACTGGAAATCTCAGCATAACCCGTGCACCTGTGACTTGTGTGGATATACTGTACGTGCAATGAACGATCTCAGGGCACCGTTAACTCAGTGCATGAGTAGCACAGCTAGTAGTAGTCGCTAGTAGTCACGAGTGCTGAAAGAAGTTGTGACGATTGATAACAAACTTTTAATCTGAAATGTATGTCTAAAATTAATGAACAATGAGTAACTGCATGGTCTATTTTGTGACAAAAAAATATATAATTTACATGAGCCGTCAAAAATGGCCGGCGAGTCTGTTGTAAACAGTCCTGTCCGGGAAGATTGTTTCAATGACAGTGGGACCTCTTTCTGGTCCCTCTGAACCCGTTCTGGATCACCACTCTTCGGTGGTGGTAATAGGTTTGCATTTGAGAATACAAACATTATGCACCTTTACAATATGAATTAACAAAACTATTATTTTGTGCTGACAAACTAGGCTATATAGTGTATTTAGTGACTTTTCCTGTCATAATCACCACTGTGACATAGCCTACAGCAGCCTACTGTAGCAGCCTCTATATTTTATATGTAAAATGTCTTAGTATTTGCTACATTTATCGTGGAGTTGTGTGTTTGTTAAACATACATATACAATTTAGAGGTGACAGTGTGCGGTGTTATAGTTTGTTAAAGGCACAAGTGAAAATTTGACAGGAAGAGTTACTAAATCCACAATGGTTTTGGTTATTGGCTACATACTATAGGTGGATCATGTTTGTTTGTATTCTCATAATGCAGACCAATCCACATAATCACAATAGGCGAGTTGTGATCCAGTGCACAAAGACGGAGGTCCAGATTTCATTGCAGCAGCTTTACAGGCAACCAAGGTAAAGAGGGTTGATTTATTTGCATCGATTATGATTGTACACAGTCTATATACATTTTAGTCACAAAATAGATAACATAGTTGCTCAATTTTGATTTCACACATACAACCACTGCATTAAAACTGCATCTAAATTTGCTACTTTCAATATCGCAGTCTACTTGTCAGATTTCAGTCAATCTTAAGTGTGACACAACCACTAAGCTCATCTGCAACAAGAGCACAGGCGTCAAACGTTGAGTGGAGTGGTAACTGTGACACTCGGTGCAAATGTACACGTTACACAACAAGTATTAACATTGGGGCATGAATCCTGATATGGATTTTGTTATATTAGTCACAAAAGCAGCTCACATAGAATAGCCTAAATGTGTGTCTTTGGTTAAAGAGATAGCTCAGAGATAGTTGTTAGGAATATTGTACATGTTTTCCCAATCACCCAGTGTCAGAGCCTAATAAATGCCAAATGCCTTAGGGCAGACCTTTTCTATGTACTTGGTGTAGTCTGAAGTTATATGAAAGAGCATGGGCCTTCAACAGGAAGCTGCAAAATGTGCTGCCTGTGTTATAGGAACATTTATTAAGTATCGAGGGTTTAAGTGATTATATGTTTGATAATACACATTAACATGAAACAAACAATAGAAAAGATCATGTGTAAGCAAACAAACTTTACACAACACTGGTGATAGTGCTGTCAAACAGGTCTATGAACTCTATGAAAAAGTTGAATCTGCAATACAATTTTAGGCAGTATTTGGGTCCCTGGTTCATCTCTCTCAGCTAAGGGGTCCTTGGACTGAACAACATTGAAGACCCCTGTCAAAGGGCAATGAATATCTTGGCTCGATTGTAGAGTGTCAATGGGATCAAAACATATAATATATATTATATTTAATAATCATGATCCCATAAGCATCCTGGAATTGAGCACAACTATGCTAGTAATCTAAGGGACGATGAGTGGATACCTTTTTACATGCTTTGTCTGGTGGGAAGCCCTCAGTCTCAGAATTTGAATACCCCAGCTTATACATTTCAAAACAATGAGCTGCTTACCTTTGCATGAATTCCAGGGTAAGAGACATCTCCTTTGGATATTCAATGTTGCAGACATAAAACAAGCAGAAAGCATAGCTCAGGGCCACAATGGGGGAGGTGATGTGGTCATTCACAACTTCCTGATCAACAGCAATCTGGAATATATGGTCACCTTAAACATAGATCACAAAAACAATATGTATTAGTAATTTAAAAAAATAATAACGTACACACGTGCCAAATCTTCCATACTCAGTCCAAACACAGGTTATGGTAAGAACAAGCAACAAATACTTTGAAAAGGTATTCTGCATTTAGTTTGTCAGACTTTACATACAAGTGTACTTAAATTTAAAGATTTTGGCCCTAATCAACATAGTTCTGAGCACCATTTACAAAACAAAATCAACCAACTCTATACCTTTTCATCACAACAAATCGTCTCATCAGTAAACCTAAGAACAAATGGAGAACATATCTCCAAGCTTGCTGGGATGCAAAAATGATTCAACTACAAACCTCTGATTAGGATGCATGGGGTACAGGGGAGGCTGAGTTCAGCATCTGCGGAGTACTGTTTTCGGAAAATAAAACAACAAAGATACACATATGAATGTGTTGATTTTATGTTTCCAATGTACGCAAACACACAGTCAGGCAGGCAAATAGACCATCTGCCAGCGTCTATATCAGAGGCAACCATAGACAATAATGTTAATAGTAGTTATAAAAAAATATTGTTTACACAAACATAATCGATTAATGTTAGGATCAGAATCCTTTTCGGTCAGGGGGGGACAGTCTGTCCTTACAAGACCTTGTTCTATTAGGGGACAGCATTTGACAGCATTTGGTCAGAGGAGCTCTGCCGGGATGGAAGTGTATAATTATATGAGGGATTCTCTCCTGGTCGGGAAAATAAATCAAGGATTTTACTGATTTCCTTTTATCTTCGTTTCCAGGAGAGATGGTTTACCAATTTCGATATTATCAGCAGCGCAAAGTGGGGTTTAAAATACATAAAATGTACCTCATTTTTGCAGAAAAGGTGATCAGGGTTTTCCTTGAAGTATCTCACAATGCCACAGATCAGCTGTACTGGACCTTCACCCATCTTCATCCCTTTGGTGTCAAGGAAGTTGTTGATGCCCGGTTCTTTTTTGGAAAGCTCCTGTGCCAGCTTGTTTTGTACCGAAAAGCCAAGGAGTCTAGATGCATGATCAAACAGGTGAGCAGCTTCAAATAGAAATGGCCACTCTTCCTTTAGGACCTTTACATTGGTTCCGTCGTTGATGGTTTCACGCTGGATGGGATATGTTTCAGCCATCAGTTTTCGAAACAGATGACTCCTAAAGATATGAGGCAACAGTTAATCAAACTAATAAATTCAATCAATAATAAAACAAATGATCAATATAAATACAGATAAATCAATTTCGGGTGAAAATAGCTGATATACAAGCGCACAACGAGTCCCATTGTGAACTTGTAGATCAGTTATTTTGTGTTAGTTATACAAAACCAATTTGAATTGATATACCAAAAATAAATCAAACTCAAATATTAGCCTCTCAATTACTCAATCAAAAAGTAATCCATACATACACAAGAACATAATGGATGGTTGGAGCCCTACCTGAGGATCATGGGTTTTGAAGGCACTTTTCAATTCATTTCGTTTTGACAGCAGTTCTGCTCTACTCTCAGTTCCCTTTACAGCAACATCCCACTCCACACATCCATAACGATCGGAATTTCTTGACTTTTTCTTCCGCTGAACTTCACCCTCTCCACCCTCTGCTCGCCTCTTTCCTGGGGTTGATGTTCTCTTAATATTTTCAACTCTGTTTTCTAGCTGGGTAAAGAGAGGACCACAACCATCTTTTGCAAACGGCATATTTCCAAAGGGCTCTGTCTGTTTGAAAGACAGAGGATATTGTCCTACAATGTTCTTGGCGATTTCCATCAGCTTGGATCTACCAGGTCTTCCAGGGTGTTTATGGAGGTAATCATCAACAACGATCCGAACCATCTGTAGTCTTTCTTTCGACTTTACCCATTTCTTTTCACCCAACACATCCATGAGCTTTGAGGGCATTTTGTGCCATGGTATGGAATATGGCTCACAGGATGGGGAGTGGGCAGATGGGGTATGGGCAGGTGGTGCTTCAGGTGGTGTTGGGGACAGATCATCACTCTGTAGCAGAGGTGTAGATGTAGGGCCAGGGCCAGGGCTTCTGAACTGTGGTGCAGCTTGTGAATCTATGGATGACATACCCCATAAATTAACCACATCACCAATGCTACTAATTAATTAATACACTGGTTTTCAATGTCCGTTGGAGACCACCAGGGGTACAAATGGACCCTTAAGGGTCTGTGAATTTGTACAGACAGTATACAGGGTTGGGCAATATATTGATATATCATATGAGATTATTCAATAGGATTTTGGGTATCATATTGTGATACCTGTTGTGTTTTCCTGATTTTAAAGAATGAACTGAACTTACCCAACTGTTAACATTACATAGTCATAAATACATAATGGTGATATTTGATTTTCTCGGTGTTGTCCACCCCTCAGTACTGTGCAGATTAGGGTTACAAATAAAAAAACTTACCTCCTTGGAAAGCCTTAACGAGTCTTCTGCACTGAATGAGTGGCAGAGTGTCCTGAATGTCCGGGGCATCCACAAGGATCAGGTCATCTTCACATTGAACTCCTAATTCCACCAGTCTAGCCATGAGTGCATCCATCTTATCACTACTGAGCGATGGTATGGCTTTCTTAACCACATCTTTCACAAGCTCCATGTTGGCATGTGTTTAAGAGGAATGAGCAACCTCGCACCTCTCTGGTAAGAAGAAAGTGGATAATAATCATTAAGTTTGTCCAGATTTTGGCAGCTGTATTGACCGCAGTGTTTGGGGGGAAAACACTGTGCCAATGGAAGCTAACGGGAAGCTAACGTTAGCCCGCGGCCTTTTGCAATACTACTTTTAATCCAGATGTAACCACAACATAACACACACACACCTTCAAATGTCAACGAAGCCTATCGAATATATATTAGTCGATATGATACTATTATAGCTGTATTGACCGCAGTGTTTGGGCGGAAAACACTGTACCAATGGAAGCTAACGGGAAGCTAACGTTAGCCCGCGGCCTTTTGCAATACTACTTTTAATCCAAATGTAACCACAACATAACACACACACACCTTCAAATGTCAACGAAGCCTATCGAATATATATTAGTCGATATGATACTATTATAGCTGTATTGACCGCAGTGTTTGGGGGGAAAACACTGTACCAATGGAAGCTAACGGGAAGCTAACGTTAGCCCGCGGCCTTTTGCAATACTACTTTTAATCCAAATGTAACCACAACATAACACACACACACCTTCAAATGTCAACGAAGCCTATCGAATATATATTAGTCGATATGATACTATTATAGCTGTATTGACCGCAGTGTTTGAGGGGAAAACATTGTGCCAATGGAAGCTAACATTAGCCCGCTGCCTTTTACAATACTACTTTTAATCCAAATGTAACCACAACATAACACACACACCTTCAAATGTCAACAAAGCCTATCGAATATATATTAGTCGATATGATACTATTATAGCTGTATTGACCGTGGTGTTTGGGGGGAAAACACTGTGCCAATGGAAGCTAACGGGAAGCTAACGTTAGCCCGCTGCCTTTTGCAATACTACTTTTAATCCAGATGTAACCACAACATAACACACACACACCTTCAAATGTCAACGAAGCCTATCGAATATATATTAGTCGATATGATACTATTATAGCTGTATTGACCGCAGTGTTTGGGGGAAAACATTGTGCCAATGGAAGCTAACATTAGCCCGCTGCCTTTTACAATACTACTTTTAATCCAAATGTAACCACAACATAACACACACACCTTCAAATGTCAACGAAGCCTATCGAATATATATTAGTCGATATGATACTATTATAGCTGTATTGACCGCAGTGTTTGGGGGGAAAACATTATGCCAATGGAAGCTAACATTAGCCCGCTGCCTTTTACAATACTACTTTTAATCCAAATGTAACCACAACATAACACACACACCTTCAAATGTCAACAAAGCCTATCGAATATATATTAGTCGATATGATACTATTATAGCTGTATTGACCGCGGTGTTTGGGGGGAAAACACTGTGCCAATGGAAGCTAACGGGAAGCTAACGTTAGCCCGCGGCCTTTTGCAATACTACTTTTAATCCAAATGTAACCACAACATAACACACACACCTTCAAATGTCAACAAAGCCTATCGAATATATATTAGTCGATATGATACTATTATAGCTGTATTGACCGCGGTGTTTGGGGGGAAAACACTGTGCCAATGGAAGCTAACGGGAAGCTAACGTTAGCCCGCGGCCTTTTGCAATACTACTTTTAATCCAAATGTAACCACAACATAACACACACACACCTTCAAATGTCAACGAAGCCTATCGAATATATATTAGTCGATATGATACTATTATAGCTGTATTGACCGCAGTGTTTGAGGGGAAAACATTGTGCCAATGGAAGCTAACATTAGCCCGCTGCCTTTTACAATACTACTTTAAATCCAAATGTAACCACAACATAACACACACACCTTCAAATGTCAACAAAGCCTATCGAATATATATTAGTCGATATGATACTATTATAGCTGTATTGACCGTGGTGTTTGGGGGGAAAACACTGTGCCAATGGAAGCTAACGGGAAGCTAACGTTAGCCCGCTGCCTTTTGCAATACTACTTTTAATCCAGATGTAACCACAACATAACACACACACACCTTCAAATGTCAACGAAGCCTATCGAATATATATTAGTCGATATGATACTATTATAGCTGTATTGACCGCAGTGTTTGGGGGGAAAACATTGTGCCAATGGAAGCTAACATTAGCCCGCTGCCTTTTACAATACTACTTTTAATCCAAATGTAACCACAACATAACACACACACCTTCAAATGTCAACGAAGCCTATCGAATATATATTAGTCGATATGATACTATTATAGCTGTATTGACCGCAGTGTTTGGGGGGAAAACATTATGCCAATGGAAGCTAACATTAGCCCGCTGCCTTTTACAATACTACTTTTAATCCAAATGTAACCACAACATAACACACACACCTTCAAATGTCAACAAAGCCTATCGAATATATATTAGTCGATATGATACTATTATAGCTGTATTGACCGCGGTGTTTGGGGGGAAAACACTGTGCCAATGGAAGCTAACGGGAAGCTAACGTTAGCCCGCGGCCTTTTGCAATACTACTTTTAATCCAAATGTAACCACAACATAACACACACACCTTCAAATGTCAACAAAGCCTATCGAATATATATTAGTCGATATGATACTATTATAGCTGTATTGACCGCGGTGTTTGGGGGGAAAACACTGTGCCAATGGAAGCTAACGTTAGCCAGGTTGGAAAGATACTAATAAAACAACAACACACAAACCTGCGAAAATAAACTAACCATAAATACAAACTTTACCTATCAATTCAATGAACTGGCCAACTTTTGCACGGGGGGATACTGCTTAAGGACTATATTCTAACTGGGGCCAGTTAGAAGAGAGTTACCTGCCAGACGTACACGTAATAAAACAAATATTTAACATTAACACAAATGTTATGTTTACCATAAATGTCCTTTTTGATTAAGAAATGAGGTTCCATTCCCAAATTAAACACAATGAACCAACCTACCGAGCAGACTTTCAGGTTCACTTTCAGTGCGGGATTCCTGTAATGGCGGCCACAGATATTTTTTACCGTGCAAAAGCACCCACAATGCAATGCGCAACCAGTGTTGCCAGATTCTGTGAGGGACACAAACAAGCCACAAGGTCTAGAGAAAATAAGTCCAAAAGAAGTGAAGTGGGCCACATGAGCACTTTAAACCTATACAGCAACTATTAGAAAATAGCAGATCACAACGTGCCGCGACGCGACGCGTTGTGAGATTGTAGACCTGCTATTTTCAAATAAAATCTTGGGGGAAACTTATAATAAGCAGACCTGGCAACGCTGTTTTCAACGGCAAAAGTAATGTAAAAGTCGATTACAGTACTTAAACAGTAACATTTTACACCACATTGGCCATCATTTTACGGATTTTTCTTAGAGTGTAGGTGTGTTTTGTGCTTCTGGTAACGGACGGAACCAGTGGGGCGTAGACTACATCCTGCTTCGCCCTTAACCCAATAGCGATAGCCTTAGAGGGCGAAGCCTTATACGATTTAGAACTGGGGTTACGTACTGTAACCCAGCTTCTATGAGTATAGGCGCAGCCCTCTAAGGGTCGGGCCCCACTGGCTCCGCGAATAGCTGAAGAAAAGCTGTTTGTGTGGGAGTAGATGGTAGGGCCTACTTCCTATTTATACGGAAGTGAGCCCGGAGGTGGGGCCCACGTCATAGGTGGGCGTGGATTAAGTCTGTCAGTGCTGCACACGTGCAGGAGGGATTACCCAATAGCGATAGCCTTAGAGGGCTGCGCCATACTCATAGAAGCTGGGTTACAGTACGTAACCCCAGTTTTGGTTAGCAGGTGCCACTTGATTGGAGATGGGTCTGGATGCAGACCGCAGGCAGGGGGCGGATCCTATAGGGGGCGTGTCCTATAGGGGGCGTGTCCTATAAGGGGAGGATCCTATGAATAATGACACTCAGCAGAAATACATACTGTAGGTTAGGGAATGTTCCGGTATTTGGACAAAATTAACATGGGATCACTCCGGTCAATGTACGTACTTCGTCTCACTGGAATATTAATGGCCAGATTGAATACAACATCGACCCAAATTCTCCGGTCAATGACAGGAGAGTTTTGAAAGTGACAAAACACTGTTCCACACATTTAAAAACACTTAATCAATGTTTACCCAGGATCCATGCACCTTTCCTGGCTTGTAAAATGTGGTGATGCGCCCTGGAGGTAGCGGGTAGGCTCTGTGCGTGGTGCTGAACCCCAGCCTGTCTATGTGGAATACAAAAACAAACAAAGACAAACACCTTTAAGGTCACCAGGGTCGTGAGGTTCTGGTTCTGGCGGTGTGCATGGAGGGGTTTGACCTGGCTCCCCGACACAATGCACATAGTCTGGAGCAGCGGAGCAGCGGCTGGGCCGTGTTCCCCCTTCTGTCCATTTGCCTATCAGTTTGTTAACGAAGTGGACAGAGGCTGTTTTTCGCCCCTAAAAGTGACTTTTAATGGTGTTTTTTGTATTTAAATGATGGGTCTTATCATTCTCCAGGGTCCCCGACACATTGCACATAGTCTGGAGTTCGCTGGTGTCCCGCAAAATGCTTTAATCACGATTTTGTCCATTTGCCTATCAGTTTGTTATCGAAGTGGACAGAGGCTGTTTTTTGCCCCTAAAAGTGAATTTTAATGGTGTTTTTTGTATTTAAATGATTGGTCTTATCATTGCGGAGGGTCCCCGACACAATGCAACTAGTCTGGAGCTCGCTGGGGTCCCGCAAATGCTTTAATCACACTTTTGTCCATTTGCCTATCAGTTTGTTAACGAAGTGGAAAGAGGCTGTTTTTTGCCCTTAAAAGTGACTTTTAATGGTGTTTTTTGTATTTAAATGATGGGTCTTATCGTTCTCCAGGGTCCCCGACACAATGCACATAGTCTGGAGCTCGCTGGGGTCCCGCAAATGCTTTAATCACGATTTTGTCCATTTGCCTATCAGTTTGTTAACGAAGTGGACAGAGGCTGTTTTTCGCCCCTAAAAGTGACTTTTAATGGTGTTTTTTGTATTTAAATGATGGGTCTTATCATTCTCCAGGGTCCCCGACACATTGCACATAGTCTGGAGTTCGCTGGTGTCCCGCAAAATGCTTTAATCACGATTTTGTCCATTTGCCTATCAGTTTGTTAACGAAGTGGACAGAGGCTGTTTTTTGCCCCTAAAAGTGACTTTTAATGGTGTTTTTTGTATTTAAATGATTGGTCTTATCATTCTCCAGGGTCCCCGACACAATGCACATAGTCTGGAGCTCGCTGGGGTCCCGCAAATGCTTTAATCACGATTTTGTCCATTTGCCTATCAGTTTGTTAATGAAGTGGACAGAGGCTGTTTTTTGCCCCTAAAAGTGACTTTTAATGGTGTTTTTGGCATTTAAATGATGGGTCTTATCATTGTGGAGGGTCCCCAAGACAATGCAACTAGTCTGGAGCTCGCTGGGGTCCTGCAAATGCTTTAATCACGATTTTGTCCATTTGCCTATCAGTTTGTTAACGAAGTGGACAGAGGCTGTTTTTTGCCCCTAAAAGTGACTTTTAATGGTGTTTTTTGTATTTAAATGATGGGTCTTATCGTTTTCCAGGGTCCCCGACACAATGAAACTAGTCTGGAGCTCGCTGGTGTCCCGCAAATGCTTTAATCAGGCGTTTTAACACTTTTCCCCACGAAAATGATTTTTAATCATTTTTTGGGGGCTATATAAATCAAATTCCGGTTAATGCCGAGCACAATCGTACCTTTTACTATTTTAATGTATTTGCATGATATATCTTTGGGCTATAAAAGCGACATATTTGGATGACTTTGTCAGTTTATGGAGCTTATCCCACAAATCCCGGATGATCCGGGCCAAATTTTGGAGCTCATAGGCAGCCTGCCATAGGCCCCCACCCGTGGAATGAAAAACAAATGAAAGAAAACGGTCAATTATATGTTAAAATAATCAAAAAATGAACTTTTAAAATTACATGGGAGAGGGGATCTGAGAATTGGAGAAGGGGAAAAGTGTTCGGCGCTTCGGGACGAACCGCCGAACACTTTTCCCCTCCCCCGTTGCAAGGTACAACGGAGAGGGGAATCCAGACTTCCCCTCCTCCGTTGTAAAAAACCGTTCATGTTTTACAAGCTACCTTCTGCACGAAATCGGAAACCCGGTTTTTGAGAGGACTCAGAAAAAAAACGGCTGTGTAACTTCATGGAGGAATTCATCCGCTGTATGTGCACTTTGGCTCGGATACATTTTGTTGCCTGGAGACCCCCCAGCATGGTTCTTACCAAACTTAAAGTTTTTGAACTGGGCTCTGGAGGAAGGTGAGGGGAGTTGACAGGGGACTTTACCCGCCTTATGGGGCACTATTCTCGGATACATTTCAACACTTTTAGCCCTTTTTGATGGTTCTCCAAAAAAATTACTCTGACTTTTTCAGAGTGTGGAGGAAGGTGAGGGGAGTTGACAGGGGACTTTACCCGCCTTATGGGGCACTATTCTCGGATACATTTCAACACTTTTAGCCCTTTTTGATGGTTCTCCAAAAAATAACTCTGACTTTTTCAGAGTGTGGAGGAAGGTGAGGGGAGTTGACAGGGGACTTTACCCGCCTTATGGGGCACTATTCTCGGATACATTTCAACACTTTTAGCCCTTTTTGATGGTTCTCCAAAAAATAACTCTGACTTTTTCAGAGTGTGGAGGAAGGTGAGGGGAGTTGACAGGGGACTTTACCCGCCTTATGGGGCACTATTCTCGGATACATTTCAACACTTTTAGCCCTTTTTGATGGTTCTCCAAAAAATAACTCTGACTTTTTCAGAGTGTGGAGGAAGGTGAGGGGAGTTGACAGGGGACTTTACCCGCCTTATGGGGCACTATTCTCGGATACATTTCAACACTTTTAGCCCTTTTTGATGGTTCTCCAAAAAATAACTCTGACTTTTTCAGAGTGTGGAGGAAGGTGAGGGGAGTTGACAGGGGACTTTACCCGCCTTATGGGGCACTATTCTCGGATACATTTCAACACTTTTAGCCCTTTTTGATGGTTCTCCAAAAAATAACTCTGACTTTTTCAGAGTGTGGAGGAAGGTGAGGGGAGTTGACAGGGGACTTTACCCGCCTTATGGGGCACTATTCTCGGATACATTTCAACACTTTTAGCCCTTTTTGATGGTTCTCCAAAAAATAACTCTGACTTTTTCAGAGTGTGGAGGAAGGTGAGGGGAGTTGACAGGGGACTTTACCCGCCTTATGGGGCACTATTCTCGGATACATTTCAACACTTTTAGCCCTTTTTGATGGTTCTCCAAAAAATAACTCTGACTTTTTCAGAGTGTGGAGGAAGGTGAGGGGAGTTGACAGGGGACTTTACCCGCCTTATGGGGCACTATTCTCGGATACATTTCAACACTTTTAGCCCTTTTTGATGGTTCTCCAAAAAATAACTCTGACTTTTTCAGAGTGTGGAGGAAGGTGAGGGGAGTTGACAGGGGACTTTACCCGCCTTATGGGGCACTATTCTCGGATACATTTCAACACTTTTAGCCCTTTTTGATGGTTCTCCAAAAAATAACTCTGACTTTTTCAGAGTGTGGAGGAAGGTGAGGGGAGTTGACAGGGGACTTTACCCGCCTTATGGGGCACTATTCTCGGATACATTTCAACACTTTTAGCCCTTTTTGATGGTTCTCCAAAAAATAACTCTGACTTTTTCAGAGTGTGGAGGAAGGTGAGGGGAGTTGACAGGGGACTTTACCCGCCTTATGGGGCACTATTCTCGGATACATTTCAACACTTTTAGCCCTTTTTGATGGTTCTCCAAAAAAATAACTCTGACTTTTTCAGAGTGTGGAGGAAGGTGAGGGGAGTTGACAGGGGACTTTACCCGCCTTATGGGGCACTATTCTCGGATACATTTCAACACTTTTAGCCCTTTTTGATGGTTCTCCAAAAAATAACTCTGACTTTTTCAGAGTGTGGAGGAAGGTGAGGGGAGTTGACAGGGGACTTTACCCACCTTATGGGGCACTATTCTCGGATACATTTCAACATTTTTAGCCCTTTTTGATGGTTCTCCAAAAAATAACTCTGACTTTTTCAGAGTGTGGAGGAAGGTGAGGGGAGTTGACAGGGGACTTTACCCGCCTTATGGGGCACTATTCTCGTATACATTTTTTCATTTTCACCCATTTTTTATGGAACTCCAAAAAGACAAGTTAGTCTTTTTTTTCCCCCTTCCTCTTCTGATTTCTCACTGATCGAATGGCAAACGCGACCCGCCATCGGAGGGCCTCCGCCGGCCCGGCCTCGTGCCGGTGCTCTGGCGGTCGGTTCCTCCGAACTGCGGGTTCGACTCTGATGGCCGGGAGGGACGAGGGAAACGTCGGGGGGGTCTGCTGGAGGCTCCTGCTGGAGTCTTGCGTTCACTGGGACCTGGCTCGAAAAACTCGAAACCCTGACTCCAGTGCGGTGTTGCGGCCATGCGCCTCCGGGTACCAGACTCCCCTGCCTCCTCCGTGTTGCGTGGGCTGCGTGGGGGTAACCCTGCGTGTCCGTTACCCTGCGTGTCTCTTACCTCCCAGGCCGACCGATATGAAGCGTTTCCAAGACGAACCGTCTGACTCAGGGGTCCCACCACAGGTTCCGTAGCGGGGTGGAAATTCCACCTCCCCACTTTGCCGCGGAATGCAAGACAAACACCTGTTTCTCTCATCCTCCACTGTGGCATAGCGGCCTTAGTCGGCTGCGGCATTCAGCAATTGGCCTTGCTCCGGGCACAGGACCCTACTTCATCAAACTACCTGTTTGATCCTGCGTAACAACCACATATATGCTTGTCTGCAAAGACATTGATCGAATGGCAAACGTGACCCGCCATCGGAAGGCCTCCGCCGGCCCGGCTTCGTGCCGGTGCTCTGGCGGTCGGTTCTTCCAAACTGCGGGTTTGACTCTGCTCCTGGGAGCGCATATGCTTGTCTGCAAAGAGGGACATGCCTGGTCCCGCCCAGGTGTTCTTCTACGGCTAGTGTCCAACAACCACATATATGCTTGTCTGCAAAGACATTGATCGAATGGCAAACGTGACCCGCCATCGGAAGGCCTCCGCCGGCCCGGCTTCGTGCCGGTGCTCTGGCGGTCGGTTCCTCCAAACTGCGGGTTTGACTCTGCTCCTGGGAGCGCATATGCTTGTCTGCAAAGAGGGACATGCCTGGTCCCGGCCAGGTGTTCTTCTACGGCTAGTGTCCAGCCAGCTGCGGTATCATCAAATTTGACCCGCCATCGGAGGGCCTCCTCCCCGGGTCCAGCTTCCGGTGCTTGGCGGTCGGTTCCTCCAAACTGCGGGTTTGACTCTGCTCCTGGGAGCGCATATGCTTGTCTGCAAAGAGGGACATGCCTGGTCCCGCCCAGGTGTTCTTCTACGGCTAGTGTCCAGCCAGCTGCGGTATCATCAAATTTGACCCGCCATCGGAGGGCCTCCTCCCCGGGTCCAGCTTCCGGTGCTTGGCGGTCGGTTCCTCCAAACTGCGGGTTTGACTCTGCTCCTGGGAGCGCATATGCTTGTCTGCAAAGAGGGACATGCCTGGTCCCGCCCAGGTGTTCTTCTACGGCTAGTGTCCAGCCAGCTGCGGTATCATCAAATTTGACCCGCCATCGGAGGGCCTCCTCCCTGGGTCCAGCTTCCGGTGCTTGGCGGTCGGTTCATCCAAACTACGGGTAATCCTGGAGCGGACATAAACAAAGAATGATATTTTACAGGACATGATGGATATGTGTTTTTTCCAGGCTTTTTGGAAATAAACCAAATTTGATTTTGCAGTGCATGATATAGCTCATTTTACCCATGTGATGTTGTGCAGTACATTACTGAGCTCATTTAACGATATGGTCTACCAGGCGAAGTGGGATGCTGCCATTTCCCAACTGGTCTCCGGAGGAATATAAGGAGAGTTGACAGGGGACTCTGCCCAGTGCTCATGAACCAAATGAGGGGTGTGTTAGAGGGGAAAGGCTCTGGCTGTTTCTGCAGCCTCTGCATCTACCTTCTCTCCCCACCCCGATACCAGCGCGTGCCTGCTGTAAAAGGCAGGTGCACGGGCTCTCACTGCCACTAACTCTGAGCCTGGCTCCCGAGCAGCACGTTCTCCCCGGCAGTCCGCCAGCAGATGAAAAACACCCACCTCTCCGCCTCTTCCGAGGGACGAGGGAACCGCGCGGGGGGGTCTGCTGGAGGTTCCTGCCGGGTGCTCCGTACTGCGTTTCACCGGGACCTGGCTCGAAAAACTCGGAACTCTGACTCCAGTGCGGTGTGGCGGTCTCGCCCTGGCCGTCCACCGTGCGCCTCCGGGTACCTGACTCCCCTGCCTCCTCCGGGGGCAGGTGCGAATGGTTCAATGCCTCCTCCCCCCGCTGCGGCGAAAGCCGGAGCGGGACGGAGCGCCCGGAGGTACTGTTACCCCCACGTTTTGTACCCAAAACTGTCTTGTGAGCTCGTGGCAGAACCATGAAACAAAAAACAATCAATGTATCGGACCCATCGCCAGTCGCGTTGGTGCGGAGGTGGGACCATTTTAACCAGGTGGTAACCCAAGTCCTCCCCTTGGTCCATGTTCCCTGCATTGAAGCATCGGACCCATGGTTGCAATCAGCAGTTGGCTAACGCATATAAACGGAGAAACAGAAAACCATTTAAATAGAATTCATTGTGTGTGTTTTTGGAAGGATGTTGACCGAATGCCCGGTGTGCAGCCTCCGCTATCTGGCTTTGAATAAGCACCTTAAGCACAAACATGCAGTGCGGAACCTGGATGAAAGAGGCATCATTCTTAAAATGGCCAGTGGTAGAATAAATGTTCGGACCAAACCCTGTCCCATCACAGGGTGTTCGTATGCTGGGAGGAAACTACACCGTCATGTAACTCGTGACCACCCTGAGTTCTCCCGAGATGAGGCACATCAGGTCATGGCAAGGCTGAAGCATAGTGTGGCCCTGCAGTTGCTCCATGACCTCCGAGAGACTAATCCCATCATTGGAATGGCTACATCATTGGATATAGACAATGAGGAGGAATACCCGGTGCACCCTCCACCCTTCTCCTCACATACCGAGTGTGACGAAGAGGACTGCATGCAGGTGAGGCTGGACAATGTGGCATTGAGGGCTCAGAAGGATGCCCTCATTGATGAGGTGAAGACCCTGCGCTCCAGGCTAAAACAGGGTCTAAAACCCAGGAAGCAGAATGCCACTGCTGCTCTGCTTGAGGAAGACGAAGAATGTATACGATTTAAGGGCGTAGCAATCCCAAGTACCCCCGACATGAACTCAGTAGCCTCCGGCAGCAATACCCCTCTCAAGACCCCGGTGAAGACTGTCATGCGGTCCATAGAAGCCTCTGCGAGTGAGACCCCCCTCAAGTCTGTGATGCGGTCCCCAGAAGCCTCCGGAAGCAAGACCCCGGTGAAGACTGTCATGCGGTCCGACAAAGCCTCCGCTAGTGAGACCCCGGTGAAGACTGTCATGCGGTCCCCAGAAGCCTCCGGAAGCAAGACCCCGGTGAAGACTGTCATGCGGTCCCCAGAAGCCTCCGGAAGCAAGACCCCGGTGAAGACTGTCATGCGGTCCGACAAAGCCTCCGGTAGTGAGACCCCTCTCAAGTCTGTGATGCGGTCCCCAGAAGCCTCCGGAAGCAAGACCCCAGTGAAGACTGTCATGCGGTCCGACAAAGCCTCCGGTAGTGAGACCCCTCTCAAGTCTGTGATGCGGTCCCCAGAAGCCTCCGGAAGCAAGACCCCAGTGAAGACTGTCATGTGGTCCCCAGAAGCCTCCGGTAGTGAGACCCCAGTGAAGACTGTCATGCGGTCCATAGAAGCCTCTGCGAGTGAGATCCCTCTCAAGTCTGTGATGCGGTCCCCAGAAGCCTCCGGAAGCAAGACCCCGATGAAGACTGTCATGCGGTCCGTAGAAGCCTCCTGTAGTGAGACCCCTGTATGCCAGAAGACCCGTGCGTCTGTCTCCAATAAGCTGAAAGCTAATCTGGCTAAGGACTGGCCCTCTTCCCAAAATCAATGGTGCACTGGGAAGGGACTGCGGAATACCATGCGTGAAATCACGTTGCCTAAAAGCATGGAGACGTACATTCAGACATACAGAGGTCATTGTGAGGGTCTTGCACCGACAGTAAAACGGAAAGAGAATTGTATGTCCAATGTCAGCCGGATAAAGAACTTCATAGTATTCATGGCCCATGGTTTTGACCGGCTGTCAGACTGGCTGTTTCTAAAAGACACAAAGAGGGTCCGTGGCTGGAGCAAGTATATTTCAGAGTCGGGCCGGACAGTCACAACATCGCTGTTGTTCCTGAAGACTGTGAACCATTTCCTGAGGTACTTGTCTGCATCAAAGCTCCGGGGGTGCAGGCTCACCCAGTCTGATATGACCAACATCATCAGAGAGGTGAAAGCCAACATTAACGATTTGAAAAAGTCTGTCACTCTCCACCAGTTTAAGGTGAAGAGGGACAAGCTGGATCGTCTGCCGAGCCAGGCGGAGCTTCTCGCCGCCATGGCGGCCGCTGAGAAGCGCATCCCTGATCTCCTTGACCTGATGGCTAGCAATCCGACCTCAATCACCCAGTACCTGCTATATGGCTATCTAACCCTCCATTGGAGCCTCCTGTATGGCCACCGTCCGGGTGTGTATGCAAACATGACCAACACGGAGGTCTTTGAGGCGGACAGAAGGGGCACTGCTGAGGGCTACATCATCCACGTGCAGGATCACAAGACTGCCAAGACATTTGGTGAAGCACAGCTGGTGCTTACAATAAAGGAGTTTAGCTGGGTCATGCGGTGGATGGGGATAAAAGAGGGCTTGTCGGGTCCTCAGAATGAATTCTTCCTTTTCACATCGGGGAAGCAGGCTTCCAAGAACCTGAACGCTCACTTGAAGAGGGCTTGGGCTGATGCTGGGCTAGAAACAGCCGTCACCTTCACCATCTTGCGCACTGCCCTGGCTGACAATATCAAGCATCACCAAGATCCAGAAAGCAGGTCGATTCTGGCTAGGTTTATGTGCCACGACGTAAGCACTGCAGACCGGTTCTACGCGAATACGCCTGGAATAAAGGAGGCATTGAAGATCCGCTTCATGTTCAGGGCGGCGGCAGCAGCTGCAGCAGCATCATCATCAGAAGGAGGTCTACCACCGTCAGCTACCTCCGAAGAGGATTCAGGGGCGGAGAGCAGCGATACCTCTTCTTCAGGACCGATTGGTACTCCTGATGAGGGGAAAGGGGCCGTGGACTCAACCTTTTTTCCCCGGTGCACTGTACAAGTTAGACGGCTAATATGGCCCCCAGGCCCCTGTTAATCATGTTGTTATTATGTTTATTTTGTATACTGTTTTTGTAAAAGTGGTGTGATAATTAAATAAAAAATAAAAAAAAAACATTAGTATAACCTTGAAGGTTCCCAGGGGCAAATACAGTGCCTGTCATTTTGCAGGATATAATTTAACATGTAACCTCTCCTGGAAATGGACATACTCTGTGCATTTCCAGGAGAGGTTCCATGTTAAATTATATCCTGCAATATCCTCCAAAGAAGGGGTGGTAGTGTCATGAATAAGGCCGAATATGTATGCCGATGTGCGGACGGTAAAGCACCGCAAAATCCACCCCTTTAGGGTAACCAGGGGCATGAAGTTCTGTAGGGTGTGAACATCTGGGTTTAGTCCGAGTGAGGAGTGCTCGAGCGTGGGAGGATGTGTAAGGCAGAGGAGGGTAACAAAAGGTGTGTGCAGGAGCAGGGAGAAAAGAGAAAATAAAAAGACTCAAAGTGTTCCACCTTACATCAGCAGCAGCAGCAGCAGCGGGCAGGCTCTGTCCGTGGTGCTGAACACCTGCCTGTCTATGTGGAATACAAAAACAAACAAAGACAAACACCTTTAAGGTCACCAGGGGCGTGAGGTTCTGGTTCTGGCGGTGTGCATGGAGGGGTTTAGTCCGAGTGAGGAGTGCTCGAGCGTGGGAGGATGTGTAAGGCAGAGGGGGGGAACAAAAAAAAACGAATACAAATAAGTTAAAGTGTGAACCTCCAGCAGGGCAGGTGCTGCTGCTGCTGCTGCTGCTGCTGCTGCTGCTGTGAAGGAGGACGAATATTGATGCTTGTGTTCGGACGGTAAAGCACCGCAAAATCCACCCCCCCTTAAAGCTGACCAGGGGCATGAGATTCTGCAGGGTGTGAACATCTGGGTTTAGTCCGTGGGGGAGTGCTTAAGTCCGGGGGCCCGGGGTCTCATGGTGCACGAGGTTATGGAAGTGCCACTGTTGCCGGAGGTCCTTAGTCCGTCCTTTGGGGCTCTGTCAGGGGCTACAGAGAGGTGGTTTTCCCGGTCCCTCTCCTGGAGGTATGAAATAACCTGAGCTCCATGTGAGGGAGCCGTGCTGGAGCTGCTTAGTCCGTCCTTTGGTGGTCTGTGAGGGGCTAATGAGAGGTGTTTTCCCCGGTCTATTTGATGGAAGTCTGACACGAGCAGAGTGTGCATGCTTTGAAACTAATCCACCCACGCTTAGCATGCTATTTTAGGGTATAAATCGTACCTTGTCACCATGCACTGTGCTCCCTGGGACGACGCGCCCTCCTGTGGGGACACATGAGAACTGCACTCAAATCACTTTGTGCTTTTTAAACAGTTTAACATATTTTTTTCCACATTTAAAAAACGCTTTCTGCCCTGGAAATCATTTCTAATCATTATTACCGTTATGGAGGGGCTGCAGGAACACTTTCCCCGCCTTGCAAACATTTATTCCTGGTTCAAATAATCAATTTGTTCCGCCTGCTTTGCGTCAGCACCTCTGCGGCTGTCGGATTAACACAGATGAATGCACTTTTAACACTCACGCAGCCAGAATTCCTGCTCTTTTCCTGGGTTACAAAGTGAGGTGACGCAGCCTGTCCTCTGAGTCTCCCCGCCTCTCATAGACTTATTTCTGGGTAAAAAAAGCCATGTGCTCCGCCCCCTGGATCTCTGCATGTGTGTGTGTGCCTGTGAGTCTGTGGCTACTGTCCACATGCCCGCATTAGGAGGCACTATTTTCGGATACATTTTCTCATTTTCACCACTTTTCATGTTTTTATTATGTATATTGTTATATTATTATTATTATTATTATTGTATATATGTATACTGTGTATACTGTTTTTGTAAAAATCATGTGATTATTAAATAAATAATAAAACATGAATATAACCTTGAAGTTTCCCAGGGGCAAATACAGTGCCAGGTGTCAGACTATTTAAACAATGTTTACCCAGGATTCAGACACCTTCCCTGGCTTGTAAAATGCGGTGATGCGCCCTGGAGGTATCAGACTATTTTAAACAACTTTTCCCCGCCTTTCAAACACTTGTTCCTGGGTTATAGCCTGTCATTTTGCAGGATATAATTTAACATGGAACCTCTCCTGGAAATGGACATACTCTGTGCATTTCCAGGAGAGGTTCCATGTTAAATTATATCCTGCAAAATGACAGGCAACAACTCTCTTCCAGACGTTTAAAAACACTTTTCCGACTATTTTAAACAACTTTTCCCCGCCTTTCAAACACTTGTTCCTGGGTTATAGCCTGTCATTTTGCAGGATATCATCTAACATGGAATCTCTCCTGGAAATGGACATACTCTGTGCATTTCCAGGAGAGGTTACATGTTAAATGATATCCTGCAAAATGACAGGCAACAACTCTCTTCCAGACGTTTAAAAACACTTTTCCGACTATTTTAAACAACTTTTCCCCGCCTTTCAAACACTTGTTCCTGGGTTATAGCCTGTCATTTTGCAGGATATCATTTAATATGGAATCTCTCCTGGAAATGGACATACTCTGTGCATTTCCAGGAGAGGTTACATGTTAAATGATATCCTGCAAAATGACAGGCTACAACTCTCTTCCAGACGTTTAAAAACACTTTCCCCGACCATTTAAACATTATTTATGGCTTGTAAAGTGCGGTGATGAGCCCTGACAGTATCAGACTATTTAAAGGGTTACCAGGAGCATGAGAATATCCTCCACAGAAGGGGTGGTGGTGCCGTGAATAAGGCCGAATATGGATACCGATGTGCGGACGGTAAAGCACCGCAAAATCCACCCCCTTTAGGTTAACCAGGGGCATGAAGTTCTGTAGGGTGTGAACATCTGGGTTTAGTCCGTGGGGGAGTGCTTAAGTCCGGGAGTCCGGGGACTCACGGTGTGCAAGGTTATGGAGGTGCCCATGTCAGGGACACATGCTGGAGGTCTGTGGTCCGTCCTTTGGGGGTCTTGGAGGGGCCACAGAGAGGAGATTTCCCCGGTCTCTGTCCTGGATGAGTGAAATAAACAGAGTCTCCATGTCAGGGACACATGCTGGAGGTCTCTCTCCCGAGAGTGGACGTCCATTGCCTGTAAATTGGTCTAACATTAGGTCTGTCACTTTGGCTAACCGCACCACTGTCTGTCGTCTCCCGCAAGTGGACATCCATTGTCACTTTGGCTAACCGCACCACTGTCTGTCATCTCCCGCAAGTGGACATCCATTGCCCCTAAATAGGGTTAGGGAATGTTCCGGTATTTGGACCAAAATTAACATGGGATCACTCCGGTCAATGTACGTACTTCGTCTCACTGGAATATTAATGGCCAGATTGAATACAACATCGACCCAAATTCTCCGGTCAATGACAGGAGAGTTTTGAAAGTGACAAAACACTGTTCCACACATTTAAAAACACTTAATCAATGTTTACCCAGGATCCATGCACCTTTCCTGGCTTGTAAAATGTGGTGATGCGCCCTGGAGGTAGCGGGTAGGCTCTGTGCGTGGTGCTGAACCCCAGCCTGTCTATGTGGAATACAAAAACAAACAAAGACAAACACCTTTAAGGTCACCAGGGTCGTGAGGTTCTGGTTCTGGCGGTGTGCATGGAGGGGTTTGACCTGGCTCCCCGACACAATGCACATAGTCTGGAGCAGCGGAGCAGCAGCTGGGCCGTGTTCCCCCTTCTGTCCATTTGCCTATCAGTTTGTTAACGAAGTGGACAGAGGCTGTTTTTCGCCCCTAAAAGTGACTTTTAATGGTGTTTTTTGTATTTAAATGATGGGTCTTATCATTCTCCAGGGTCCCCGACACATTGCACATAGTCTGGAGTTCGCTGGTGTCCCGCAAAATGCTTTAATCACGATTTTGTCCATTTGCCTATCAGTTTGTTAACGAAGTGGACAGAGGCTGTTTTTTGCCCCTAAAAGTGAATTTGAATGGTGTTTTTTGTATTTCAATGATTGGTCTTATCATTGCGGAGGGTCCCCGACACAATGCAACTAGTCTGGAGCTCGCTGGGGTCCCGCAAATGCTTTAATCACACTTTTGTCCATTTGCCTATCAGTTTGTTAACGAAGTGGACAGAGGCTGTTTTTTGCCCTTAAAAGTGACTTTTAATGGTGTTTTTTGTATTTAAATGATGGGTCTTATCGTTCTCCAGGGTCCCCGACACAATGCACATAGTCTGGAGCTCGCTGGGGTCCCGCAAATGCTTTAATCACGATTTTGTCCATTTGCCTATCAGTTTGTTAACGAAGTGGACAGAGGCTGTTTTTTGCCCCTAAAAGTGACTTTTAATGGTGTTTATGGCATTTAAATGATGGGTCTTATCATTGTGGAGGGTCCCCAAGACAATGCAACTAGTCTGGAGCTCGCTGGGGTCCCGCAAATGCTTTAATCACGATTTTGTCCATTTGCCTATCAGTTTGTTAACGAAGTGGACAGAGGCTGTTTTTTGCCCCTAAAAGTGACTTTTAATGGTGTTTTTTGTATTTAAATGATGGGTCTTATCATTCTCCAGGGTCCCCGACACAATGCACATAGTCTGGAGCTCGCTGGGGTCCCGCAAATGCTTTAATCACGATTTTGTCCATTTGCCTATCAGTTTGTTAACGAAGTGGACAGAGGCTGTTTTTTGCCCTTAAAAGTGACTTTTAATGGTGTTTTTGGCATTTAAATGATGGGTCTTATCATTGTGGAGGGTCCCCAAGACAATGCAACTAGTCTGGAGCTCGCTGGGGTCCCGCAAATGCTTTAATCACGATTTTGTCCATTTGCCTATCAGTTTGTTAACGAAGTGGACAGAGGCTGTTTTTTGCCCCTAAAAGTGACTTTTAATGGTGTTTTTTGTATTTAAATGATGGGTCTTATCGTTCTCCAGGGTCCCCGACACAATGCAACTAGTCTGGAGCTCGCTGGTGTCCCGCAAATGCTTTAATCAGGCGTTTTAACACTTTTCCCCACGAAAATGATTTTTAATCATTTTTTGGGGGCTATATAAATCAAATTCCGGTTAATGCCGAGCACAATCGTATCTTTTACAATTTTAATGTATTTGCATGATATATCTTTGGGCTATAAAAGTGACATATTTGGATGACTTTGTCAGTTTATGGAGCTTATCCCACAAATCCCGGATGATCCGGGCCAAATTTGGGAGCTCATAGGCAGCCTGCCATAGACCCCCACCCGTGGAATGAAAAAAAAATGAAAGAAAACGGTCAATTATATGTTAAAATAATCAAAAAATGAACTTTTAAAATTACATGGGAGAGGGGATCTGAGAATTGGAGAAGGGGAAAAGTGTTTTCTTTTCCCCTCCCCCGTTGCAAGGTACAACGGAGAGGGGAATCCAGACTTCCCCTCCTCCGTTGTAAAAAACCGTTCATGTTTTACAAGCTACCTTCTGCACGAAATCGGAAACCCGGTTTTTGAGAGGACTCAGAAAAAAAACGGCTGTGTAACTTCATGGAGGAATTCATCCGCTGTATGTGCACTTTGGCTCGGATACATTTTGTTGCCTGGAGACCCCCCAACATGGTTCTTACCAAACTTAAAGTTTTTGAACTGGGCTCTGGAGGAAGGTGAGGGGAGTTGACAGGGGACTCTATCCGCCTTATGGGGCACTATTCTCGGATACATTTCAACACTTTTAGCCCTTTTTGATGGTTCTCCAAAAAATAACTGACTTTTTCAGAGTGTGGAGGAAGGTAAGGGGAGTTGACAGGGGACTCAATCCGCCTTATGGGGCACTATTCTCGGATACATTTCAACACTTTTAGCCCTTTTTGATGGTTCTCCAAAAAATAACTCTGACTTTGTCAGAGTGTGGAGGAAGGTGAGGGGAGTTGACAGGGGACTTTACCCGCCTTATGGGGCACTATTCTCGGATACATTTCAACACTTTTAGCCCTTTTTGATGGTTCTCCAAAAAATAACTCTGACTTTTTCAGAGTGTGGAGGAAGGTGAGGGGAGTTGACAGGGGACTTTACCCGCCTTATGGGGCACTATTCTCGGATACATTTCAACACTTTTAGCCCTTTTTGATGGTTCTCCAAAAAATAACTCTGACTTTTTCAGAGTGTGGAGGAAGGTGAGGGGAGTTGACAGGGGACTTTACCCGCCTTATGGGGCACTATTCTCGTATACATTTTTTCATTTTCACCCATTTTTTATGGAACTCCAAAAAGACAAGTTAGTCTTTTTTTTCCCCCTTCCTCTTCTGATTTCTCACTGATCGAATGGCAAACGCGACCCGCCATCGGAGGGCCTCCGCCGGCCCGGCCTCGTGCCGGTGCTCTGGCGGTCGGTTCCTCCGAACTGCTGGTCCGACTCTGATGGCCGGGAGGGACGAGGGAAACGTCGGGGGGGTCTGCTGGAGGCTCCTGCTGGAGTCTTGCGTTCACTGGGACCTGGCTCGAAAAACTCGAAACCCTGACTCCAGTGCGGTGTTGCGGCCATGCGCCTCCGGGTACTAGACTCCCCTGCCTCCTCCGTGTTGCGTGGGCTGCGTGGGGGTAACCCTGCGTGTCCGTTACCCTGCGTGTCTCTTACCTCCCAGGCCGACCGATATGAAGCGTTTCCAAGACGAACCGTCTGACTCAGGGGTCCCACCACAGGTTCCGTAGCGGGGTGGAAGTTCCACCTCCCCACTTTGCCGCGGAATGCAAGACAAACACCTGTTTCTCTCATCCTCCACTGTGGCATAGCGGCCTTAGTCGGCTGCGGCATTCAGCAATTGGCCTTGCTCCGGGCACAGGACCCTACTTCATCAAACTACCTGTTTGATCCTGCGTAACAACCACATATATGCTTGTCTGCAAAGACATTGATCGAATGGCAAACGTGACCCGCCATCGGAAGGCCTCCGCCGGCCCGGCTTCGTGCCGGTGCTCTGGCGGTCGGTTCTTCCAAACTGCGGGTTTGACTCTGCTCCTGGGAGCGCATATGCTTGTCTGCAAAGAGGGACATGCCTGGTCCCGCCCAGGTGTTCTTCTACGGCTAGTGTCCAGCCAGCTGCGGTATCATCAAATTTGACCCGCCATCGGAGGGCCTCCTCCCCGGGTCCAGCTTCCGGTGCTTGGCGGTCGGTTCCTCCAAACTGCGGGTTTGACTCTGCTCCTGGGAGCGCATATGCTTGTCTACAAAGAGGGACATGCCTGGTCCCGGCCAGGTGTTCTTCTACGGCTAGTGTCCAGCCAGCTGCGGTATCATCAAATTTGACCCGCCATCAGAGGGCCTCCTCCCCGGGTCCAGCTTCCGGTGCTTGGCGGTCGGTTCCTCCAAACTGCGGGTTTGACTCTGCTCCTGGGAGCGCATATGCTTGTCTGCAAAGAGGGACATGCCTGGTCCCGCCCAGGTGTTCTTCTAAGGCTAGTGTCCAGCCAGCTGCGGTATCATCAAATTTGACCCGCCATCGGAGGGCCTCCTCCCCGGGTCCAGCTTCCGGTGCTTGGCGGTCGGTTCCTCCAAACTGCGAGTTTGACTCTGCTCCTGGGAGCGCATATGCTTGTCTGCAAAGAGGGACATGCCTGGTCCCGCCCAGGTGTTCTTCTACGGCTAGTGTCCAGCCAGCTGCGGTATCATCAAATTTGACCCGCCATCGGAGGGCCTCCTCCCCGGGTCCAGCTTCCGGTGCTTGGCGGTCGGTTCCTCCAAACTGCGAGTTTGACTCTGCTCCTGGGAGTGCATATGCTTGTCTGCAAAGAGGGACATGCCTGGTCCCGCCCAGGTGTTCTTCTACGGCTAGTGTCCAGCCAGCTGCGGTATCATCAAATTTGACCCGCCATCGGAGGGCCTCCTCCCCGGGTCCAGCTTCCGGTGCTTGGCGGTCGGTTCATCCAAACTACGGGTAATCCTGGAGCGGACATAAACAAAGAATGATATTTTACAGGACATGATGGATATGTGTTTTTTCCAGGCTTTTTGGAAATAAACCAAATTTGATTTTGCAGTGCATGATATAGCTCATTTTACCCATGTGATGTTGTGCAGTACATTACTGAGCTCATTTAACGATATGGTCTACCAGGCGAAGTGGGATGCTGCCATTTCCCAACTGGTCTCCGGAGGAATATAAGGAGAGTTGACAGGGGACTCTGCCCAGTGCTCATGAACCAAATGAGGGGTGTGTTAGAGGGGAAAGGCTCTGGCTGTTTCTGCAGCCTCTGCATCTACCTTCTCTCCCCACCCCGATACCAGCGCGTGCCTGCTGTAAAAGGCAGGTGCACGGGCTCTCACTGCCACTAACTCTGAGCCTGGCTCCCGAGCAGCACGTTCTCCCCGGCAGTCCGCCAGCAGATGAAAAACACCCACCTCTCCGCCTCTTCCGAGGGACGAGGGAAGCGCGCGGGGGGGTCTGCTGGAGGTTCCTGCCGGGTGCTCCGTACTGCGTTTCACCGGGACCTGGCTCGAAAAACTCGGAACTCTGACTCCAGTGCGGTGTGGCGGTCTCGCCCTGGCCGTCCACCGTGCGCCTCCGGGTACCTGACTCCCCTGCCTCCTCCGGGGGCAGGTGCGAATGGTTCAATGCCTCCTCCCCCCGCTGCGGCGAAAGCCGGAGCGGGACGGAGCGCCCGGAGGTACTGTTACCCCCACGTTTTGTACCCAAAACTGTCTTGTGAGCTCGTGGCAGAACCATGAAACAAAAAACAATCAATGTATCGGACCCATCGCCAGTCGTGTTGGTGCGGAGGTGGGACCATTTTAACCAGGTGGTAACCCAAGTCCTCCCCTTGGTCCGTGTTCCCTGCATTGAAGCATCGGACCCATGGTTGCAATCAGCAGTTGGCTAACGCATATAAACGGAGAAACAGAAAACCATTTAAATAGAATTCATTGTGTGTGTTTTTGGAAGGATGTTGACCGAATGCCCGGTGTGCAGCCTCCGCTATCTGGCTTTGAATAAGCACCTTAAGCACAAACATGCAGTGCGGAACCTGGATGAAAGAGGCATCATTCTTAAAATGGCCAGTGGTAGAATAAATGTTCGGACCAAACCCTGTCCCATCACAGGGTGTTCGTATGCTGGGAGGAAACTACACCGTCATGTAACTCGTGACCACCCTGAGTTCTCCCGAGATGAGGCACATCAGGTCATGGCAAGGTTGAAGCATAGTGTGGCCCTGCAGTTGCTCCATGACCTCCGAGAGACTAATCCCATCATTGGAATGGCTACATCATTGGATATAGACAATGAGGAGGAATACCCGGTGCACCCTCCACCCTTCTCCCCACATACCGAGTGTGACGAAGAGGACTGCATGCAGGTGAGGCTGGACAATGTGGCATTGAGGGCTCAGAAGGATGCCCTCATTGATGAGGTGAAGACCCTGCGCTCCAGGCTAAAACAGGGTCTAAAACCCAGGAAGCAGAATGCCACTGCTGCTCTGCTTGAGGAAGACGAAGAATGTATACGATTTAAGGGCGTAGCAATCCCAAGTACCCCCGACATGAACTCAGTAGCCTCCGGCAGCAATACCCCTCTCAAGACCCCGGTGAAGACTGTCATGCGGTCCATAGAAGCCTCTGCGAGTGAGACCCCCCTCAAGTCTGTGATGCGGTCCCCAGAAGCCTCCGGAAGCAAGACCCCGGTGAAGACTGTCATGCGGTCCGACAAAGCCTCCGGTAGTGAGACCCCGGTGAAGACTGTCATGCGGTCCCCAGAAGCCTCCGGAAGCAAGACCCCGGTGAAGACTGTCATGCGGTCCCCAGAAGCCTCCGGAAGCAAGACCCCGGTGAAGACTGTCATGCGGTCCGACAAAGCCTCCGGTAGTGAGACCCCTCTCAAGTCTGTGATGCGGTCCCCAGAAGCCTCCGGAAGCAAGACCCCAGTGAAGACTGTCATGCGGTCCGACAAAGCCTCCGGTAGTGAGACCCCTCTCAAGTCTGTGATGCGGTCCCCAGAAGCCTCCGGAAGCAAGACCCCAGTGAAGACTGTCATGTGGTCCCCAGAAGCCTCCGGTAGTGAGACCCCAGTGAAGACTGTCATGCGGTCCATAGAAGCCTCTGCGAGTGAGATCCCTCTCAAGTCTGTGATGCGGTCCCCAGAAGCCTCCGGAAGCAAGACCCCGATGAAGACTGTCATGCGGTCCGTAGAAGCCTCCTGTAGTGAGACCCCTGCATGCCAGAAGACCCGTGCGTCTGTCTCCAATAAGCTGAAAGCTAATCTGGCTAAGGACTGGCCCTCTTCCCAAAATCAATGGTGCACTGGGAAGGGACTGCGGAATACCATGCGTGAAATCACGTTGCCTAAAAGCATGGAGACGTACATTCAGACATACAGAGGTCATTGTGAGGGTCTTGCACCGACAGTAAAACGGAAAAAGAATTGTATGTCCAATGTCAGCCGGATAAAGAACTTCATAGTATTCATGGCCCATGGTTTTGACCGGCTGTCAGACTGGCTGTTTCTAAAAGACACAAAGAGGGTCCGTGGCTGGAGCAAGTATATTTCAGAGTTGGGCCGGACAGTCACAACATCGCTGTTGTTCCTGAAGACTGTGAACCATTTCCTGAGGTACTTGTCTGCATCAAAGCTCCGGGGGTGCAGGCTCACCCAGTCTGATATGACCAACATCATCAGAGAGGTGAAAGCCAACATTAACGATTTGAAAAAGTCTGTCACTCTCCACCAGTTTAAGGTGAAGAGGGACAAGCTGGATCGTCTGCCGAGCCAGGCGGAGCTTCTCGCCGCCATGGCGGCCGCTGAGAAGCGCATCCCTGATCTCCTTGACCTGATGGCTAGCAATCCGACCTCAATCACCCAGTACCTGCTATATGGCTATCTAACCCTCCATTGGAGCCTCCTGTATGGCCACCGTCCGGGTGTGTATGCAAACATGACCAACACGGAGGTCTTTGAGGCGGACAGAAGGGGCACTGCTGAGGGCTACATCATCCACGTGCAGGATCACAAGACTGCCAAGACATTTGGTGAAGCACAGCTGGTGCTTACAATAAAGGAGTTTAGCTGGGTCATGCGGTGGATGGGGATAAAAGAGGGCTTGTCGGGTCCTCAGAGTGAATTCTTCCTTTTCACATCGGGGAAGCAGGCTTCCAAGAACCTGAACGCTCACTTGAAGAGGGCTTGGGCTGATGCTGGGCTAGAAACAGCCGTCACCTTCACCATCTTGCGCACTGCCCTGGCTGACAATATCAAGCATCACCAAGATCCAGAAAGCAGGTCGATTCTGGCTAGGTTTATGTGCCACGACGTAAGCACTGCAGACCGGTTCTACGCGAATACGCCTGGAATAAAGGAGGCATTGAAGATCCGCTCCATGTTCAGGGCGGCGGCAGCAGCTGCAGCAGCATCATCATCAGAAGGAGGTCTACCACCGTCAGCTACCTCCGAAGAGGATTCAGGGGCGGAGAGCAGCGATACCTCTTCTTCAGGACCGATTGGTACTCCTGATGAGGGGAAAGGGGCCGTGGACTCAACCTTTTTTCCCCGGTGCACTGTACAAGTTAGACGGCTAATATGGCCCCCAGGCCCCTGTTAATCATGTTGTTATTATGTTTATTTTGTATACTGTTTTTGTAAAAGTGGTGTGATAATTAAATAAAAAATAAAAAAAAACATTAGTATAACCTTGAAGGTTCCCAGGGGCAAATACAGTGCCTGTCATTTTGCAGGATATAATTTAACATGTAACCTCTCCTGGAAATGGACATACTCTGTGCATTTCCAGGAGAGGTTCCATGTTAAATTATATCCTGCAATATCCTCCAAAGAAGGGGTGGTAGTGTCATGAATAAGGCCGAATATGTATGCCGATGTGCGGACGGTAAAGCACCGCAAAATCCACCCCTTTAGGGTAACCAGGGGCATGAAGTTCTGTAGGGTGTGAACATCTGGGTTTAGTCCGAGTGAGGAGTGCTCGAGCGTGGGAGGATGTGTAAGGCAGAGGAGGGTAACAAAAGGTGTGTGCAGGAGCAGGGAGAAAAGAGAAAATAAAAAGACTCAAAGTGTTCCACCTTACATCAGCAGCAGCAGCAGCAGCGGGCAGGCTCTGTCCGTGGTGCTGAACACCTGCCTGTCTATGTGGAATACAAAAACAAACAAAGACAAACACCTTTAAGGTCACCAGGGGCGTGAGGTTCTGGTTCTGGCGGTGTGCATGGAGGGGTTTAGTCCGAGTGAGGAGTGCTCGAGCGTGGGAGGATGTGTAAGGCAGAGGGGGGGAACAAAAAAAACCGAATACAAATAAGTTAAAGTGTGAACCTCCAGCAGGGCAGGTGCTGCTGCTGCTGCTGCTGCTGCTGCTGCTGCTGCTGCTGCTGTGAAGGAGGACGAATATTGATGCTTGTGTTCGGACGGTAAAGCACCGCAAAATCCACCCCCCCTTAAAGCTGACCAGGGGCATGAGATTCTGCAGGGTGTGAACATCTGGGTTTAGTCCGTGGGGGAGTGCTTAAGTCCGGGGGCCCGGGGTCTCATGGTGCACAAGGTTATGGAAGTGCCACTGTTGCCGGAGATCCTTAGTCCGTCCTTTGGGGCTCTGTCAGGGGCTACAGAGAGGTGGTTTTCCCGGTCCCTCTCCTGGAGGTATGAAATAACCTGAGCTCCATGTGAGGGAGCCGTGCTGGAGCTGCTTAGTCCGTCCTTTGGTGGTCTGTGAGGGGCTAATGAGAGGTGTTTTCCCCGGTCTATTTGATGGAAGTCTGACACGAGCAGAGTGTGCATGCTTTGAAACTAATCCACCCACGCTTAGCATGCTATTTTAGGGTATAAATCGTACCTTGTCACCATGCACTGTGCTCCCTGGGACGACGCGCCCTCCTGTGGGGACACATGAGAACTGCACTCAAATCACTTTGTGCTTTTTAAACAGTTTAACATATTTTTTTCCACATTTAAAAAACGCTTTCTGCCCTGGAAATCATTTCTAATCATTATTACCGTTATGGAGGGGCTGCAGGAACACTTTCCCCGCCTTGCAAACATTTATTCCTGGTTCAAATAATCAATTTGTTCCGCCTGCTTTGCGTCAGCACCTCCGCGGCTGTCGGATTAACACAGATGAATGCACTTTTAACACTCACGCAGCCAGAATTCCTGCTCTTTTCCTGGGTTACAAAGTGAGGTGACGCAGCCTGTCCTCTGAGTCTCCCCGCCTCTCATAGACTTATTTCTGGGTAAAAAAAGCCATGTGCTCCGCCCCCTGGATCTCTGCATGTGTGTGTGTGCCTGTGAGTCTGTGGCTACTGTCCACATGCCCGCATTAGGAGGCACTATTTTCGGATACATTTTCTCATTTTCACCACTTTTCATGTTTTTATTATGTATATTGTTATATTATTATTATTATTATTATTGTATATATGTATACTGTGTATACTGTTTTTGTAAAAATCATGTGATTATTAAATAAATAATAAAACATGAATATAACCTTGAAGTTTCCCAGGGGCAAATACAGTGCCAGGTGTCAGACTATTTAAACAATGTTTACCCAGGATTCAGACACCTTCCCTGGCTTGTAAAATGCGGTGATGCGCCCTGGAGGTATCAGACTATTTTAAACAACTTTTCCCCGCCTTTCAAACACTTGTTCCTGGGTTATAGCCTGTCATTTTGCAGGATATAATTTAACATGGAACCTCTCCTGGAAATGGACATACTCTGTGCATTTCCAGGAGAGGTTCCATGTTAAATTATATCCTGCAAAATGACAGGCAACAACTCTCTTCCAGACGTTTAAAAACACTTTTCCGACTATTTTAAACAACTTTTCCCCGCCTTTCAAACACTTGTTCCTGGGTTATAGCCTGTCATTTTGCAGGATATAATTTAACATGGAACCTCTCCTGGAAATGGACATACTCTGTGCATTTCCAGGAGAGGTTCCATGTTAAATTATATCCTGCAAAATGACAGGCAACAACTCTCTTCCAGACGTTTAAAAACACTTTTCCGACTATTTTAAACAACTTTTCCCCGCCTTTCAAACACTTGTTCCTGGGTTATAGCCTGTCATTTTGCAGGATATCATTTAACATGGAATCTCTCCTGGAAATGGACATATTCTGTGCATTTCCAGGAGAGGTTACATGTTAAATGATATCCTGCAAAATGACAGGCTACAACTCTCTTCCAGACGTTTAAAAACACTTTCCCCGACCATTTAAACATTATTTATGGCTTGTAAAGTGCGGTGATGAGCCCTGACAGTATCAGACTATTTAAAGGGTTACCAGGAGCATGAGAATATCCTCCACAGAAGGGGTGGTGGTGCCGTGAATAAGGCCGAATATGGATACCGATGTGCGGACGGTAAAGCACCGCAAAATCCACCCCCTTTAGGTTAACCAGGGGCATGAAGTTCTGTAGGGTGTGAACATCTGGGTTTAGTCCGTGGGGGAGTGCTTAAGTCCGGGAGTCCGGGGACTCACGGTGTGCAAGGTTATGGAGGTGCCCATGTCAGGGACACATGCTGGAGGTCTGTGGTCCGTCCTTTGGGGGTCTTGGAGGGGCCACAGAGAGGAGATTTCCCCGGTCTCTGTCCTGGATGAGTGAAATAAACAGAGTCTCCATGTCAGGGACACATGCTGGAGGTCTCTCTCCCGAGAGTGGACGTCCATTGCCTGTAAATTGGTCTAACATTAGGTCTGTCACTTTGGCTAACCGCACCACTGTCTGTCGTCTCCCGCAAGTGGACATCCATTGTCACTTTGGCTAACCGCACCACTGTCTGTCGTCTCCCGCAAGTGGACATCCATTGCCCCTAAATAGGGTTAGGGAATGTTCCGGTATTTGGACAAAATTAACATGGGATCACTCCGGTCAATGTACGTACTTCGTCTCACTGGAATATTAATGGCCAGATTGAATACAACATCGACCCAAATTCTCCGGTCAATGACAGGAGAGTTTTGAAAGTGACAAAACACTGTTCCACACATTTAAAAACACTTAATCAATGTTTACCCAGGATCCATGCACCTTTCCTGGCTTGTAAAATGTGGTGATGCGCCCTGGAGGTAGCGGGTAGGCTCTGTGCGTGGTGCTGAACCCCAGCCTGTCTATGTGGAATACAAAAACAAACAAAGACAAACACCTTTAAGGTCACCAGGGTCGTGAGGTTCTGGTTCTGGCGGTGTGCATGGAGGGGTTTGACCTGGCTCCCCGACACAATGCACATAGTCTGGAGCAGCGGAGCAGCAGCTGGGCCGTGTTCCCCCTTCTGTCCATTTGCCTATCAGTTTGTTAACGAAGTGGACAGAGGCTGTTTTTCGCCCCTAAAAGTGACTTTTAATGGTGTTTTTTGTATTTAAATGATGGGTCTTATCATTCTCCAGGGTCCCCGACACATTGCACATAGTCTGGAGTTCGCTGGTGTCCCGCAAAATGCTTTAATCACGATTTTGTCCATTTGCCTATCAGTTTGTTAACGAAGTGGACAGAGGCTGTTTTTTGCCCCTAAAAGTGAATTTTAATGGTGTTTTTTGTATTTCAATGATTGGTCTTATCATTGCGGAGGGTCCCCGACACAATGCAACTAGTCTGGAGCTCGCTGGGGTCCCGCAAATGCTTTAATCACACTTTTGTCCATTTGCCTATCAGTTTGTTAACGAAGTGGACAGAGGCTGTTTTTTGCCCTTAAAAGTGACTTTTAATGGTGTTTTTTGTATTTAAATGATGGGTCTTATCGTTCTCCAGGGTCCCCGACACAATGCACATAGTCTGGAGCTCGTTGGGGTCCCGCAAATGCTTTAATCACGATTTTGTCCATTTGCCTATCAGTTTGTTAACGAAGTGGACAGAGGCTGTTTTTTGCCCCTAAAAGTGACTTTTAATGGTGTTTTTGGCATTTAAATGATGGGTCTTATCATTGTGGAGGGTCCCCAAGACAATGCAACTAGTCTGGAGCTCGCTGGGGTCCCGCAAATGCTTTAATCACGATTTTGTCCATTTGCCTATCAGTTTGTTAACGAAGTGGACAGAGGCTGTTTTTTGCCCCTAAAAGTGACTTTTAATGGTGTTTTTTGTATTTAAATGATGGGTCTTATCATTCTCCAGGGTCCCCGACACAATGCACATAGTCTGGAGCTCGCTGGGGTCCCGCAAATGCTTTAATCACGATTTTGTCCATTTGCCTATCAGTTTGTTAACGAAGTGGACAGAGGCTGTTTTTTGCCCTTAAAAGTGACTTTTAATGGTGTTTTTGGCATTTAAATGATGGGTCTTATCATTGTGGAGGGTCCACAAGACAATGCAACTAGTCTGGAGCTCGCTGGGGTCCCGCAAATGCTTTAATCACGATTTTGTCCATTTGCCTATCAGTTTGTTAACGAAGTGGACAGAGGCTGTTTTTTGCCCCTAAAAGTGACTTTTAATGGTGTTTTTTGTATTTAAATGATGGGTCTTATCGTTCTCCAGGGTCCCCGACACAATGCAACTAGTCGGGAGCTCGCTGGTGTCCCGCAAATGCTTTAATCAGGCGTTTTAACACTTTTCCCCACGAAAATGATTTTTAATCATTTTTTGGGGGCTATATAAATCAAATTCCGGTTAATGCCGAGCACAATCGTATCTTTTACTATTTTAATGTATTTGCATGATATATCTTTGGGCTATAAAAGCGACATATTTGGATGACTTTGTCAGTTTATGGAGCTTATCCCACAAATCCCGGATGATCCGGGCCAAATTTGGGAGCTCATAGGCAGCCTGCCATAGGCCCCCACCCGTGGAATGAAAAAAAAATGAAAGAAAACGGTCAATTATATGTTAAAATAATCAAAAAATGAACTTTTAAAATTACATGGGAGAGGGGATCTGAGAATTGGAGAAGGGGAAAAGTGTTCGGCGCTTCGGGACGAAGCGCCGAACACTTTTCCCCTCCCCCGTTGCAAGGTACAACGGAGAGGGGAATCCAGACTTCCCCTCCTCCGTTGTAAAAAACCGTTCATGTTTTACAAGCTACCTTCTGCACGAAATCGGAAACCCGGTTTTTGAGAGGACTCAGAAAAAAAACGGCTGTGTAACTTCATGGAGGAATTCATCCGCTGTATGTGCACTTTGGCTCGGATACATTTTGTTGCCTGGAGACCCCCCAACATGGTTCTTACCAAACTTAAAGTTTTTGAACTGGGCTCTGGAGGAAGGTGAGGGGAGTTGACAGGGGACTCTATCCGCCTTATGGGGCACTATTCTCGGATACATTTCAACACTTTTAGCCCTTTTTGATGGTTCTCCAAAAAATAACTGACTTTTTCAGAGTGTGGAGGAAGGTAAGGGGAGTTGACAGGGGACTCAATCCGCCTTATGGGGCACTATTCTCGGATACATTTCAACACTTTTAGCCCTTTTTGATGGTTCTCCAAAAAATAACTCTGACTTTTTCAGAGTGTGGAGGAAGGTGAGGGGAGTTGACAGGGGACTTTACCCGCCTTATGGGGCACTATTCTCGGATACATTTCAACACTTTTAGCCCTTTTTGATGGTTCTCCAAAAAATAACTCTGACTTTTTCAGAGTGTGGAGGAAGGTGAGGGGAGTTGACAGGGGACTTTACCCGCCTTATGGGGCACTATTCTCGGATACATTTCAACACTTTTAGCCCTTTTTGATGGTTCTCCAAAAAATAACTCTGACTTTTTCAGAGTGTGGAGGAAGGTGAGGGGAGTTGACAGGGGACTTTACCCGCCTTATGGGGCACTATTCTCGGATACATTTCAACACTTTTAGCCCTTTTTGATGGTTCTCCAAAAAAATAACTCTGACTTTTTCAGAGTGTGGAGGAAGGTGAGGGGAGTTGACAGGGGACTTTACCCGCCTTATGGGGCACTATTCTCGGATACATTTCAACACTTTTAGCCCTTTTTGATGGTTCTCCAAAAAATAACTCTGACTTTTTCAGAGTGTGGAGGAAGGTGAGGGGAGTTGACAGGGGACTTTACCCGCCTTATGGGGCACTATTCTCGGATACATTTCAACACTTTTAGCCCTTTTTGATGGTTCTCCAAAAAATAACTCTGACTTTTTCAGAGTGTGGAGGAAGGTGAGGGGAGTTGACAGGGGACTTTACCCGCCTTATGGGGCACTATTCTCGGATACATTTCAACACTTTTAGCCCTTTTTGATGGTTCTCCAAAAAATAACTCTGACTTTTTCAGAGTGTGGAGGAAGGTGAGGGGAGTTGACAGGGGACTTTACCCGCCTTATGGGGCACTATTCTCGGATACATTTCAACACTTTTAGCCCTTTTTGATGGTTCTCCAAAAAATAACTCTGACTTTTTCAGAGTGTGGAGGAAGGTGAGGGGAGTTGACAGGGGACTTTACCCGCCTTATGGGGCACTATTCTCGGATACATTTCAACACTTTTAGCCCTTTTTGATGGTTCTCCAAAAAATAACTCTGACTTTTTCAGAGTGTGGAGGAAGGTGAGGGGAGTTGACAGGGGACTTTACCCGCCTTATGGGGCACTATTCTCGGATACATTTCAACACTTTTAGCCCTTTTTGATGGTTCTCCAAAAAATAACTCTGACTTTTTCAGAGTGTGGAGGAAGGTGAGGGGAGTTGACAGGGGACTTTACCCGCCTTATGGGGCACTATTCTCGGATACATTTCAACACTTTTAGCCCTTTTTGATGGTTCTCCAAAAAATAACTCTGACTTTTTCAGAGTGTGGAGGAAGGTGAGGGGAGTTGACAGGGGACTTTACCCGCCTTATGGGGCACTATTCTCGGATACATTTCAACACTTTTAGCCCTTTTTGATGGTTCTCCAAAAAATAACTCTGACTTTTTCAGAGTGTGGAGGAAGGTGAGGGGAGTTGACAGGGGACTTTACCCGCCTTATGGGGCACTATTCTCGGATACATTTCAACACTTTTAGCCCTTTTTGATGGTTCTCCAAAAAATAACTCTGACTTTTTCAGAGTGTGGAGGAAGGTGAGGGGAGTTGACAGGGGACTTTACCCGCCTTATGGGGCACTATTCTCGTATACATTTTTTCATTTTCACCCATTTTTTATGGAACTCCAAAAAGACAAGTTAGTCTTTTTTTTCCCCCTTCCTCTTCTGATTTCTCACTGATCGAATGGCAAACGCGACCCGCCATCGGAGGGCCTCCGCCGGCCCGGCCTCGTGCCGGTGCTCTGGCGGTCGGTTCCTCCGAACTGCTGGTCCGACTCTGATGGCCGGGAGGGACGAGGGAAACGTCGGGGGGGTCTGCTGGAGGCTCCTGCTGGAGTCTTGCGTTCACTGGGACCTGGCTCGAAAAACTCGAAACCCTGACTCCAGTGCGGTGTTGCGGCCATGCGCCTCCGGGTACCAGACTCCCCTGCCTCCTCCGTGTTGCGTGGGCTGCGTGGGGGTAACCCTGCGTGTCCGTTACCCTGCGTGTCTCTTACCTCCCAGGCCGACCGATATGAAGCGTTTCCAAGAAGAACCGTCTGACTCAGGGGTCCCACCACAGGTTCCGTAGCGGGGTGGAAGTTCCACCTCCCCACTTTGCCGCGGAATGCAAGACAAACACCTGTTTCTCTCATCCTCCACTGTGGCATAGCGGCCTTAGTCGGCTGCGGCATTCAGCAATTGGCCTTGCTCCGGGCACAGGACCCTACTTCATCAAACTACCTGTTTGATCCTGCGTAACAACCACATATATGCTTGTCTGCAAAGACATTGATCGAATGGCAAACGTGACCCGCCATCGGAAGGCCTCCGCCGGCCCGGCTTCGTGCCGGTGCTCTGGCGGTCGGTTCTTCCAAACTGCGGGTTTGACTCTGCTCCTGGGAGCGCATATGCTTGTCTGCAAAGAGGGACATGCCTGGTCCCGCCCAGGTGTTCTTCTACGGCTAGTGTCCAGCCAGCTGCGGTATCATCAAATTTGACCCGCCATCGGAGGGCCTCCTCCCCGGGTCCAGCTTCCGGTGCTTGGCGGTCGGTTCCTCCAAACTGCGGGTTTGACTCTGCTCCTGGGAGCGCATATGCTTGTCTACAAAGAGGGACATGCCTGGTCCCGGCCAGGTGTTCTTCTACGGCTAGTGTCCAGCCAGCTGCGGTATCATCAAATTTGACCCGCCATCAGAGGGCCTCCTCCCCGGGTCCAGCTTCCGGTGCTTGGCGGTCGGTTCCTCCAAACTGCGGGTTTGACTCTGCTCCTGGGAGCGCATATGCTTGTCTGCAAAGAGGGACATGCCTGGTCCCGCCCAGGTGTTCTTCTAAGGCTAGTGTCCAGCCAGCTGCGGTATCATCAAATTTGACCCGCCATCGGAGGGCCTCCTCCCCGGGTCCAGCTTCCGGTGCTTGGCGGTCGGTTCCTCCAAACTGCGAGTTTGACTCTGCTCCTGGGAGCGCATATGCTTGTCTGCAAAGAGGGACATGCCTGGTCCCGCCCAGGTGTTCTTCTACGGCTAGTGTCCAGCCAGCTGCGGTATCATCAAATTTGACCCGCCATCGGAGGGCCTCCTCCCCGGGTCCAGCTTCCGGTGCTTGGCGGTCGGTTCCTCCAAACTGCGAGTTTGACTCTGCTCCTGGGAGTGCATATGCTTGTCTGCAAAGAGGGACATGCCTGGTCCCGCCCAGGTGTTCTTCTACGGCTAGTGTCCAGCCAGCTGCGGTATCATCAAATTTGACCCGCCATCGGAGGGCCTCCTCCCCGGGTCCAGCTTCCGGTGCTTGGCGGTCGGTTCATCCAAACTACGGGTAATCCTGGAGCGGACATAAACAAAGAATGATATTTTACAGGACATGATGGATATGTGTTTTTTCCAGGCTTTTTGGAAATAAACCAAATTTGATTTTGCAGTGCATGATATAGCTCATTTTACCCATGTGATGTTGTGCAGTACATTACTGAGCTCATTTAACGATATGGTCTACCAGGCGAAGTGGGATGCTGCCATTTCCCAACTGGTCTCCGGAGGAATATAAGGAGAGTTGACAGGGGACTCTGCCCAGTGCTCATGAACCAAATGAGGGGTGTGTTAGAGGGGAAAGGCTCTGGCTGTTTCTGCAGCCTCTGCATCTACCTTCTCTCCCCACCCCGATACCAGCGCGTGCCTGCTGTAAAAGGCAGGTGCACGGGCTCTCACTGCCACTAACTCTGAGCCTGGCTCCCGAGCAGCACGTTCTCCCCGGCAGTCCGCCAGCAGATGAAAAACACCCACCTCTCCGCCTCTTCCGAGGGACGAGGGAACCGCGCGGGGGGGTCTGCTGGAGGTTCCTGCCGGGTGCTCCGTACTGCGTTTCACCGGGACCTGGCTCGAAAAACTCGGAACTCTGACTCCAGTGCGGTGTGGCGGTCTCGCCCTGGCCGTCCACCGTGCGCCTCCGGGTACCTGACTCCCCTGCCTCCTCCGGGGGCAGGTGCGAATGGTTCAATGCCTCCTCCCCCCGCTGCGGCGAAAGCCGGAGCGGGACGGAGCGCCCGGAGGTACTGTTACCCCCACGTTTTGTACCCAAAACTGTCTTGTGAGCTCGTGGCAGAACCATGAAACAAAAAACAATCAATGTATCGGACCCATCGCCAGTCGCGTTGGTGCGGAGGTGGGACCATTTTAACCAGGTGGTAACCCAAGTCCTCCCCTTGGTCCGTGTTCCCTGCATTGAAGCATCGGACCCATGGTTGCAATCAGCAGTTGGCTAACGCATATAAACGGAGAAACAGAAAACCATTTAAATAGAATTCATTGTGTGTGTTTTTGGAAGGATGTTGACCGAATGCCCGGTGTGCAGCCTCCGCTATCTGGCTTTGAATAAGCACCTTAAGCACAAACATGCAGTGCGGAACCTGGATGAAAGAGGCATCATTCTTAAAATGGCCAGTGGTAGAATAAATGTTCGGACCAAACCCTGTCCCATCACAGGGTGTTCGTATGCTGGGAGGAAACTACACCGTCATGTAACTCGTGACCACCCTGAGTTCTCCCGAGATGAGGCACATCAGGTCATGGCAAGGTTGAAGCATAGTGTGGCCCTGCAGTTGCTCCATGACCTCCGAGAGACTAATCCCATCATTGGAATGGCTACATCATTGGATATAGACAATGAGGAGGAATACCCGGTGCACCCTCCACCCTTCTCCCCACATACCGAGTGTGACGAAGAGGACTGCATGCAGGTGAGGCTGGACAATGTGGCATTGAGGGCTCAGAAGGATGCCCTCATTGATGAGGTGAAGACCCTGCGCTCCAGGCTAAAACAGGGTCTAAAACCCAGGAAGCAGAATGCCACTGCTGCTCTGCTTGAGGAAGACGAAGAATGTATACGATTTAAGGGCGTAGCAATCCCAAGTACCCCCGACATGAACTCAGTAGCCTCCGGCAGCAATACCCCTCTCAAGACCCCGGTGAAGACTGTCATGCGGTCCATAGAAGCCTCTGCGAGTGAGACCCCCCTCAAGTCTGTGATGCGGTCCCCAGAAGCCTCCGGAAGCAAGACCCCGGTGAAGACTGTCATGCGGTCCGACAAAGCCTCCGGTAGTGAGACCCCGGTGAAGACTGTCATGCGGTCCCCAGAAGCCTCCGGAAGCAAGACCCCGGTGAAGACTGTCATGCGGTCCCCAGAAGCCTCCGGAAGCAAGACCCCGGTGAAGACTGTCATGCGGTCCGACAAAGCCTCCGGTAGTGAGACCCCTCTCAAGTCTGTGATGCGGTCCCCAGAAGCCTCCGGAAGCAAGACCCCAGTGAAGACTGTCATGCGGTCCGACAAAGCCTCCGGTAGTGAGACCCCTCTCAAGTCTGTGATGCGGTCCCCAGAAGCCTCCGGAAGCAAGACCCCAGTGAAGACTGTCATGTGGTCCCCAGAAGCCTCCGGTAGTGAGACCCCAGTGAAGACTGTCATGCGGTCCATAGAAGCCTCTGCGAGTGAGATCCCTCTCAAGTCTGTGATGCGGTCCCCAGAAGCCTCCGGAAGCAAGACCCCGATGAAGACTGTCATGCGGTCCGTAGAAGCCTCCTGTAGTGAGACCCCTGCATGCCAGAAGACCCGTGCGTCTGTCTCCAATAAGCTGAAAGCTAATCTGGCTAAGGACTGGCCCTCTTCCCAAAATCAATGGTGCACTGGGAAGGGACTGCGGAATACCATGCGTGAAATCACGTTGCCTAAAAGCATGGAGACGTACATTCAGACATACAGAGGTCATTGTGAGGGTCTTGCACCGACAGTAAAACGGAAAAAGAATTGTATGTCCAATGTCAGCCGGATAAAGAACTTCATAGTATTCATGGCCCATGGTTTTGACCGGCTGTCAGACTGGCTGTTTCTAAAAGACACAAAGAGGGTCCGTGGCTGGAGCAAGTATATTTCAGAGTTGGGCCGGACAGTCACAACATCGCTGTTGTTCCTGAAGACTGTGAACCATTTCCTGAGGTACTTGTCTGCATCAAAGCTCCGGGGGTGCAGGCTCACCCAGTCTGATATGACCAACATCATCAGAGAGGTGAAAGCCAACATTAACGATTTGAAAAAGTCTGTCACTCTCCACCAGTTTAAGGTGAAGAGGGACAAGCTGGATCGTCTGCCGAGCCAGGCGGAGCTTCTCGCCGCCATGGCGGCCGCTGAGAAGCGCATCCCTGATCTCCTTGACCTGATGGCTAGCAATCCGACCTCAATCACCCAGTACCTGCTATATGGCTATCTAACCCTCCATTGGAGCCTCCTGTATGGCCACCGTCCGGGTGTGTATGCAAACATGACCAACACGGAGGTCTTTGAGGCGGACAGAAGGGGCACTGCTGAGGGCTACATCATCCACGTGCAGGATCACAAGACTGCCAAGACATTTGGTGAAGCACAGCTGGTGCTTACAATAAAGGAGTTTAGCTGGGTCATGCGGTGGATGGGGATAAAAGAGGGCTTGTCGGGTCCTCAGAATGAATTCTTCCTTTTCACATCGGGGAAGCAGGCTTCCAAGAACCTGAACGCTCACTTGAAGAGGGCTTGGGCTGATGCTGGGCTAGAAACAGCCGTCACCTTCACCATCTTGCGCACTGCCCTGGCTGACAATATCAAGCATCACCAAGATCCAGAAAGCAGGTCGATTCTGGCTAGGTTTATGTGCCACGACGTAAGCACTGCAGACCGGTTCTACGCGAATACGCCTGGAATAAAGGAGGCATTGAAGATCCGCTCCATGTTCAGGGCGGCGGCAGCAGCTGCAGCAGCATCATCATCAGAAGGAGGTCTACCACCGTCAGCTACCTCCGAAGAGGATTCAGGGGCGGAGAGCAGCGATACCTCTTCTTCAGGACCGATTGGTACTCCTGATGAGGGGAAAGGGGCCGTGGACTCAACCTTTTTTCCCCGGTGCACTGTACAAGTTAGACGGCTAATATGGCCCCCAGGCCCCTGTTAATCATGTTGTTATTATGTTTATTTTGTATACTGTTTTTGTAAAAGTGGTGTGATAATTAAATAAAAAATAAAAAAAAACATTAGTATAACCTTGAAGGTTCCCAGGGGCAAATACAGTGCCTGTCATTTTGCAGGATATAATTTAACATGTAACCTCTCCTGGAAATGGACATACTCTGTGCATTTCCAGGAGAGGTTCCATGTTAAATTATATCCTGCAATATCCTCCAAAGAAGGGGTGGTAGTGTCATGAATAAGGCCGAATATGTATGCCGATGTGCGGACGGTAAAGCACCGCAAAATCCACCCCTTTAGGGTAACCAGGGGCATGAAGTTCTGTAGGGTGTGAACATCTGGGTTTAGTCCGAGTGAGGAGTGCTCGAGCGTGGGAGGATGTGTAAGGCAGAGGAGGGTAACAAAAGGTGTGTGCAGGAGCAGGGAGAAAAGAGAAAATAAAAAGACTCAAAGTGTTCCACCTTACATCAGCAGCAGCAGCAGCAGCGGGCAGGCTCTGTCCGTGGTGCTGAACACCTGCCTGTCTATGTGGAATACAAAAACAAACAAAGACAAACACCTTTAAGGTCACCAGGGGCGTGAGGTTCTGGTTCTGGCGGTGTGCATGGAGGGGTTTAGTCCGAGTGAGGAGTGCTCGAGCGTGGGAGGATGTGTAAGGCAGAGGGGGGGAACAAAAAAAAACGAATACAAATAAGTTAAAGTGTGAACCTCCAGCAGGGCAGGTGCTGCTGCTGCTGCTGCTGCTGCTGCTGCTGCTGCTGCTGCTGCTGCTGTGAAGGAGGACGAATATTGATGCTTGTGTTCGGACGGTAAAGCACCGCAAAATCCACCCCCCCTTAAAGGTGACCAGGGGCATGAGATTCTGCAGGGTGTGAACATCTGGGTTTAGTCCGTGGGGGAGTGCTTAAGTCCGGGGGCCCGGGGTCTCACGGTGCACGAGGTTATGGAAGTGCCACTGTTGCCGGAGGTCCTTAGTCCGTCCTTTGGGGCTCTGTCAGGGGCTACAGAGAGGTGGTTTTCCCGGTCCCTCTCCTGGAGGTATGAAATAACCTGAGCTCCATGTGAGGGAGCCGTGCTGGAGCTGCTTAGTCCGTCCTTTGGTGGTCTGTGAGGGGCTAATGAGAGGTGTTTTCCTCGGTCTATTTGATGGAAGTCTGACACGAGCAGAGTGTGCATGCTTTGAAACTAATCCACCCACGCTTAGCATGCTATTTTAGGGTATAAATCGTACCTTGTCACCATGCACTGTGCTCCCTTGGACGACGCGCCCTCCTGTGGGGACACATGAGAACTGCACTCAAATCACTTTGTGCTTTTTAAACAGTTTAACATATTTTTTTCCACATTTAAAAAACGCTTTCTGCCCTGGAAATCATTTCTAATCATTATTACCGTTATGGAGGGGCTGCAGGAACACTTTCCCCGCCTTGCAAACATTTATTCCTGGTTCAAATAATCAATTTGTTCCGCCTGCTTTGCGTCAGCACCTCTGCGGCTGTCGGATTAACACAGATGAATGCACTTTTAACACTCACGCAGCCAGAATTCCTGCTCTTTTCCTGGGTTACAAAGTGAGGTGACGCAGCCTGTCCTCTGAGTCTCCCCGCCTCTCATAGACTTATTTCTGGGTAAAAAAAGCCATGTGCTCCGCCCCCTGGATCTCTGCATGTGTGTGTGTGCCTGTGAGTCTGTGGCTACTGTCCACATGCCCGCATTAGGAGGCACTATTTTCGGATACATTTTCTCATTTTCACCACTTTTCATGTTTTTATTATGTATATTGTTATATTATTATTATTATTATTATTGTATATATGTATACTGTGTATACTGTTTTTGTAAAAATCATGTGATTATTAAATAAATAATAAAACATGAATATAACCTTGAAGTTTCCCAGGGGCAAATACAGTGCCAGGTGTCAGACTATTTAAACAATGTTTACCCAGGATTCAGACACCTTCCCTGGCTTGTAAAATGCGGTGATGCGCCCTGGAGGTATCAGACTATTTTAAACAACTTTTCCCCGCCTTTCAAACACTTGTTCCTGGGTTATAGCCTGTCATTTTGCAGGATATAATTTAACATGGAACCTCTCCTGGAAATGGACATACTCTGTGCATTTCCAGGAGAGGTTCCATGTTAAATTATATCCTGCAAAATGACAGGCAACAACTCTCTTCCAGACGTTTAAAAACACTTTTCCGACTATTTTAAACAACTTTTCCCCGCCTTTCAAACACTTGTTCCTGGGTTATAGCCTGTCATTTTGCAGGATATAATTTAACATGGAACCTCTCCTGGAAATGGACATACTCTGTGCATTTCCAGGAGAGGTTCCATGTTAAATTATATCCTGCAAAATGACAGGCAACAACTCTCTTCCAGACGTTTAAAAACACTTTTCCGACTATTTTAAACAACTTTTCCCCGCCTTTCAAACACTTGTTCCTGGCTTATAGCCTGTCATTTTGCAGGATATAATTTAACATGGAATCTCTCCTGGAAATGGACATATTCTGTGCATTTCCAGGAGAGGTTACATGTTAAATGATATCCTGCAAAATGACAGGCTACAACTCTCTTCCAGACGTTGAAAAACACTTTCCCCGACCATTTAAACATTATTTATGGCTTGTAAAGTGCGGTGATGAGCCCTGACAGTATCAGACTATTTAAAGGGTTACCAGGAGCATGAGAATATCCTCCACAGAAGGGGTGGTGGTGCCGTGAATAAGGCCGAATATGGATACCGATGTGCGGACGGTAAAGCACCGCAAAATCCACCCCCTTTAGGTTAACCAGGGGCATGAAGTTCTGTAGGGTGTGAACATCTGGGTTTAGTCCGTGGGGGAGTGCTTAAGTCCGGGAGTCCGGGGACTCACGGTGTGCAAGGTTATGGAGGTGCCCATGTCAGGGACACATGCTGGAGGTCTGTGGTCCGTCCTTTGGGGGTCTTGGAGGGGCCACAGAGAGGAGATTTCCCCGGTCTCTGTCCTGGATGAGTGAAATAAACAGAGTCTCCATGTCAGGGACACATGCTGGAGGTCTCTCTCCCGAGAGTGGAAGTCCATTGCCTGTAAATTGGTCTAACATTAGGTCTGTCACTTTGGCTAACCGCACCACTGTCTGTCGTCTCCCGCAAGTGGACATCCATTGTCACTTTGGCTAACCGCACCACTGTCTGTCGTCTCCCGCAAGTGGACATCCATTGCCCCTAAATAGGGTCAGGGGTGGGGAACCTCCGGCCTCCGGGCCTTATACGGCCCGCGAGACCATTTGGTACGGCCCTCGAGGTGTTTAATTTATAAACACACGCAAAAAAGAAAAAAATTCAAGAAATCTAGACCGCAAAAAAATTAAACAAGCGAGTGCCTGTTTTTCCTGACCAAGGTCAGGGTCCTTGAACACAACACGAGCCTAACGTGTCATCACGTGGTATATGTCTCGTCTGACAGGAGTGTAGTTCTAACGGAGAGCACCAGAACGCGGCTCCAGCACTTCAGAAATTGCAGTACCGATAAGGACATGCTGCAGTTTGTTCGTGGCTGTGTCTTTAGCTGAAAGCCCAGTGGCGATCTGTTCATCTGTCATACTGATCATACAGTCAATAACTTTGTTGTTATTAGCATCTGGTTAGCTAGCTATGCAAACGAATATAAGAAGCTTTTTCTACAACCAGTGAGGTAAAGGCAGACCTTTATTTGATCATTATAGTTCTAAAAAAATAAGACAATAAAGTAAACAGGTATAAAATACTATATGATAGTACAAAAAAAGTTGTTATTAATAAAGAAGAATACAGTTTAAATGGAGTGATTTGTAAAATATCCATAAAGAAAAATAAATCTGCTTCCAGTTCTGTTAGATATGGGTGTTGAGAGATGTAGCCTATCCATAGATCTCCTAATTTTGCTCTCAAAGTGCAGCAGATTGATGCGTTTAACTTCCCGGGGGAGCATGCCCCCCAGACCCCCCGACAGGAGGTTAGGTCCCCCCCCCCCACTTAAATCATGTTCACATGGATAGGAAACTAAATACATTTGCACACATCTTGTGTCCATATCTTTCTGTTTTGGTGGTCATGCCACACCGTGCACGTGCATGCATACACGAGTCATGGTGAGATATCTGGATTAAGAGCTTTTTCTTTGCACAGCATGAAATGAATGAGCTGTGATTTTAGTTTTTTTAACCAGAGGTCAATAATTTGTACGGCCCTCTGAGGATATTGTAAAATTTGAAATGGCCCTTGAGAGGAAAAAGGTTCCCCACCCCTGCTGTAGGTGGCAGTAATGCAACTTAAGGGATTCCAGCTGCTTTTACAAATCCTCGCAGAAGAAGTCATTCGTTCTTTCAAGATGGCCGAACAACACTTTGAAACAGCGGTAATAGTATTTTCCAGAGATGCATGTTTATATTTATTGTAATGTCATTTTTCTTAACACACAATTGTCTCGTTATCAAAGTACAACATCGACTGTCCAACCTCGTTAAGCGTTAATAAAGTAAATAATAGTTGTATGTGGTAAAAATGTTTGTGGTATTAAATGCTAACTTAGCATGATGCTATAAACACGTGGCCTATTGTCCCGTTTGCAACCGGGCCTACTCAACCGTTGTAATAACGTTAAGCTTAGATAGGTCAATAGATTATCAGGCTCGGTAACAATACTGATTTGTGTTACCAAAGCTGATCATCTAATTGACCTAAGGTTAGCGTATATGCTGTGATGCTAACCAGCACTTAGCATGATGCTAGTGTACTGTTGTGTACTTTTGTATTATCTTGGAAATATAAGTAGGCCTGCCCTACATACTGTAACTTAATCAAATAATATGGTATGGATTCGGATAGACAACATGGCTAGCTTGGTATGTTGAATTGAGTAATAAGATGTGCGGTACTGATTAAGGTTATAAATGTAACAGTTTGTAACTAATGGTTGTAATGAACCAGACGAGAGACGGACGCATCCTTTCAGTAAATGTTGGCTGCTAATCAATCTGTAAAAATAACACTTCGGATTTGTCTTCTATAATTATGTAACATTAGTTATGGCATCATCAGAAATGTGGTAAAGTAATATGATTAGAGAAGAGTCACTGGTCATCTAACACATGCTTAATTGCTCACCTAACACTATTAAAGACAGGTTAAAGAATGTAACATAATAAAAACTACCTAATATCGATAAGCAAAAACACTAGTTATATTATTCAAATTATGTGACCCCTTGAGCTGCATAAACTAATAATCCAATTGAAATATAAATATCAAAGCTCATTCAAAAACTTTCAAGTCATTTATGTGATATGAATGGTTACTGTTGAAAGTGCAAATAAAAACAGTTTGAATGGTAAACAATTCCTCCTTTTCTTCCAGATTCACCCAACTGTTTACAAGGGGGATGCCCCTCTAACACCCCTTTGTGAAGGCCCTAATACATACAAGTGCACATTCTGCAGCAAGGTGGGGGACTATAGCCATATTGTGGCACATCTGCAGACCCATAGAAGAACGGCTGTTAAACATGGAGGTATTTCTTAATCTAAATAAATGTTGCAGATCTTCCAAAATGTACAAATAGTTGACTAATTTTAGTTAGTCTAAGCAATTAACTATTACTAACTAATATTATTCTAACGCGAATTTGAATACAGTTTACATTTTGATATTGCCTTAAGAATGAAGTCATTTGTAAACTGGATTTCTCTTTGTAGGATTCACAATGTACAGGTGCAATGGTGTGTGTTGCAAAACCTCGCGTTTCCACTGCTGCTACTGTGGGGAGATCAGAACCCAGCCCACTATTCTGAAACATGTTCAGAAGTGTGCAGGGGCACCCTGCAGCATTGGATTGCTTCGCCAGAGTAAGTGATACACATGAACACACCAGAAGCAGTGGTCATAACCTTATTCCCCCTAAAAACAACTTAAACAAAACATGGGAAAAATGTATTATACAACTATACTGCTATAATGTAATCTATGCACTGTCTCCCACCAGCCGCCACTGTCTCCTCCTCAGCCTCCACGGTAGCCGCCTCTGTCTCCTCCACAGGCGCCACGGTAGCCTCCTCCACAGCCTCCACGGTAGCCTCCTCCACAGCCTCCACGGTAGCCTCCTCTGTCTCCGCAGTAGACTACACCGTTGGCCCAGCAGCCTGCAGCATTGGATCGCTTCGCCAGAGTAAGTGATGCAAATGAACACACCAGAAGCAGTGGTCATAACCATATTCCCCCTAAAGACAACTTAAACAAAAGATGGGAAAAATGTATTATACAACTATACTGCTATAATGTAATCTATCCACTGTCTCCCCACCAGCCTCCACGGTGGCCTCCTCAGCCTACCCTGTCACCTCTGCAGCCTCCCAAATTGCCACAGCATCTGTAGCCTCCACTCCACTCCAAGCCATCAGTCGCAGCAAAGTAGTCCAGTCAAGGGCCAAAAGGACAACATGCCCTTTGTGTAAAACTGAACTGTATATGAAAAACCTCAAGACCCACATGGATCGACGTCACTCATCATTTGTTCCTGATATTACTTCTAGTCACCATCTTCCATCCCAATGCTTAGACCTCAAAAAGGGCATTTTTGCTGTTGGAAGAACATTTTCTGGGCTGAGAAACCCCATTCATGTACAGAAGTTCACCTGGGGAAACAGCCACCAAGTTGTTTGTGAGCTTGAAAATTGCAAGCAGGCATCAGAATTTTCCAGAAGAAGTAAATTATTAGGGTTTCAGTGTATTCATGTTAGGTCTCTGATATACTGTCCTACTTCATCCAAACCAGACATCACACTGAAGGTGGAAGTTCTGTCAGATATGGTTGGGAAGAAATGGATTTCTGACAACACAAAAAGAATGTGTCTAGTCAGAAAGGAGAAAGCTGAGTCTGAAAACAGCCCACTGAGTAAAGAGGTGACATTTTGCAGTGGCGCATCAAGAGTTTATGTGTCAGTACTTGAAACATGCACCTCATATTATTCGCGGTTAGGGAGAGTGTCTGTATGTTATGACATAAAAAGAAATACTTGGCAGTGTCCATGCTCAAAGCCAAATAATTCCTGTGCTCATAAGTCCATAGCAAAATGGCACTTGAATCAGACCCGACCTGAACTCTTCCTAAAGGTCCGAAGTACAGATAGTGATGTGTTTGAGACCTTTGTTGAATCTGATCCTGAAGGCCACAGTACTGAGGACATTCTCTATCCACCTGAGGGAGCCGCTTTGACATCACTTGTTCTTTACTTGTTGGACCACAAGAAATTGCCAGCTGTTCTGTCAACGGATGTGTGTTCACCGCAGAACATGGAGACACTGCCAAAGCGCCTCATACCTCTTGAGAACTTTTGCACTGTTTGCCCAGGAAAAATTCCTCTGTCGGATCCTATGCCGATAACTCATAAAGCCAACATAGTGACATTCACTGGCATAGTAAAGGGTATGTTTAGTTTATGCATATATTAGTTCACGTGTGGGGACTCGCTTCCCTCATGGGGACAAATTTGGCTCCCGTTCCAGATCTCCAGCTGCAGAGAGTGCCGCAACCTGTACAAGGACTCGGAAGGCTACAGGGGACATGGGCGCAGAGGACAACTCATGGGGATGTACTCAGAAGATGATCTGGCAGGATTCTGCAGCATTGACTGTTTTTATGATGCTGGAGGCATCTTCCATGAAAATGGCTGATGGGGTTAGGCTTCCATTAGGCAAACATCTCTTGTTCTATTGTCTCTCAATAAAATGTTTATGTTCAATCAAATGTTTATGTTTAATGAAGACTTTCCTCTTTGTTTGTACTGTATATATTTTCCTTTGTACATTGTATTGGTATGTGCTATACATTTCATGTTTAGTATTTGATGTGTATTGTAATGTTTCAAAAATAACAAATACGTTAATTTAATTAATCTTACCACCAGACACAACATGAACAAATGAATGATACACATCAGGACAGTAACTTCAACTTCAGTATTTTAGGTGTACAGATCCTCTACTCATGTTGTTAAATGATATACAGCAATATCTTCCATAAAATGTAGTTGATTGATTTGAATAATAATTACTACCACTGCACAAACAGTAAAAAATCATATGCCATTAAAATAAATGAGAAACAGAGCGTCATATACCTTTAAGAAATACGTGGGGGGCGGGGCTCATAACCCTTTAGGATCCGCCCCCTATAGGATCCGCCCCCGGAAGGAAACGCCCCCTATCGGATCCGCCCCCTTGCTGTGGTCTGCAAACAGACTCTATTGCTTGATTGAGGTATCTTTGAGACATTCCCTGTCGCTCCCGAAAATAATAGACTGACAGATATTTTGAAACTCACTGCACTTATGGTAGATACCAACTACAACAAAATGAACATATTTGACCGTGATTTAATTGTAATACAGGTTTCAAAAATAATGCCGGAATAAGTACATATGATACCGGTTCGTAAAAACCATAAATTAATGCTTTGACAAGTGTACAGACAGACGGCAGGCGAAAAACCTTTTACAATTTGTGTTTTCTGAATGGAGATCGGATCGATCAGGCTAAATTAACGTCGTATCTGCTCCATCCACACTCATAACAACATGATACATATACGACAGCGACTTTTTTCACTATGACACAGATAGTTTGTGGTTTGTTCATGCATAACTTTTCTCCAGTTTCTGAACGGATATGAGGAGCTGTAAGCTCTATGTGCTAACAGCTAACGGCTGATGTTTTGGTTTTCTGAATCAACGTCAGTGACGGCAGACTGAGATCCTCACCGCTGATTGGCTACCGCGCGACCGTGTCATTCGCATCAACCGCGTCCGTCTGCATTTTTGCATTGACTTTACATGTAATCGCGCCGCTCCAAAAAGTCGCTTCGCTTCCGGTGTGAACGCACCAATGGTCTATGCACGGATAAAGAATGTTACTAACTAGTTTTAATGTTAATGTTGCACTTGCATGAAGCTTCAGTGGATAAGCCTCACAGTTAAAATGGAACTTTATGTTATCTGCTCAATGCAAGATTTAATATTTTCATTTTTCTGTCAATTAAATAATGTACTCATTCACTCAAACGGAAAATAAGCTACATCATAGGCGGCGCGTGAGGCTCAGGTTTGGGAAGGCTAAATAACTTTTTTTTACCTGACGCTGCCCGCCTCCGGATGGTTAAATCTATCAAGTCATATTACAGGATAGGAAATACAGTTTAAACTGCCGTAGCAGAGAAGACGCCGACGTGTCGCACTTATCATTCATATCACATTGATATCACATTATCAATCAGATCATCGATCATATAATATCAAAATATTTCCTTATCTGAGTCAGCTTCTCGAGCCGTATCTGGCCGTGCAACACTTACATTGTCACATATACTATATGCAGAAGAATTATTTTAACACATTAAGTTGACGAAGCACTCAACTCAAATGTAATTCAAGTCAGATCCACTCGTGTCTTAGATGGAGCAGTATCATAAAACTGTACGCTTTCAAACACTTGGTAGTTTATTTATTTTTTAAACAGTTGTTCTGTATTGTCCTTGCAGGTGCAACTATGTGGCTTGTATCCTGGGTTATATGTTTAAGTCATGGATGTTTAAAGTTCATATTTGTCTAATATTAGTTTACTTTTCATGAATGAAGTATGACACTGCGCTGTCCGTACACTTGTCCCTGTTTTTGATTGGTGAAATGTAACTAACCCCGCCCCTTTCACGTGAACGCACTCTCAGCTGGAGAGAGAAACCCTGGCTTGATTTACCGAGTTGATAACCAGAGTCGTAGGACCGCTTAGCGAGATCTCGTTTGTGAGGGTTAGTTAAGATAACTCAAACATATCCAGGGTATGTTGAAATGGCTTCGTAGTACAGGCCACAGGTGACTGCGTAGCAGCGCTAATGTCAAAGACACAAACATTATACATTATATTTTTATTTTACCAGGATGCAGTGACACAAATATTTGGGAAGCCTTATCCTTCCCCAGCCTACAGTACCCACCGCCCCTGTGCTACATACATTTATATGTACGATTGTAATGAAG
>NC_136903.1:57736393-57756341 GCF_949606895.1 Notothenia rossii | reverse complement strand
AGGGATAATGTGCAGCGACGCGGTCATTATGGGGGAAAAGATCACAACAGGGCTGATCAGGAGCAGCCTGATTACAGATTTGAAAACATCGTTGCTTTAAAACAGGGGTGGGGAACCTCCGGCCCCCAGGCCGTATACGGCCCTCGAGACCATTTGATACGGCCCTCGAGGTAATTTATAAGCACACGCAAAGAAGAAAAAAATTTAAGAAATCTAGACCGCAAAAAAAAATAAACAAGCCAGTGCCTGTTTTTCCTGGCCAAGGTCAGGGTCCTTGAACACAACACGAGCCTTACGTGTCATCACGTGGTATATGTCTCGTCTGACAGGGGTGCAGTTCTGACGGAGAGCATCAGAACGTCGCTTCAGCACTTCCAAAAATTGCAGTACCCATAAGAAGCCGTACACATGCCGCAGTTTTTTCGTGGCTGTGTCTTTAGCTGAAAGCCCAGTGGCGATCTGTTCATCTGTCATACTGATCATACAGTCAATAACGTTGTTGTTATTAGCATCTGGTTAGCTAGCTATGCTAACGAATATAGAAGCTTTTTTCTCCAACCAGTGAGGTAAAGGCACATCTTTATATGATCATTATAGTTATAAAAAAACAAGAGAATAAAGTAAACAGGTATAAAATACTATATGACAGTAAATAAAAGTTGTTATTAATAACAAGAATACAGTTTGAAAAGGAGTGATTTGTAAAATATCCATAAAGAAAAATAAATCTGCTTACAGTTCTGTTTCATATGGATGTTGAGAGATCTATCCATCGATCTCCTAATGTTGCTCTCAAAGTGCACCAGATTGATGCTTTTAACAAAAAAAAAATCTTCCCGGGGGAGCATGCCCCCCGGACCCCCCTGGAGGAGGTTAGGTCCCCCCCCACTTAAATCTCGTCCATATGGATAGGAAACTAAATACATTTGCACATATCTTGTGTCCATATACTTTCTGTTTTGGTGGTCATGCCACACCGTGCACGTCAATGCATGCACAAGTCATGGTAAGATATCTGGATTAAGAGGTTGCTTTTTCTTTGCACAGCATGAAAGAAAGGCGAAATTAATGGGCTGTGATTTTAGTATTTTTAAGAAGAGGTCAATAATTTGTACGGCCCTCGGAGGATGTTGAAAAAATTGAAATGGCCCTTAAGAGGAAAAAGGTTCCCCACCCCTGCTTTAAAAGTAGCACAAATCATTATGTCAAACCTTGGAAAGTATCTAGATATCCCTGCCCTAATGCCAAAGTAACTGGCAACTGAATATGTGTCGCCGTTTGATGTCTATGTCTGGACCGCTGCTTAAAAAGGAGGGTTTCTGCCCCATTACTTATCTTCTTACTTCTATAAGAGTAAAACACGGAGGACGGAGATCTCTTTTTCTGCCGCTCTTCTCCCTGCTGCGTCCTAGCAGCTGATCTCGGTCCACACTCCCCTCTCCTGCACGGGGGCGTGGTCAGCTGCAGCTCACAGAATCAGCCCCCTGCAAAAGCAGCGCTGGAAAGAGCCAATAGAGCGAAAAGAGGCATGGCTAAAATGCAGGATCTGTTTGGTATTTTGAAAAAAAAACTATATTTATATACTTTATATAGGTATGGCCCTACAATATATTGTTCAAATATAGCATGATATGTCCCCTTTAAATATAATTTAGGTTAACTTCCTGTTTTATTTAGACACTTTTATTTTGAAGGCCAGTTTACGCTGTTGACAGGAAGTTGTTGTTGCTAAGGAAACAACATGACGGAGATAAGTAATATCTTCTAATCTACATATAATATACCTTCTCAGTCGCTGCCCCCTCCCTCTGGAACTCACTCCCACAACCCATCAGAGACTGCACCGACCTCACCACCTTCAAAAAAGTCACAAAAAGTCACCTCTTCAATCTTGCTTTTCATGTGTGATTGTTTTTGTATTATTTGACTTTAACTTTAACTATATATTTATTTGTTGTTCCTTTCTTCGCTTTTCTTTTCTCTTCACTATTATCTGTAAAGCGTGTTTGAGCACCTGTAAAAGCGCAAACAAATTAAATCTATTATTATTATTATTATATTATATAAAGACGGAGAAAGTAAAGAATAAAGTGTATGTTTAAATGATAACACCCCGAAGAGGCACAAGCTCTTACTTTGAGTCTGGATACATTCTAAATCATCAGTAAAGTCTACGACCATATTTTCGTGTGTGGTTCGGGTGCCATCATGTGGCCTTCTGTAGGCATCAAACTTGCTTTGGCTGTTGACCAAGTTTGGGGCCATCTTCGTGCGAAATTCACAATTCCGTATTCGTGTGTCCATCCAACCCAGTCTCATTGCATTTCGTGTTCACCAACACGATTTCTAATCTATTGATTCGTGTTCACTAACACGATTTTCCCCTTTTTTTCGTGTTGCACGGCACGATTTTAAAAGCAATGTATTTCTATTGGTAGTCTCACGGCATTACGTGTTATAGGAAGACCGGAAGCTGTGTGGTTCATAAACACATGTTCTTACTCAATACCAAGCCACAATTATTGCTTTTATTTTAAATCGTATAATTTCGGACTTTTGCTGCCGTCTGTGAGGAAAATAAATGGGGCTCAGAGCCTCAGAATACTGAAATCTCTATTTTTTAAATCTTTTTTTCCTTCTAATTTGTTATTATCTTCAAAAATAGCACGCTGTTGTTTACTCACCAATAATACACAATTATCCTTGTTTTTATTTATTTGTTTAGTTCCATAATCTCTGGCTTTTTTGGCGTCCGTCAGGAACTGAATTTCAAAATAAAAATAACCGGAAACAGACTTAGGCGTTTCGAGCGATTACCCAAGATCCTCAGCTATGGTTTAAGCTCGCCGATTGGATGTTTTAGCCGCAATGCATGTTGGGATTTGGTGTTTATATGATATAATATCGGAAAAACATTTTAAAATAATAAAATAATACTTAATTCCGAGTGTTCTTGCTTTTCTCTTTGAAAGTCATCACATAACGGCATTGTAATACACGGTTAGGCTGCATTACATATTACAGATCTGCCGTTGTTCTCTATTTATAGAGCCCTGATGAGAAGACCTTTGGAAAAACTGGGAGAAATGCCGCCGAAACTGAATACTTGACGTGGATCATAAATATATCAACAATTAAACAACATCTTCAATTTCTCTTCACACAATACGTCTCCTTGCAGTATCAACACTAATTCGGCTGACTTTCTCATTTGATTTAATTCGTAGTTAGGTTATATTTACACCATAACGGTGCACAGCTGATATAAAAGGACTTGTAGTTTTTAGAGATATTACTGATTTTCTTTGAATATAAGAATGTAAATACTGAGTCTGAAATAGTATAGCAATATGCTGTAAAATTATGTGAAAACATGAATAAAACTACACATCTTCAGATGTTGTACATACATAAGTGTCCTACACTAATAATACAAAATCATTATGGCTGTGTGTACCTTATGTGCACCGCCTAGTGGTTAAAGCACGTTATTGAATTATAGTTTTTATGTGTTATATTTGATTACAAAAATATTAAGAGTACATACTTTCATAGGGGGAAAGTAGAAGGTCAATGATAGCAATATAGAATGTAAAAAATCAAGAAGATACTGCAAGTGATCTCTACAATAAAACAGTTTAGTGCAGGATGTACAAAGATATTAATAGGAGGAGGTGCAAAACAGAAAAACGAATTAACCTTTATTCAAAAATTAAATAATACTTTAGATTAAGGTCTTCTTTTAAATAAGAAAAAAGCTTTGGGGGTATCTACAGATAAATATTAAGCCTGACAAAGTACTTAACGTCTAATATATTGCTTTCCTGCAATGTTAACTATGTTGAAGCACTTATTTTAACTGATATTATACATATGAATTATACTCTTATGCATGTAGATAGTATAAGAAATGTGAAGAATATGACAGTTTAATGGTAGAGGTATACACACATATTGATAGATGTCTTGTAAGGCACTGTTGAGGAACATGTGGCCCAAGATTTTCATTCATTGCATACACCGTAGTTGTGTATATGATATGTCAATAACCTTTGAAAATCTTGAAATGGATGTGCAAAATAGCCATTATACAGTCTTTAATTAACTGTTAGTTGAGAATAATGAGTAATGAATATACTTTATTACTCGTTTCCATTCATGTCAATTGCAGATACATATTTAGTCTTTTCAAGCAACAACTATCAAATATCTCTCCTGATTGTTGGCACTTGACAATCACCTTCCCTGAATTTGACTCAGGTGTAACTAAAGCCTGCTTTAAGGGTTGTTTATATTTCACATCATTAATCAGAATCTGCAAAGTACCTAAAATAAATTTAGTGGAGTAAAAATACCAGGTTAACCTCTGTATTGTAGTGGAGTAGAATTACAAAGTAACAATGAGCTGTCATGTGGGTATATATGAATGCTGCGCATTATGGACACAAGCGGTTTTCACCCATTTATTAATTATATGTTTTACATTTGATAACACCAATGTCATCGCAACTTCTATTTGTGGGAAAAACTAAAACGTTCAGTAGAGACGTCCCATAGAAAATGTTGCGAAACACAATAGCCAGCATGTGTAGTTCTGGAGGGGCGTTCGATTCCAGTTTTGGATAGTCTGGCGTGGTTTCGTTCCATTTAAAACAGCTGTTTGACGTTAGGCTAACCTTGGCGCACTGCCACTCCAACATCCAATCCCAGAGCTTGAAGATTAATCACGGGGACTGCAGTCCTAAACGATAGCTGAGGATTATGGGTAGTGCAGTGTCTTCGGCCATCCTAAACTCCTAGAGGCCTACGTCTGTTTCCGGTTATTTTTATTTTGAAATTCAGTTCCTGACGGACGTAAAACAATCACGAGATTATGGAAATAAACCAATAAACAAAAACAAGGATAATGATGTGTTATTGTTGAGTAAATAACAGTGTGTTATCTTGAAAAGAATAACAAATTAGAAGGAAAAAAATGTTTAAAAAATACAGATTTCAGTATCCTGAGGCTCTGAGCCCCATTTATTTTCCTCACAGATGGCAACAAAAGTCAGAAATTATACGATTTAAAATAAAAGCAATAATTGTGGCTTGCTATTGAGTAAGAACATGTTTTTATGAACCACACAGCTTCCGGTCTTCCTATAACACGTAATGCCGTGAGACTACCAATAGAATAGTCAATTTCGGGACAGTGTGACGCGGGCCTTATGCAACCACATACAAGTACATATTTATGGAATTAAACAGTTGTTTTTGCCAAAGTCCCAGAAAATTGTTATTTTAGTATCATACGGACAAATTCAGTAGCTTGTGCCAAATGTTCCCCTTGCTGTTTAACATGAACCAGCAGTCAATTCAGTCCGAGGACAGCAGCACTGATGTTTGCACTCCCCATTATTCAAGGCTTGTAGTGTTGGTGATAGAATTCAAGACTATTCAGAGTCACTCTGGATAGTTCAGGTGTTTAACAGTCTTATTGCCTGTGGGATGAAACTGTCTCTGAATCTGGTGGTTTTTGTCCGGATGATGCAGTAACGCCTGCCAGACGGCAGCAGACTGAACAGTTTATGGCTGGGGTGACGGGGGGTCTTTTATAATCCGGAGGGATTTCTTCCTGATTGCAGCTCCGTCCTGGTGATGTTCTGTGCAATTTTCACCCTTTGTTAAGATTGAGGGCGGTGCAGCTGCCGTACCAGGCCGTGATGCAGCCAGTCAGGATACTCTCTATGGTGCACCTGTAGAAGTTGCAGAGTATCCTGGAGTCCATGTTGAACCTCCTCAGCCTGCGGAGGAAGAAGATCCGCTGTCTTTTTTGGTGATGGTGGTGGTGTGAAGAGCCCATGTCAGGTCCTCAGTGATGTGGACACCGAGGAACCTGAAGCTGCTGATTGTCTCAACCGTAGTCCCATTGATGGCGATGGGGGCGTGTCCCTCTCTCTGCTGCTTCCTGTAATCCACAATCAGCTCCTTTTGTTTTGCTGACGTTCAGATGGAGGTTGTTATCCTGGCACCAATATGTCTCTGTACGCTGTCTAGTCGCCGTCTGTGATCTGGCCGATGACGGTCGTGTCGTCAGCAAATTTCACGATGGTTATGGAGCTGTGTATGGCCAGGCAGCCGTGAGTGAACAGGGAGTAGAAGAGAGGGCTGAGCACGCAGCCTTGAGGGGCTCCGGTGTTGAGGATCAGGGTGGAGGATGTGATGTTTCCCACCCGCACTGCCTGGGGTCTTGTTAGAAATTAAAATCAATGTTGATATGGCGTAATTTGAATTAAATACACTATTTAATTTAAATCAGTTTTATTCTGAAAAACCGGAAGTTCACACAAACTATTAACTTAATACTTTTATTCTGAAAATTCTTCACTTCCGGTTAGCATTAGCATGTGGCGAAATGCTACGTTTTCAAACCGTGAATCGAGGGTGAAATGACGTGATGTTGTACACTGAGCACAATGGGTTTAGCACTCATTTATTGCCGCTGAATAACGTTTATCACGGAATGTTTAAATAACAACAGACACCAGAATTATGTAATATAAAAACAGAAAAAGGCAGGAATTGCATTGGACCCGCCCCCCGACGACGCCGGCCAATAGGAGAAGACCTCAGATGACAACAGGAAGAGCAAGCCAATAATTGATCTCTTCTACACCCTGACCTGGGCTGACCGGACGCATGGGGGGAGAGCCGCCACTCGCAAATTTCATTTGTACACCACCGCATCTTTTCTGTAATTAAATGCTGTTAACTTTTATAAGCTTCCCTTAACTCTTTTCAGTCTCTCCGGCTCTCAGGGTTCTAGAATTGCTAACAGTCTGCCCGTCAGGAAGTTCAGGATCCAGTCACAGAGGGCGCTGTTGAGCCCGAGGTCTCTGAGCTTGGTGACCAGCTTGGAGGGCACAATGGTAATGAAGGCTGAACTGTAGTCAATGAACAGCATTCTCACATATATGTTGCTCTGGTCCAGGTGTGAGAGGCCAGTGTGGATGGTGAGGGCTATGGCGTCGTCTGTGGACCTCTTTGCTCTGTAGGCAAACTGCAGGGGGTCCAGAGAGTCAGGGAGGGAGGAGGTGATGAATGATTTGACTAACCGCTCAAAGCACTTCATTATGATGGAGGTGAGTGCTACTGGGCGATAGTCATTGAGGCTGGTGATTTGTCTTTTTGGGGACAGGGACGATGGTGGAGTGTTTCAAACATGTGGAACTACAGACTGCAGCAGGGACCTGTTGAAGATGTCTGTGAACACCTCTACCAGCTGAACTGCACACACCCTGAGAACACGGCCAGGGATGCCATCAGGTCCAGGAGCCTTGTGTGGGTTAACCCTTTTAAAGGATTTACACACATATGCCCTGTTTAAAACATAAGGGCAGGGCTCCTGATCCTTCTCTGCACCCCCAGCCTGGCTGCTCTCAAATCATGCAAAAAAACTGTTCAGCTCATCTGGGAGAAATGCGCATGCAGACACTCCCGCTGCTCCTTTGTAGTCTGTCAGTGTTCTGCTGTTTATCCAGGGCTTTTGATTTGGGGATGTTCGTACAGAAACCTTCGGCACCACGTCATCGATGCATTTCCACATGTAGCAGATGACCGTGTCCGTGTGTGTGTTGATGTTGTTGTCCTCAAACACACTCCAATCCATAGATGCAAAGCAATCCTGCAGTGCTGAATCTGACTCCTCACTCCATCGCTGTACTGTCCTTGTTACCGGTCTGTCTCTATTAAGGTTCTGCTTGTAAGCAGTCAGCAGCAGCAGTGAGATGTGGTCTGATTTGCCGAAGGGAGGCCGAAGGAAAGCCTTATATCCATGTCGAAAAGGGGAATAAACATGGTCCAGTATGTTTCCCCAGCGCTTCGGGCAGCTGATGTGTTGTTAGCAGGCTTGGATTTTCGTCATTTTAGGGGGGAGGCCATTTGGCCTTTGGTATCACACATTTTTTCAGGGCGGAAAGGCCACATGCCAGGCCACAAAGGCCATTGAGGGAAACATTAGGATTTAAATAACTTCACTTTCTGATAAGAACAACACACAAATGACATGGAAAACAAATCACTTTTTTAATATCAATAATGTCAAACATTATATCATCATATAAGCCTATGTCTCCTTAGTATTACCGTATATAACATGAAATACTGTACTTTGAATAATTAGTGTTTGGTATTTTTTCCATCTACTACTTCTCCCATTCACAAATCCAAAATCAAATAAAAAAAACTAAAATTCTATTAATATGTAACAAATATATTCCATTTCAGAGAAGAAGAAACAGCCTTCAAGGGACAAACTCTGCACATACATCATACAGCAGTGCACAGTGAAGCTCAAACATTCAACTGTATGAACAAGCAATACTTTGAAATGCAAAAGTGTGTGTGTGTGTGAGAGATTCTCTTTAATGAACTCCTCACAGCTCCTCATATCTGTTCAGAAACTAGACAAAAGTTAAACATGTACAAACCACAGACTCTCTGTGTCATGGCGAATACAGTCGCTGCTTTAATTCTGTCTTTAGGACGTTGTTGTGGGTTTGGACGGAGCAGATACAAGTTAGTTTCTGATATGATCGAATGGAGATCGCTCCATTCAGAGAACACGCATTTAAATAAATGTTCGCCTGCCGTCTTGTCTGCACACTTGTCAAAGCATGGTTTTTACTAACCGTTGTCAGTATTTAGTTACTTCGGCATCATTTTTAAACGTGTATTACAATTAAGTCACGGTAAAATAGGTTAATTTTGTCGTAGTTGGTTTCCACCACAGTATTTACATGGAAATCCCAGGCCACAATGAATGCCGCCTCTGGCCGTGAAGTCTCGGTCTTGTCAATAATCCCAGACAGCTGATCGAGTGCCGTGTTGTTGTTGGCGAGCGGCGGAATATACACTGCTGTAATCACAACAGATGTGAATTCTCTCGGCAGGTGAAAACCCCGGCATGTGATCATGAGGTGCTCTAAATGAGCAGAACAGTCCGGAGAAATAACCCTCACATCTGTGCACCAGTTATTATTAATCATGACGCACACACCGCCACCTTTACTTTTCCCCGAGTTATCAGTCCGGTCCTGGCGAAAAATTGTGAATCCGTCAGGAACAATGGCGGAATCCGGGATAGCGGTGTTAAGCCAAGTCTCAGTGAGAATTAACTGGTTATAGTTCTTAATGTCCCGTTGAAAAGCAATCCGACTTCTGAGTTCATCTACCTTATTTTTAATGGACTGAACATTAGCCAGAAGAATACTCGGAAGAGGGGGTCGGTTTTCTCGTTTCCTCAGTCTGACCAGCAACCCGGCGTGGGACCCTCGTTTGGTCTTCCTCCTGCGTCTCTCAGGTAGGACACCAACAGGTAGCCATGGCGAATCTCCATTGTCTATCGGTGGGCTATTGTCCACAAAGTTTCTGATGTGAAGAAGTTCCTCTCTGCTATATCGTATAGCAGAGTTGGTGCGGTCGGCTTGCATGTTGCGAACCATGTTAAAAGCAAACGGCAAAAAGTAAATAAACACGCACAAAATACGAAAAAGGGCAAAGTTGGAGAGGAGCCAAACGACAATGCGGCCATCTTCACCGGCGCATTTAGGCTTTTCGCCCTCTTGCCTCAGGCTACATTATGTATGCCACTCAGCCTATCAATCACCACCCTGCCAGCACACCAATCACATTCACAACACTCTAAACTGTGGAATAAAGATGAGGGGCCGCCTGCTTTTTTTCATGGTGTATCAACATCTACTCTTAGAAAGACAGATGTACTTGACTCAAGGAATAAAGGTTTTGTGATTTATTTCCCTTCTTTTTTGCCGGTGGGTAAATAGACAACGTTTGATGTTTGCCCTGTCAATATGGCTTGTGCTTGATAACCAAGCAGGCAAAGCAGGAGGTACTCGGCTGTAATCCTTCAATAGGATTGGGGAAAACAAAGTAGACCAGGAAGGGCTCATGCGGTGCTGCTGATGATTGTTAATCATGAGAGGATGGCGAGCGCTTTTATTAGGGCAGAGGAGGTCAGGAATGAAAAGGGTTCTGAGAAATATAAGCATAAACACAAACACAACACGCATTGATGTAACTCTGTGAATGACACATAAATGCTGATGAAACATTCAAAACTAATCCTTTAAGGGGAGGTTAATACTATTGAAGCAAGTTAAATAGAGTGTAGAAGTCCTAAAAGACAGAAATTAGTTAGAATTTTGCCACTTCTGATCCCTCGTCTTGAAGTTAGTATTTTAAAAAAAATTAAAGGGCTGGATTCCGGATGCCCTTTCCAGATATTCAGTTAAGAAAAGGCAGAACATGCTAAAAGACAAGCCCAAATAATAAATAGACAAAAAACAGAAGAAACACCTCTCGATTATGAATCAAACCCCAAACAGTGAGACCTCATCGGCATGCAAATTCTTCCAAAAAAAAGCTTGACATATTGATAAACACTCAAAAGGCTGTGAAAAGGGCTTATCAAAAATCTTGGTCGGTAGCGCCTAAAACGCATTTTGGAAAATACAAAGCATCCCAAAGGTTAATGAAATTCTGCAATGCCTGACAAAAATATTTAAAGTTTTTTGGAGAAGGCCACTGGGGTGTGGTGGTGGTTATTAGAGGGCTCCACAATGTGTTTACAGAAGATTAATTTACATTTCTGTCAATCAACACTGCCTGAGAGATAACAGAAAGGTTCAGGTATTATTTTCTAGTTATAGGCGGACAGTGAAATTGCCTGTAAAAAGGCTAGATGAATACATGGGGCGAAGTCTGCGAGCTAGTTCAGGCAATCAGCTCGAGCACCAATGATACATCTTACACCCAACCAAACACATTCTCCTAAACATGCCGCTCTATATTAAGCTGCAAGATCTGCTGCCTCTGCCTCGATAATGCTTCCACCTGTAGGCTCGGGGGATAGTTATCTAATCATCACTCAATGTTCTTTGTAAATCTGTGGAGTGATGAGGCCAGAGCCTGGACGCCAAACTCAAACTATATGCTGAAATAAACATATCAAGAAACACGTGAGTTTTCTGACTGAAATAAATGAATGGCAAATACTTAATCTCCAAAAAACATTATGTTGGATTTTGAAACACAAACTGTTAAGCATCAGCTTTTTCTGACAAGCTCTTAATATGACTTTAAAAATGCTAATTGTATGTAAAGTGCCAACATACTCTCTAAGCTTCTGGAAACTACTATTGTGTGGAGTGAGCTACGTGGAAGCATTTAAATAACATCAATTAACAAACATAATAGAGACTTAAAATGTGTTGGTACAAGGAGATTATAATTCAGCTATTGGGACAATTAAGACACACATAGAGTAGAGAAAACCTTTAAGGCTGCTCAATTAATCATATTTTAATTGCAATTACGATTATGGCTTTCAACGATTACGAAAACAACGTAATCGAAATAAAACAATAATCTTTTTATTATTATTATTATTTTTTTGTTTTAATTACATTTTTTTTTAATTGTTTTTTCAGTTGAATTATACTTAAAGTTCAGGGTAATCAACTGTTGAAAACATACTGTTCAAATTTTGTTATCCAATAAATTGATGTTTTTAATAATCGTGATATCAATTATTGACCCAAATAACCGAGATTATGATTTTTGCCATAATCGAGCAGCCCTAACAAGGGTCTGAGGACACCCTATACCAGGGGTACTCAAATACAAATCTTAAAGGTCCACAAAGAAAATTTTCAACAAGACAAAGGTCCGTTTAATATGGTCATTCAAACAATTGCAACAAGATTCTTAACAGGAGGTTGCAAAAACAAAAACTCTCGAAGTGAATCAAACCATCCCAAGAATCAAAGTCGAAATAAGTCCAGAACTATTGTACATTGTGTCAAACACTTTTGTTTAATGAGAGAAGTGGCACCTTTGGTCTGTTGCCAAGACTTTGAACTTTGGCACAAAAGGCGTGATGGCCAGGCGGACACACTGATGTGTTCATTGGTGAGTCGGCTGCGGTACTTGTTCTTCACCATGTTCATTGTTGAGAATACAGACTCACACCTGTAGGTTGAGCCAAACATTGTGAGAATGTGAAGTGCCATCTTATGCAGGAGAGGGAAATTAGCTGCAGTGACCATCTTTGTCCAGAAGGTGGGAGTGTCACAGTCAGCCTCTTTCAAGGTTTTCCTTGAGGTCAATCAACTCACTTTGCAGAGAAGCAGCACTGGCCCATGGGAAGATTTGTTGTGCTTCTGCAGAGAACTCTCTGACATTTCTGACCAGAAATGGGTTTTCAATGTACAGTAGGACTTGTTTTCCTAATCTGAAGTCATCAAAGCGAATCTTGAAGTTTTCAATCAGCTTCTCCAGGAATGAAACATGATTCTGAGGCCGATTTTCTCCTTTGGTCTGTTCCAAAAGTGTGGGGAAGTGGAGCAGTCCCTCCTGTAGGAAAATATACAAAAATAAATAAGAAAATTATATAAGGAGCACTGCTTAAAAGCGTATGATAAAGTATCAAAAAGGTGTTCACTGGAATCCAGGAAATGTGTGTGGTAGAAAATATTAAAAAGGCTTACCTGTAGGTCACTTTTGAAAACCTCCAGTTTCCTCTGGAAAGCACGCACTGCTGACGTCAGCTCAAACACTGTGTTGTTCTTGCCCTGTAGCTTGATATTTAGGTTATTGAGATGAGATGTTATATAGGCCAAAAATGCAACAGCTTCCATCTTCTCTTCATTTTGCATGAATTCCATGAACTGTTTTGCTTTCGCACTCTTTTGCTCTGACAGAAACACTTGCAGCTCTTTCTTAATGGCCCAAAAACGCTCCAGGACCTTGCCTTTGCTCAGCCACCTGATGTTGTTGTGCAGGAGCAAATCATCAAAAGTTGCATTGACCTCTGTCAGGAATGTGTGAAGCAAACGATGCTGCAGTGAAGATGATGCTCTCAATAAGTGTATGAGTCTCATCACCGTTGCCATGATTTCAGAGTAAACTTCTCCAAGATGTGCACAAAGGACAGACTTGTGGATTATGCAGTGGTATGAGATCAGGTCAGGGTGGTGATCGTTCAGGCACTGAACCAGTCCTCTCTCTCTCCCCACCATAATAATAATAATAATAATAATAGATTTAATTTGTTAGCGCTTTTACAGGTGCTCAAAGACGCTTTACAGATAATAGTGAAGAAAAAAGAAAAGAGAACCATGGCTGGAGCTCCATCAGTAGCAATTGACACCACTTTCTTTAGATCTATCCCTGTTTCTTTCAGCATTCCGATTATTGCGTTGTAAATGTCTTCCCCCCCTTGTGTGTCCACTGAGGTCTGTCAGGCCCAACACATCTTCAACAAACTCCCCCTTTGCCTCATCATAAAATCGCACAAACACCAGCAACTGAGCATTGTCAGTGATGTCAGTGGACTCATCCACAGCTAATGAAATGCATTGTGCATTTTTGATTCCATCACAAAGCTGATGAATCAAATCACCAGCCAATATTTCTGTTCTTCTGGTTGCTGTGGAATCCTAGAGGGGGATTTGCTTGATTTTAGCTGTCATTTCCTCTTTTTGTTTGCCTTCAAACATTATTTCTGCATCAGAGAATGGCTTCTTGTGTTTAGCCAACACCCATGCCACTCTGAGTGAGGACTCAGTTGCCTTTTCTCATTGTGACATAGATGTTACAAGGATCCTTCTTGCAGCTTGATATGAGGATTTCATCCCATTTATTTGTGTGGTTCTTACCGCTGAATTTTGAGGGAAGGTCACTTCAAAATAGTTGTGTTTCGTTTCATAGTGCCGTTTCAAATTGCCACTCTTCACAAGAGCTACCGTTTCTTGGCATATTAGGCACATTGGTTTGGTGCTCGCTGGAGGGAGGATGAATGCATATTTTTCAGTCCACTCATCTTTGAATTGCCGGTTTTCACTGTCGACTTTTCTTTTATTGGTCATCTTTGAACATGCCATTTTTCTAGCTTTACTAGCTACACTAGGCTACAGCTGAAACTACTAGCTACATGCAACTAGATGCGCTGTCAACTCTCGCTCTGACTTTATTTATTTGTTATGATAACTCCCGCGCTGACTCAGACAGGTTGAAAGACGATGCACGCATTTTCATTCCGCGAAGACCCGCCCTCCTGTGCCTCTGATTCGAAGACTGTTGGTGGGGGGAAAAAATGCTGACGGGATACTGAATGTGATTGGACCAAAGCGTTGACACTTGACATACACACACAGACAGTGGAACAGTCGGACATGCAGAGCGCTGTTTGCAATGGACATAGCGGAGAATTTTGACTCGTTGCGAATGCGTTGTGGCGATGTCTCACATATAATACAGATAGATAATACATATGAAAAGTATAATTTGCTCAGAGTCCAGAGACAGTGGTGGTTCGGTCCGGATCCGGACCGGAGTCCGGACTTTGAGGATGCCTTCTCTATACCCATGTTCAGGTTCATATTTGTATTTTGTGCTTTAATGTTCAAAAGCTGTTTCTCATATACTGCCTTTGCTGCAGCACCTCTTTTCACGCTCTGTATGACACCAGAGCCCAGTCTGCTCTGATTGGTTAGCTGGCTGTCTTTGCTGTGATTGGTCAACTGCTTAGAGATATGTCGGAAATGTCCCACCCCTTAGCTTAACACACATAATGAGTGGGAGCGATGGCCAATAGAAGCAAAATGTAACATAGATGTCACTATGTTACAGAAGTAAACAAAATAATCCAATGGAGGCGTGTTGGGGGGTGTTATATATAAAAACTTATAAAACGGACAAGTCAAATCAAGCAATCTGATTGGTTCTTAGCCTTGATATAATGAGCGTATACCACGGGTAGAATTGTAGTTACTTTTCACAACAAGTCAGTATCCCTCCGTGTTTGAGAAAAGCTACAACTGTTACATTACGTCCGTTACAAAACTAACTAACAAAGCTTAAAGAGCAACTTCCAGGTTAAAGACACCTGTGAATAAATGTGTAGGAAAATGATGAATACACTAGATTTTCAAAAAAATATACAGAAATATACACTACAGTGACATCTGGCGTCGTTTTTGTAAGAAATGTTCACTTCCGCATTAAAAAAAAGCCTTGGCACGTGACCTCCCGCGTGTGACGTAACATGGGGGAAACAAGGGGGAGAGCGGCCGGTGTAACATATTAATAAACATGGATCCCAATGCTAGTTTCGACACAGAAGACACAGAAGAAGTTGAAAATGAATATTCAAATGCATATGACGGACCACAACCTTATAATTATGAGCCTGCTAGGCGTCCAAGAGACCAGGAGCAGCCAAGGATTAGAAGAAATAACGACCATCGGAGAGAAATTAAGCTGTGGTGTGAGGAGAACCAGTGGAGAACTGGGCAGCTATCTTGGTGAGTGACCGGCGTTAGCTATAGTTAATGTTAGCTAACGCCACATCACAACATTGTCAAGTTAGCTATCATATATCAGGCTATAACTAAAGTAGCATTGATAATATAGTAACGTTACTGGCAGGACTGTTGATACTGATCCATAACAGAAACTAATGAGCAAATATCAGCCGTATCTCGCGTTACATAATGCAACTCCACACTACGTCTTACGGTGCTGTGTACCGGAGGGGTGAGAGAGAGGAGCGAATGGGGGGAGAGATGGAATACGGTTTCCTGATAAACGTTTTGTTTTATAGGCTTCAGCTGTGGAGAGTATGTGCTGCAGGGAGGTGGATGCACCTTGCACAACGCACCCAGGAATGAAAGCTAGCTCCGGTCCTTTTCCTGTCAGGGAAACTGTGGACTCGATGTCCTGACAGGATCGAGTTTGTGCAACCTGCAGAAACTCCAGCTCACCATGATTAAAAATGGTGAAATGCAATGTAAAATTACCGAAAAAATACCAGCTCACTAAATCACAACCTCTCAAACCAACTACAAACTACTACCGCGGATTGGGCAGAGAAGGAGTCCGAGAAAGTTTCTCCCCCATGTGACGTAATATGACGCATTTGACGGCTACTTTCCCCTCTGAATTCTTGCCCTTATGTCTCGTAAAATATATCAAATCCTGCATTAACTTTTTTAATTGTAATTTTCAGGCAAGGTTAAGCATAAATGTAGTAAAAAAAAAACCTGCAAGTTGCTCTTTAAATATATAACGCACTTCAGGAAAGGAAAACAATCCCAAAAGCATAACAAGGCATAGGCGAAGTTTGGGGGGGTTCCCGGGGTGCCCGGCACCCCCTGGTGGCCGGAGTCTTTTTTTTTTTTTTAGTTATGATGTACAGATAGTAGGTGGCCTAGATAAATATAACTCTGGAACGCTATATCAATAAATGCAAACTCAATAAACATAATACATTTAAATCCACAAACATATTGTCTCAGTGTGTACTGCTGTCAGAGACAGAACATTACTCAAAAATGAGTCTACACAGATGATCTGTGCAGCTGCTGCACCCTCACACGCTGCACGCACATGCGCACTTTGAGCACTCGAATTCAGACAAGTCGAGTCTGCCAGCCGCCAAAACCTGACAGGAGAAGACTAAAAAAATGGATATACGCAGGTTCTTCGCAACCAAAACAACTCCAGTTTCGGATTCAAGTTCCAGCGCCACCGTTGCTGCCACCCAAGCTGCACCTGCTCCGGACCCGCCAGTCCCGCCTCGCCCGTCGACCAGCCACCACATCTTGGCGCCGGTCGGCACCGCAGCTCCCGCCGCTTGCAATCCCTGTGAGACAGCCTCTGATGGCGGTCAACTTCCCAGTGACCTAGGAGATAAAAGTGTGGGCCCCAAACAGCCAGTGCTTCCCTTTTTCCCAAGACACAAAATTGGAGATAGAAATCGTTGCTTTTCTGCATTCTTTTATAACAAGCATCCGTGGCTGGAGTACTCGGTTTCAAGGGACGCAGTGTTTTGTTTTTGTTGCCGCCACTTTTCCAAGGAGATTGGAGAGGAGGAAGACATACTAGCTAAACAAGGCGGGCGATATTGGAGTAAGCTAACTTAGAGGCTGATAAAGCATAGCTCTTGTGAAAAACACAAGGCCTGCATGAGACTGTGGGAGGGCTACAAGGAAACTGAAAAGCATGGATCTGTCAGAGTCCACTTGTCAACCAGTCACCAGAACACAGTGGATAAAAACAGGGAGTATTTGACAAAGGTCGTGGATGTCGTTAAGCTGCTGTCTCAACTGGGCCGCCCTTTCCGTGGACATCGGGAAATACAATGGAGAAAAAAGGAAATACAAGAAAATAAAAATGAAAAAAAGCACACAAATACAGTCGATACAGAAACAGATCAAAGCAAGCCGGATGATGATGATGAAACAAAGGGAAACTTTTTGAGTCTGTGCGACTTCCTCGGCAAGTATGACCCAAGTTTCCGCAAAATGCAGGATGAGAAGTACTTTAATTGTACAAGTCCAGATTTTCAAAACGAGGTCATCTCTTTGTGTGCAGAGCTAGTCAGAGAGGAAATAGCAAATGCAGTGCGTGAGACTGTTTTTTTCACGGTTATCGCGGATGAGGCCAAATCATCAAAGTCTGAACAACTGTCTGTGTGTATCAGATATGCAGAAAAGCTACAGGTTAAGGAGCGATTAATCTGCTTCATTGACTGCTCTGCCTCCCGAGATGCTGCTGGGATTGTTGAGGGTATCAAGAAGGGGTTGGAGTCATGTGGAATGCAGGACGTCCCAATAGTCGCACAGTCGTATGATGGGGCCTCAGTTATGTCTGGGCATTTAACTGGAGTGCAGCAGCGTATCAAGGAAGATTACCCCTTTGCCATCTACGTACACTGCATGGCCCATAAACTTAATCTGGTCCTGGTGGAATCATGCACAGTCAACAGAGACATCAAAATGACGTTAAATGTTATTGATAACCTGTACTCCGTGTTTTCAGAACCAAGCAACCACCACAGGTTTCTGGCGATGCAGAAAACACTCGAGATGAAGGCAAAGGAAATTGGGCAACCCAGTGACACGCGTTGGGCGAGCAAATGGCGATGCGTCTTTGCGGTTAAATCACATTATGTGCCTATCACACGCTGTCTGAAGGAGATGGTGGATGAAGGAGAGAAATGGTCAGTGGAAGCAAGTGGGTTGTATAATCACATGACCACACCTGGCTTCATCGCCTGCCTCATTATCCTTGAGGACCTACTGCGGGTTGTGCACGTTGTTCACAAGAAACTTCAGTCCAAATCCACAACACTTGCAGATGCTGCCTCCACGATCAACAGTCTGAGAGCACACTTGAGGGAACGCAGAGGAGAGGAGGAAGGTTGGCAAGACATATGGAGCCAGATCAAGCAGTTTGGCGAGGACGTCGGCATGCCAGTTGCCACTGCAGAAAGTGACCCCCCCTCCATGGCAAAGCGAAAAAGAAGTTCAAGACCCCCTTTGTCGCTTTACCAGTATGTAGTGGGGGCCACACTTGGGCAGCGCCAACGAGATGAAAGGAATGAGGAAATAGACGGACAATTTGAGGCTCACGCCATCTACTGTCATTTATATCTCCCTGTGCTGGACAATATGATGGCCGAGTTGGACAGACGGTTTTCAGGTGAAGCCATGGAGCTTGCAGCGGCATGTGATGCTGTGATAAAGTGTGAGAAGAAAGGCATTGAACCACTTCTGAGAAAATATGCAAGCCTCAAGATCGTCCATCCACAGCTGGTGACAGCAGAAATGGACCTGATAAAATGTGCTGTCCAATCTCCCATTAACCTGAAGGACCTGCAAAACGAAGTGAGCAAGGAGAGCTATCCAAACTTCTTCCCATTACTCCACTGACACTGCCCATTGGATCAGTGACATCAGAGAGAAGTTTCTCAGCAATGAGGAGGATCAGAAACTGGCTGAGAACTACAATGATCCAGGAGAGATTTTCTGATCTGGCCCTGCTGCACATTGAGGGAGATTTGACTGCAAAACTGTCAGTTGAGAAGATAGTGGACATCTATGCCAGCCGGAAAAAGAGGCGCCTGATGCTGCACTAGGTAAGCCATTCATTCAAATTATTTCGTTTTGTTGAGCTTAAATGCGTAATTGCGCAGCATCTGCATCCGGGGATAGCCAGCTGCAGTAAGCAGCAGACACCGCTCCACGCTCAAACCAAAATCCTCCAAATCCTCCCGTTTGCGTTGTGCTCACATGCTTCGGTCCTGCTAGCGGCCGCTGCTGACAGTTGTGGGGCAGAGACGCTGAATGCATGGAGATCATAATCACTAGATGACGGTGAACAAAAGTCATTACTTTGTTGGTTGGCTTTGTTTTCATCGCTGAAATTAGGTCAAAATGTGATAAAACTGCTGTGCTTATATCCTACAGTTATTAGTTAGTATGCCTATACAGTTCATTAAAAAGTGTGTGAGCATTGGGGAACATTGATCCTACAGACCTCTGTGTTATAGCCTAATTATAGCAGCAGTATGTGCCGCAGCAGCCGTTTTATTTTGCGGCGAGTTGCGCTGCCATAGTAATTTCATCTATTGGGCATATTAGTTATGAAAACACACCTGCAGTAGCCTGTAGGCTATCCTGATCAATTTTCATGTATGAATCCTTGTGTTGCAGCCTATAGCTATACATTACATTTGTAGTTATTTTTTGGCACCCCCAACCTTAAAGTTCAAACTTCGCCCATGTAACAAGGCCCCTTTTATAGAAAGCATAGAACACAAATATTACTGATTATGATAAAGTATTTGACAACAAATTAATATTAGTAGAATAAAGGATAGGAAGCAACTTTTTAGAACAAAGTAGAGCACAGATCTCCACAGATTTGAAAAAGTATTTCTTTATTAATCATAGTACTTATTCTGGAGTCTTTGCTGATGAGCCTGACCCCTCTCTACTCGCCCTGCTGTGACCATAATCACAGATATCCTACATCTCCATATTATTATGTTAGCGTCCAGTGGTAAGTGTTCTCCATGCAACACTCTTGTAGTTTTAAT
>NC_136903.1:57538893-57731393 GCF_949606895.1 Notothenia rossii | reverse complement strand
CAACCTAGGAGAGGTTTTCCTACGTTTTTCATGAAAACATGTCTGAAGATTGTAGGGTTTGGGAATTATGGCAAGTTTAAAATATTTTTGGGGGAGAATTTCAGGCACTGCTGCACTCTGTTTTGAGATCAAAGCACTCTAGACTTAACGAGCTGCTCCATCCACTCCAATGTTAAAATCTGAAAAAGGCCTCTCTACCAAGCTCCAAACTAAATTCAATATCTCAAAAAGTTTAAAAGATATCAAAAATCTGAATAAGAATTGAATAGCTGAAGCTCTTGTGATCATTTGAAAGTTGGAATGAAGTGTCAAGCTGAAAGTATGTGGAAGGAGAAGCATTTGGCGCAAGGTGTAGGAAAACAGGATTTGAAGGCATCTCCCATTGACTTCCATGTTAAAAAAAATAGTTTAAAAAGCTGAATATTTCAAAAAGTATGAAATATTTTGAAAAAGTTGAAGGTTTCCCATCAATTCCTGAACAGGCTGAATAGTTTAATATTTGAATGGTTTCTGTAGCTGAAAATAAGCTGAAGTTATGGAGAGCCAAAGTATTGGCTGAAATAATGATAATAAGGGGAAGAATAAAGATTTGAAGAACTATAGTGGAATGCTGGAAACAGCATTCGCACTAAATATTATCAAGTTTAAATAAAAACATGAATAACCTTTAACTTAATATTAATGATCTAATCTAACAATTAACCAGTGTTAGTTAGAATAAACAAACAAACTCTGTCAGCTGTCCTGCTACGGAGAGGTGACTCTATTCCACATTTGATGTCTCAAGGAGAAACCAATGAATATTTAAACATCTAATATATTTCTCACACACACACACACACACACACACACACACACACACACACACACACACACACACACACACACACACACACACACACACACACACACACACACACACACACACACACACACACACACACACACACACACACACACACACACACACACACACACACACACACACACACACACACACACACACACACACACACACACACACACACAATACAGTACATTGATGCTGGCTTGGGTCACTCTCTAACAAGACTATGGGTATACCCATCAATCTATAGTGAGTGTGTGTGTGTGTGTGTGTGTGTGTGTGTGTGTGTGTGTGTGTGTGTGTGTGTGTGTGTGTGTGTGTGTGTGTGTGTGTGTGTGTGTGTGTGTGTGTGTGTGTGCGTGCGTGTGCATGCGTGCGTGCGTTCGTGCGTGCCAGGTGACAGCTAAGGTCACTGCACAGGATTTGATATACGCAGTCTGCTGCAAAATGACAACAGTAATTTTATGGATGTGTGCAGCCACACATCGACACACACATAAACAAACACACAAACAGGCATATATCATATTTGCTGAACATTAACCATTGGCAGAGGTGAAAAACCACTCAGCCAATTCTACTGACGAGAAGAGGTAACTATATACAGGACTGTCTCAGAAAATTAGAATATTGTGATAAAGTTCTTTATTTTCTGTAATGCAATTAAAAAAACAAAAATGTCATACATTCTGGATTCATTACAAATCAACTGAAATATTGCAAGCCTTTTATTATTTTAATATTGCTGATTATGGCATACAGCTTAAGAAAACTCAAAAATCCTATCTCAAAAAATTAGAATAGTTCCTCAGACCAAGTAAAAAAAAAAGATTTATAACAGCAAAACACAATCAAACATTTGAAAATGTCCATTAATGCACTCAGTACTTGGTTGGGAATCCTTTTGCACGGATTACTGCATCAATGCGGCGTGGCATGGAGGCAATCAGCCTGTGGCATTGCTGAGGTGTTATGGATGCCCAGAATGCTTCAATAGCGGCCTTTAGCTCATTAGCATTGTTGGGTCTGGTGTCTTTCAGCTTCTTCTTCACAATACCCCACATATTCTCTATGGGGTTCAGGTCAGGGGAATTTGCAGGCCAATCGAGGACAGTAATGCCATGGTCAGTACACCAGTTACTGGTGGTTTTGGCACTGTGGGCAGGTGCCAGATCATGCTGGAAAATGAATTCCTCATCTCCATAGAGCTTTTCAGCAGACGGAAGCATGTAGTGCTCTAAAATCTCTTGGTACACAGCTGCATTTACTCTGGGCTTGATGAAACACAGTGGACCAACACCAGCAGCTGACATGGCTCCCCAAACCATCGCTGACTGTGGGAACTTCACACTGGATTTCAAGCAACTTGGATTTTGCTCCTCTCCAGCCTTTCTCCAGACTCTGGCGCCTTGACTTCCAAATGAAATACAAAACTTGCTTTCGTCTGAAAAGAGGACTTTGGACCACTGTGCAACTGTCCAGTGCTTCTTTTCCTTAGCCCAAGTCAGACGCCTCTTCCGTTGTCTTAAGTTCAGAAGTGGCTTGACCATGGGAATACGGCTATTGTAGCCCATTTCCCGGACACGTCTGTGAACAGTGACTTTTGATACCTGGACTCCAGCTTCAGTCCACTGTCTTTGAAGCTCCCCCAAATTCTGGAAGCGACTCTTCTTCACAATGCTGTTAAGGCTGCGGTCATCTCTCTTGGTTGTGCAGCATTTCCTGCCACATTTCCCCCTTCCAACAGACTTTTTGTGGATGTGCTTTGAAACTGCACTCTGTGAACAGCTTGCTCTTTGAGAAATTTCTTTTTGTGTCTTACCCTCCTGATGGAGGGTGTCAATGACGGTCCTCTGGACAGCAGTCAGATCAGCAGTCTTCCCCATACTTGTGATTTAGTTTACTGAACCAAGCTGAGTGTTTTTCAAGGCTCAGGAAACCCTTGCAGGTGTTTCGAGTTAATTAGACGATTCAAGTGATTCGTTGAACACCCTACTAGTATACTTTTTCATGATATTCTAATATTTAGAGATAGGATATTTGAGTTTTCTTAAGCTGTATGCCATAATCAGCAATATTAAAATAATAAAAGGCTTGCAATATTTCAGTTGATTTGTAATGAATCCAGAATGTATGACATTTTTGTTTTTTTAAATTGCATTACAGAAAATAAAGAACTTTATCACAATATTCTAATTTTCTGAGACAGTCCTGTACATACATTTAGTTCGGTAAGGGTTAAAATACATAGAAATGAGTTAATCCATTAAAATATTACATTGAGTCTAACGGCCCGTCCACACAGCGGCGTGCGTTGAAGCTTCAACGCTTCTGCCCATTCACTTTGAATGGGGTGAGGTCACGCTTCGCCGAACTGCATTGTGGGAGCAAAGCGTAGCTTTTCTCGCGGTGCTCGCTAAAAGTTGAGCAATGTTCAACTTTTCAAGCTTAGACGAAAGCGTCAGCCAATCAAATCATATGTCAGAACAAGCTCTAGCCAATCAAACCGCTGCTTGTGTCCGGGGCGGGAGATTCAGGTGATTGGTTGTTGGTCTAGCTTCAGACATGCCCGCCGGCAAACGACAACGCACGCCGCTGTGCGGACGGGCCGTAACAGTGGCATAAGAATTGGTAGATAAATAGAAACAGAAGAAACATTAAAGTTGTAGAGGTTACAGTGTCATATAATGCCAATAGTGTGCTACTGTACATTATGGGTTTAGAGGGTTATTTTTTTAATGTTTTCTGTTACAATTACTACATGCAAACCAATTGTGTAACCTACTCTGAGTATCAAAAGACAAAACTAATGTTCCTGATTACTTTAACTTAGCTATGTATTTATGGGAAAACCTGCCTTTCATGAAGCATATTCAGGCAGTAGCCTATAACCAACACTGAAAATCATGAGCACATACCAAAGTTTAAAAAAGCAGAAATAAAATGCTACCCTTTAGCTTAATACACACAGTTAAGCTCACACACACTATTTGATGAACATATCGGTTCACCTGCTGAATTAAAAACAGAACAAATTAACCAAAGAAAGTAAAAACCATAAAGCAGATTCAGGCAGGAGAAGTATATCTCACACTTAACACTGAAGACATGGAATCTGCTCCATCAGAGCTGCCAAATATCCAAAGTAAAAATTGTAATAGCAATGGCATGTGAGAATGCCCTTTTTTTTTACCTGTACTTTTTGTGAACGGACAAACATAAACACAAACACACTGACACCCTTGCTAATGAGAGCTATAGAGGGTGAGCTATTGCTCCCTTGCCCTCCATGCTCGGCTTCAAACAGGATAAACATGGACTTACCCACAATCCTCAGAGGACTCTCCCGACTTTTCCATCTTTTTTGCAGAGTGTGTCTATGTGTGTGTGTGATTTTGTGGGCATGTGGATGACATTTTTAACCATCATGCCACATTTTCCTGAAATAAACTATTTCTAATTCTCACAACATCAACAACAAACATTGTGTTTAGTAAAACAATAGGTAATTCAATTGAATAGGTCTTAATGGCTTTGTGGTACAAAACAAGAAAAGTTGAAGAAGATAGATGAAATAAAACTCTTTGCAACATCTTTACAGAAACATGGATCCATCGGAGCATCCTGGACCAAGCTGTTCTGTTTAGAGGACAGAGAGCAGGACTCAGTGGGACGAGAGGAGGTGGAATCTGTGTTTTTATCAAATATGTTGGAGCTCTATGATTAAAGTTGATGGATGATGTCAAATGTTCTCTGTTAAAGATTCTTGAAGGAATAAACACGACTGTTGCACCTCTTTGCAAAACGATTTCCAGACAAACCTTGAGGAAGTTTTGATACCTAATGTAGGGATGGTTTGGGGTTACGTTAGTGAAGGTAGTCACATATTTATGACATTTTGCCACGTTCAGGATGTGTTGAGGACTTTGGGGTGGGACAGGACAATCACAGCAGAGCAATCATTTATCCCTCTCTGGTGTGTATACCTGTGTGTAAGTGTGTGTGTGTTTGTGCCCTGCCAACCTTGAGCTGCACCTATATACCCTGGAAGCATTAGTTATCACGCACGTACACACACATAGCAACACATAAATCAGGAATTCACATGAGTAATTACATACACACGCACACACACACACACACACACACACACACACACACACACACACACACACACACACACACACACACACACACACACACACACACACACACACACACACACACACACACACACACACACACACACACACACACACACACACACACACACACACACACACACACACACACACACACACACACACACTTTTAGAGCCCTGACCTCTACAGCTATCTATTATTTTCAGGGATAGACAGCCAAACACACATCTCAGTTTTGCCAGTGCCGACCAATGATAATTCATAAACTGATGGATATAAGGACACACACACGTCATTGACATCCAATATATTAATATCAGTGGCGAAGCGTGTCAATCACAACTGGACCTTCTGTAGACACAAACGCCCTCCCGACCCCCCCCCCCCCCCACCACGCACGCCGCAGCCGCAGCCGCTGTTGTCAGATTTAAATGCACAACAACGCATACTACACTCAAGACAGACATTAACGAACCATTCATCAAAAAGTGTGTGGAAACAAAATGCAACCAGCTCAACGAGATGCATAACCAGCAAATAAAAAGTAGTCTCACTCACCAATGGTCATCATCACTTAAAGACGAAATCCATCCTCCTGTCCTTTTGGATGAATTTTTCGATCACCCGGTCATAAAGCTGATCACTACTTCTCAGATCCAAAATAAGTTGCCTTTCAATAGCCATGGAAGCTAATGCAGAGAGTCGGGATTGTCCTGTTCTGTTCCGTGCATATGTTTTTATCCGTTTGAGGGCGGAAAATGTCCTTTCCACAGATGCAGTGGTGACGGGGATCGTCACAACCAGACATATCAGTGCATATAGTTGATGCATGCTGTCACAAAGTTATTTTCGTTGGAAAAAGAAAAGGAGGTCAGATGGGTTCGTTCCCTGAAAATCTGTCATACAATACATCACAGACAGTTCTGTTTTCAGCCAAGGCAAGTCAAAGTGCGGCCCGTAGCTCTCTGTGAGGCTTGCGAATGCAGTTTCAGGGAAGTTGCTGTTAAAGCTGGTGAACTGTTGAGGGTCCAGAAGAGAAAGGAATGACAATTTTTCGTGATCTTTAAACCGATTTTGCACCTGATTTAAAATGTTCTCAAGAATGCCATTGTGCAGCTTCTTGTAGTGTGAGCGAGAATCTTCGTGGGCTCTCCGTCCAGTTGGCAGGCCGGTGTCCTGCACAGTTTCATCATATATTTGACCAAAACGATCCCTCTGCCCTTCAATACAAATGCAAAACTCTACCACCCTTGTCAGACAAAACTGCATGTCGAATGACTTGTGCTGTAAGATGTCGAAGAGCACATCTGCATGCGCAAATACCTCGTTAAAAGTTGAAAGGAAAAATCCAAATTCAAAGTTGCCAAGGTTTGATAGGTAGCCGTCAGCACTGAGAATGGCAGCATCATCAAATTCCTCGTGGTGTTCAACTATGTAGTCAAACAGATCCTTAAGAGCATCCTTCTTTTCAAAGACAGTGCACACCAATCTTGATGCAAAATTCCACCTGGTTGGTGCCACTCGTGGCAGTCGCTTCTGGCATATTTCATCAAGCAGCTGCGTTCGTTTTGGCGATCTAGAAAAGAACGCAGCCAGGCCAGAAAGGTGTGAGAAGAAAATTCTGCATTCTTTAATTTTAACTACACCTTGAGATAAAACCAAATTAAGGGCATGTGCATAACAGTGTATGAAAAGTGCCTGTGGGATCTTTTCCTTGACCTTGGCTTGGACTCCGTTCAGCCCCGATGCCATAACGGCAGCACCGTCATAGCACTGGGCTACAAGTTTGTCCATGCATCCATGTTCCTCCAAGAAACCGAGGGCCATGGCTGCTACATCCTCTGCCCGTTTCTTCCCTGTCACATCCTCAAATTTGACGAACCTGTCTTTTACGCCACTGTCTGTTACAAACTGAAGAACAAACGATAACTGTGCAGCATTGCTGACATCCTTTGTTTCATCCAGCATTAAAGCTACGAAGGGTGCTTTACTTATTTCCTCTTTGATGGTCTCACCCATCACTTCGGCCACAGCACTTATCAAGTCGTTCTGTATTTGACTCGAGGTTCCAATGAACACCTTAGAAGTGGACAAATGGTAGTGCAAGTCTGGATCATATTCTGCTATGAATGTAAGCAGCTCCAGGTAATTACCTCGATTGGCTGATTCTCTGCTCTCATCATGGCCCCTGAAAGGTAACTCCTGTTTCCCAAGGAAAATCACACAGTGGATCAGACGTTTCAAAATCTCCCGATTTTTGTTCACCTTTTCGTTGTGAATGATCATTTCTCTACGTCTCTGTTTGTCCAGCTGTAGATCAATCCTTGTGTCTCCAAAAGTCTTCATGGTGACCGTTGCCTTAAGATGCCCTGCTGTGTTTTGGTGTTTTTGTGCAGCCTTGGTTAAACAGCTCAGATTATCGTAGCCTTTCCAATTCCATGCCCCCTTTTCGTTCCCAAAAAGCAAGCACTCCCAGCAGTAGAGCCTTTTGTGACTAACTGAGCCCTTAAGCCACGGGTATCTTTCCCAGTTGCTAGCCTGGAAATGGTGAACATAGCCTTTAGCAACTTGATTCAGCTCCAGATTTTCAGGCGTTGGGCGCCCTTTTTTTACAATGTCCGTCTTTTCAGTGAATTGTCGTCTTGAAAAAGGAACCGACAATAATTCCGCAACAACATCTTCTTCACCTGTTGCCATGTCAACGTTAAAACGAATAAAACAGAAAATTAATTGTTACGTCCCATCTATATCCTGTGTCTCACACCTGTCAGAACTAACGGGCCTTCTAGCACACCCTGCACCGTGGGAAACTCCGAAAGAATACGCCCATTGGCTACAAATCAATATATGATTGGTTGATCAAACTGTCAGAGTGTTCGCTCTCATTCATTTCAACGACCAGGGCCTTCTATCAAGGATACAGAATACCCACAGATGCAGAAACAGATCTGATTGGTTGCATTTCTTTTCTAAAATGCGTAGTGCAAGGTCCGAGAAGGACAAACAAATCAACGTAACACTGTTTATTACAGATCAACAACACAGATACGATTCTCATTTATAAAATGTATTTACATTTTATTACATTTTATTAAATTGTATTTATATAATTAAATCGATAAATGTATTTTTTTTATCTGAGTTATCAGGGTATTTTCTGAATACCTTGAAGACCCTGATGGTTCGCCACTGATTAATACTCATATAAACTCTTTACTGTAAACTGTGTGTGGCCCCGATCAAGGTGGATGAGAGCATGATAAAGAAATGATTAAGTGTTATCTAAATAAGTCTATTTTAATGTAATGTAGTCTTCCCTACCATACGGCCTGAAAATATCTCACATGGCTAACACAGAGAGCAACTAGAAAAAGGTTGGTCTTGAGTTGGCTATTGAAAGTATAAAAGTATACATACAGTAACACTGTCTGCTGCCCTCTGGTTTTCTGGGTGGCTGATAACAATTTTTTTCCCCTTTAGTTATGATTAAAAGGCCAGTAACAGAAGACCCTAGGGTTCTAGAGTTCATAAGTTACACATGAAGGACCAAGGCCATTAAGAGCTCTAAAAAACAATGAAAGTATTTTAAAATCAATTCTGAAGCTCACAGCTAGCCAATTGGGAATGCTGCTTGCTGGATGTTTTCGCTTAATGCTGATAACTTCCCTTGTGGAAATGTATTTGAAATTGTTTATGGTGTAACATTTCTTAATGACCACTGCAGACTGTTTGTTTCCCAAATGCACTATTTTCCTTAATGTCCACATTTACAGCAGAAATTAACATGTTTACAAAAACGGTAGGCTCTATAAGCTCATGAAAATTGAACAGGTGGCGATTTTTGCTTTTCTAGTAAGCTTTAAAGTTATGCATAATTTAAGGCTGCTTGAAGTGATCGGAGTGCAGTCTCAGAGGTTCGCTGCATCACCAGGGCACTCTCCTCTTCACTGACCATTGACCCCTTTGCGCATTGTTGGATTAGCCGTAATTTCAAAGGTCAGCTCAAGATTGCAATAAATCCTCTTTATATTTGCTCTTAATAAACGTATGGTTGGCCTCACAGAAATGACATCCATATTATGGGGTGAAATCATGAATCCAGACCTCCAGACACCTAAGGGTCGGTATTGAGCACGTATTTACTTTTTGAGCACGTATTTACTTTTATCTATTGTTTAACAAAAACATACAAAATGGCCATATTTACATACTTTTTGTCTTATACTGGGAATAAGAGATTTTTAGTACGCATACTCATACAGGTCATCGTGCAAAACCAATACAGAAATAATTGAAAAGATCAAAATGCAGCAGACAAAGCAAAAAAGAGAAAAAATAAATAAAAATATCATAAATAATAACAATTAAGGGGAGAAAAATAATAAACAAAAGTATAATCAAGATAACAAGGTACGATTGTTTAGGGGACTTGGCCTTGAACATATTGTGTTAAGTGTATACTACACACTACAGTATTGTAGTAGCAGAGGCATTACAGGCTTCCATCTCTTTAAAATTACGGTTTCTGAAGCCGGCATATGTGATTTTCTCTATTTCATATAACTCCCAAACCTTCAGCATCCACTCGTTATATATGTTGGAGGTTCAGGTTGTAACCATTTGTAATGCACTTGATGGCTGCCGCTAATGGGATTTGTAGTAGCAGTTCTGGGTAGGACCACAGAATATGGGTGTGATTGCCAGTATGCTGACCACCTTTTCTCCAGCATTTATCTGAGCCTGTTTGATTCCATTTAACTGTCAATTATGGGATTCTAAAACATCTTGTTATAACTTTCCATCTCAACTCTCTCCAGATGTTAGAATTGGTCACTAAGTGTGCTTCCTCAAACACATGTTCCCAGGTTTCAGGAGTAATGGTTGTGCCTCTTTCAGTCTCCCACTTGTCTTTTATATGAGAAGCTTTTTTTTGATAATTTGATCAGACAGGAAAAGACCCAAAAGTGAATCTGTTGGCAAGTCGCCCTGGCGGACAATGACTGTTGCGACTGTGAATAGATATATATATCAAACAACTGTAGAGTAGCACAAACAGATAAATAAATCCAAGGGTGCGAAGCTAGTCAGTCATCTAGTTGGATGAAATGCCAGGAGCAGGCTGCCCCTGACATAAATCACACTATGTGGAAAGAGGACCTTAAAATCACAAGCAAACATATTACCAAAGGTTAACAAATACAGCCAGGTTAATAACAAATAACTGTGTGTGTGTGTTTGGGCTGGGGGCTTTGCAGGTGCACTTGACAATGCCATGTTGCTGTGTTAAATGTTAAACTGATTAGACAGTGATTGATTCAACCTTTCCTAATCAATTGGCATTCAGTGATAAATGAGTGGGCATGCTGATGCCTCACTAATATGACCACACAACTTTATTTTAATCTTGATTTACTACCTATATTTCACATAACATATGTAAAAATGTATGCATTGGATGTCAACTGTTCATCATCTGTGGTTTAGTGAAAGGTGTGATATAGGGACATGATGCATATACTACTTACATAAATTGGCAGTATCTCGGGCAGATTGGTATTCATGTGATGGATTGTCGGAAGGAATCCCCCCCACCCCTCTGGATAGGAAGTCTAATGAGGTCATCACAGGCTGTCAGCTAATCACAGCCGACTGTGACAGCCAATCGTTCAGTCTGATAAATGTATGACAGCTTAGTCAGACCAGACTCGCAACCTCACCTTGTGGCCGTGTATCTTGTCTGTGAGAGAGAGAGAGAGAAAGAGAGAGAGAGAGACAGACAGACAGACAGACAGACAGACAGACAGACAGACTGACAGACACTACTTTTAGCCGAGCAGCCACCAAACCCTTCACACTTTGAACAACATCTGTCCAGCGCCGACAGGGACTGCATGGTGTCTTCAACGATCCTCTGTAGCACTGTGGAAGACCTGATGTTTACGGTGTTACAAAGAGTTTCAACTGATGTATTTGTTTTTTAAATGAGCCAGCTTGGTGATGCCAGCCTCAACAAACTTTGTTCCTAAAGCTACGGATTAAAAAGTTGCAGTTGGGAAGAGGTCATTATTTTGTAGTGGCTCCTCGAGCAACCACATTCCCGGTCTCTGGTCCGGGGTCCGTGTGACCTTTAATGTCTGCCAGGCATTAAGAACTGATCTGTAGAAGGGTGTAAGTCCCGTAAGAGAGAGAGAGAGAAGTTGATTGAAAACAGATCTTGGCACTAAGGAGAATGATCAAGGAGGTGAAAAAGGATGACCTGACTGCTGTACTGTGCTTTATCGACTTCAAAAAGGCATTTGACTCGATCCACAGAAGCACAATGGTGAAGATCCTTGAGGCCTACGGTGTCCCTCCCAACCTACTCCGGGCAATAGAGACCATGTACGCAGGAACAAGGGCCAGGGTGGTGACCCCAGATGGCAACAGCGAGGAGTTTGACATCCTGGTTGGGGTAATGCGAGGGGACACCCTGGCCCCTGCACTCAGGAAGGCCATCAGTGGAAGAGAGCAGGATCTTGGCTTCACTCTAACACCAGAGCTAGAGCCTGAAAAGTACAGTTTTTTCCTCTTCACACGCAGAAGCGCCACCTCTTAGCTCCGGAATCCGGTTCGTTTCCAGCTCCAAAAAATTGTCGGTCTAGAAGCAAGACTCCGAAGCTAAAAGAAGGCATTGCTTACGTCTCTCCTACGTCGAGGCGTGTAGGAAACTAAACCCACCTCCCCTGAACATGGGTCGACTGAAGAGTCTCGTCATGCCTGCCTACAAGCAGTAGTGCTGAGCTAAGTGACTAGAAGGCAACCACACACCACACACTAACCAGGCTTCGTGTGATTCTGTTTATTTGTACCTTACTTTGACCATCCGTTCGCTGTTATTGATCATTGTGGAGAGCAGGCAGACGTTTTGTTTTGTATTATAGCAGCTATCGGATGGAATCAATACATGGGCTGCACAGGTTTTCATGTCCGACTATCACAAGTAGAATCATAATGAAAAATACGCCGGTAAAATGTGCCGGTAGAAAACGGCTTATGCCACAATAGGATAGCAACAAGTAGTCAAGATAGTCAGTTTACCTTCGGTTGCTATGCTAACATTACCCATTTTAAACCAGAGAAACTTTCATAACAGCGTTGTGATGCCAAACAGCGTCAATTCAGACTGACACACATACTTAAGGGGAATTGGGGATATGTATCAGTTGCTTGTGTGACAGTCACACAGTGAATACTTTACAGCGGCCGCTCTAAAGTATTAGCTAACCCAGAGCTAACGGAAGAATAAACTCCCGAGGAAGAGCACCCAGCACTGCAGCGGTCGGTAAATGCCGCTGAAACACATTAATAAACAATGAACCACGGCACTCTGGAGAAGGTTGGAGAAGTCGTTATTTAATTTAATCTGACTTTGTATGATTAAAAGCAACACGATCCTCGACCCGACGCAGTTGTTGTTGTTGTTGTTGTGAGCGCCGTTGGGGAGCAAATCAGCAATGTAAACGTTGATGTCATGACGCAGCAGTGGCAGCACCAGTCGGTTGAACAAAGGAAAACCAGAGCTGAACCAGAAAAGCTCAAGCACAGAGCTAGAATGGGAAAAGCGCCGGTGTGAAAGCCGCAACAGACAGGTGGAGACAGAGCAAGACTTCCTGCTGCACTGTCAAACATACCAAGACATTAGAACAAAGTTCTTCACAAAGATCAAATGTAAACTCAAAGATTTTAAATCACTGTGACCAGAATAAAATGCAACATGTACTGAGAACATGAGAAAATAGTGCCTGAGAGAGAGAGAGAGAGATTTTGTATGGATATGTTAAAAGTTTGGGAATTTTGCAAGCCACAAGACACATACAGTGCTTACATTGCCTTATACTACATGGATAAAAAAGTAATAATAAGTAAAGAAGAAGGTTTCGGTTGGGGTTTAGAAGAATGGAACTGAGTCAGCATTTTACCTCATGTTGTCCTAGTCTTTTTTGAATACTTTATTTTTAAGTTGTTAAGACATTACAAAGGAAACAACAAATAACATACAGGTCACTGGAGTAATAAATCATCAATATGTTCTCAGCAATTATTCTTGTGATATGGGAAGATCTCCATTACAACGGGTTCACAACCAATCTGTGTGAAACATACAGTAGTAGCAAAGTTATGCAAGAATTATAGACTATTGTACCAAAAGGAATAAAGCTAAATAAAATAAATATCTCAGGGTTATGTGACCCCCCTCTTCATGTGCAGAACCCATTTGGACCAGTAATTGTCACATTTTTTCACTACAGAGTCTTAGGGAGCGTCCACACAGCAGCGTGCGTTGACGCTTGGCGGTGGGCGTGTCTGAAGCTTGGGGAGTCAACGCGAGCAACGCGACCAACAACCAATCACATGAATCTCCCGCCCCCGACATACAAAGCAAAAAACATTCCATGCTAGCTATACTGTCTATGCCTGCTAGCTGTCCATTCAATGTTTAAACGAGGTACACTGGATATATACTCCCCAAACAGGCGAAAACCTACCAGTTTCACCCACTATCTCTGCCACCTCCCTCCATGCCTGGCTCCTCCGGTTTGTATCCCGGTAGATGAACAGAGACTGATCATACAGCACCGGGTGATTCACTACCGCAATGATTATTTTGTCCTCCATTTTATGGAACATAGAAATGACCTGAATGAATGTATGGCTCTCGCAGCATACACACGGTTTGATTGGCTAGCAGTTGTACTGGCAGATTTTCCTAAACGGGATTTGATTGGCTGACGCTTCCGTCGAAGCTTCAACTTTTGAAGTTGAACATGGTTCAACTTGAACATGGTTCAACTTTTGAAGCGAGCTACGCTCCCCACAATGCAGTTCGACGAAGCGTGACGTCACCCCATTCAAAGTGAATGGGCAGAAGCGTTGAAGCTTCGACGCACGCCGCTGTGTGGACGGGCCGTTAGAGAAAAAGTCAGCCTCTCCATACGAAACAAGTCATTTACAATGTTTATCCATTCGCCCTTTGTTGGTGGATCTTTCACAAGCCATTTTTTGGTAATTGCCTTTTTGCTGGCTGTCAGTAATATTTTAAGAAGATAATTGTCCCGAACACTAAGTTCCACTGGTATATTAGCTAAATAAATCCCATCAAAACTGTTTGGAATCTCAAAGCCAATAATTGAATTTATTTCCGTTATTATAGATAGCCATTGGGTTTGATCACTGAACGGTTCCAGAATACGTGGAAATGATCAGCCATAATATTACAACACTGCCTCTAGCAGTGCCCAGATTCTGGTCTGCCATTCTGATGGTATTTTATTCTTGGAGTTAGAAAAAATCTAATAATATTCTTCCACGAGAATTCTCTCCAAAGGCCAGAGTTGGAGGTGGTGGATTGTATTTTACATATGTTAGACCATTCCTCTTCTCTAATAGTAATATTAGCTTCTACTTCCCATTTGGCTTTCACATATAGGGTTGAGTGGTTCTTGGCAGATTGTTGACAGGAGTATATTCTTGAAACCAGTTTCTTTTGGGTGTTGCCCTTGTATGTGCCCACAAAAATGTCAATCAGGTCAAATTTGGTGTTCCCATTCATTTTAATATTCCTATCAAAGTGATGCCTGAGCTGTAAGTACCTGTAGAAATCTTTATCAAACGCCACCCATCTCAATAACATGGATTTTCTTTCAAGTCTTAATTCTTTGCAAATTTTGAACCCAATATTGAGGGGAACCAATGTCTAGCGGCTTAATTTATCAGAGAGTGCAATCTGTGAGGATGTATCACCTAATTAATATACATTGAAGGGGTATGTTCAGTTGGTTCAGTTCAAGGTCTTTCCATTTTGCATCATAGTCACAATTGCAGCAGCAAACTAAATACCTTAATTGTGCTGCTTTATAGTAGTCTTCAAAGCATGGAAGGCACATTCCTCCCTTTTCTTTCGATAACTGCAGTGTTTTTAGTTGCACTCTGGGTTTCTGACCTTTCCATATAAATCTGGATATCATTCGATTCCAATCATTGAACGGTTTTGTTGGTATCTCTATAGACAGTGACTGAAAGAGGAACAGCGGGCGTGGTAAAATGTTCATCTTTTCGATCTCAATCCGATTGTGCATGTTAAGGGTCAGAGGGCTCCATCTATCCAAATATTTTTGAAGTTCCTTTGTGATATTACCGTAATTCGTATTGTAAATATTGGCCAAATTCTTTGGTATAGTAATACCGAGGTGTTTAATACTGGAGGTATTCCACTTAAAATTGTACATTTCCCGTACGTTCCCCTGTGGTGAGTAGTGGTAAGAAAGAGTTTGGGTCTTATTTATGTTTAATTTATATCCTGAGTATATCCCGAATTGTACCAGGCATGACATACGTTTAGGCAGGCTTGAATCTGGGTTGGAGAGGGTCAACAAAATGTCATCCACGTACAGACCTATTTTGTGCTCTATTTCTTTAATATAAATTCCAGTTATTTCAACATTTTCTCTTATTGATTGAGCAAGTGGTTCTATAAATAATTTGAAGAGGGTGGGACTTAAAGGACAACCTTGACAGCACCCCCTCGCCAACGCTAGAGTCTTTGAGAGATTCCCATTTAATTTAATCCTGGCTGTTAGTAAATTGTATAGGGATTTAAGACATCCTATGACTTTTTCATGAAAACCGAATTGGTGCAACACCAAGTACAGAAACTCAAAGGCCTTTTCTGCGTCGAGGCTAATTTGTCCTCTTCTTGCAACCCAGTCTCATGGCATTTCGTGTTCACCAACACGATTTCCCCCTTTTTTTCGTGTTGCAGAGCACGATTTTAAAAGCAATGTAGGCTATTTGTTACGTGTTATAGGAAGACCGGAAGCTATGTGGTTCATAAAAACATTTTCTTACTCAATATCAAGCCACAATTATTGATTTTATTTTAAATCGTATAATATCTGACTTTTGTTGCCGTCTGTGAGGAAAATAAATGGGGCTGAGAGCCTCAGGATACTGAAATCTGTATTTTTAAAATCTTGTTTTCCTTCTAATTTTGTATTCTTTTCAAAATAACACACTGTTATTTACTCACCAATAATACACAATTATCCTTGTTTTCATTTATTTGTTTAGTTCCATAATCTCTGGATTTTTTGGCGTCCGTCAGGAACTGAATTTCAAAATAAAAATAACCGGAAACAGACGTAGGCATTTCGAGCGATTACCCAAGATCCTCAGCTATGGTTTAAGCTCGCCGATTGGATATTTTAGCCGCAATGCATGATGGGATTTGGTGTTCATATGATGTGAAATCGGAAAAACATTGTGTTCTTGCTTTTCTCTTTGAAAGTCATCACATAACGGCATTGTAATACACGGTTAGGCTGCATTACATATTACAGATCTGTCGTAGTTCTCTATTTATAGAGCCCTGATGAGAAGACCTTTGGAAAAACTGGAAGAAATGCCGCCGAAACTGAATACTTGACGTGGATCATAAATATATGAACAATTAAACAACATCTTCAATTTCTCTTCACACAATACGTCTCCTTGCAGTATCAATAGTAATTCGGCTGACTTTTACATTTGATCTAATTCATAGATAGGTTATATTTATAACATAACGGTGCACAGCTGATATAAAAGGACTTGTAGTTTTTAGAGATATTACTGATTTTCTTTGAATATAAGAATGTAAATACTGAGTCTGAAATAGTTTAGCAATATGCTAATAATACAAAGTTATTATGGTTGTGTGTGCACCGCCTAGTGGTTAAAGCACGTTATTGAATTATTGTCTGTCTGTCTGTCTGTCTGCGTGCGTGCGCGTGCGTGTGTTGGACCACGTAATTAGCAGTGAAGTCAGTCTCTCTCTCTCGTTTTATCTGTGAGAGCTAATTTTTGTATTTTCTTTAATTTGTATAGCTCTTACGTTGTTATTGATTGTGTACAAGTTCATGTGTTTGAGCATGCGCAGTCTGTCCTGAAGTTGTGGAGAGAGAGTAAAACGTAATATATACCATCAGTTGGAGCACGCGCACATACGTTATTTTTAAAGACCCCCATAGAGCTCAGTTTATAACTCGAACCCTGCACACAGCTTCCGGTCTTCCTATAACAGGTAATGCCGTCAGACTACCAATAGAAATAAATTGCTTTTAAAATCGTGCTGTGCAACACAAAAAAAGGGGAAAATCATGTTGGTGAACACGAATCAATAGATTAAAAATCGTGTTGATGAACACGAAATGCCATGAGACTGGGTTGAGTCTTGATGTTAACATGTATCGGTTAGATGACTTAAATAATACTGTAGTTAATACAAGTTAAATATAATTAAATGTTCTGTACTGTTTTGGACATAAATACATCAGTAAATACCCCAATGGTGAATGTATGAAGCTTTTACGTGACATATAAACAGCGGCTACTAACAAGTGGCTAAACGAAGCTACGGGTCAACATTAGCCGCCCTTAGCTTAGCGGAGGTGTCATCAAATAATATATATAATCACGGTAAAATATGTTAATTTTGTTGTAGTCTACCATGGTATTTACATGGATATGTAATGTAGTAATAACATGTAAGGATGGCACTTCTCTGCATAAATTTGATAGCTTAAAATATCTTGGTGTAGCCTATGGCTAGACTCTGAACTTTCATTTAAACTACATATAAAGAATGTAATACAAAAAGTAAATTACGGAATCGGTGTTTTACCGGCTGTTTATTTTCAAATTCTAGCGCACTCGAGCTGGTTTCTCCAAAAGTACCTACCCCACCTTTAACTAAACAAATTGTGAACAAAATTAACATTGCTTTTTATTTAAATTAAATAAATAATATTTCACATCAAAAGAAACAACAATGTTTTAACAAATCGTATTAAATAATGTGAGGACAGAACTGTAAACAGAATAGCTGAGACTTTAACAAAATAAATAACTCAGTTACCTCTAATCATTAACCCATGTTTGTATAATTGTGTTAACTCCGTAGAGACAGTCGAACCCGGTGCACTTCTCCGTCTGAATGTGGTGCACTTTTGCTAAATGTTTAGACAAATTGCTCCCATATTGTCCAACTCAAGACATTTAACCACACCTTGGAGCGCTTAGTTCTCTCCGCCTTCCCCACCGTGTGTGTGTTGCATGGATGTAGCAGCTGCGTGTGTGTAAACTACCCCGCCCCCTCGCACAAAGAGGTGGACAGAAAAATCGATAAATCATAGACGCATTTTTTTGTCTTTCGGCATGTTAGAAACTAGTTGGCAACACTTAAATGGCGATATAATGTTTATGTAGCAATAAGTTTATGAAATATTTTTAAAATGTTTCCAGTAGCCTACCGATAACGTTGGAGCTTAACGGCGCGTAAAACACACGTGATGACATCGCCAACGAATCGACGACTGAATTAGTTGGCAACTATCAATCAATCATCAATCAATGTTTATTTATATAGCCCAATATCACAAATGTTACATTTGTCTCAGTGGTCTTCACAAGGTGTACAGAATATCAGTATGACAATACGACACCCTCTGTCCTTTGACCCTCACATCGTACAAGGAAAAACTTCCAGAGAAAACCCCACAGTTTAAAGGGGAAAATGGGAGACACCTCAGGGAGAGCAACAGAGGAGGGATCCCTCTCCCAGGACAGACAGACGTGCAACAGATGCCGTAAGTAAATCGAAAAAATAATACATTTACAACGTAGGTAGTCCAAATGTTAGGAAATGCATGTGTCTACAGATGTAGCACCTCATTTCAGACTCCAGCTTACAGCTTCCTGCCTACGACTTGCCTAAGACCAGTATTGAGGAATGTTAAGCCCTCCCACTATTTTCCAAGAGGGCGTTGCCAGATTTTCAATTTCAGGTTTTAACCAGGAGATGGCGCTTCATTCACAAATACAGAAAGACAAGTTTCATGGACTTTAAGTTGTGTTTTGAAGAGCATTTGAACCCATCAATATTTTAGATCAACTAAATTATATCTAATCTTGTAATTCAATACTATATAGTCTTTATAGATTAAATAATCATAATAATAATGTAAATGTTTACATTACACTTCTTTATTTGTTATGCTCATACTTTTACCTTTACAATCGTTTGCTTTAATGTGCAGTATATTTTTTGTATATTTTTGTGTTTGCTTCCTCCTGCTCCCTTTCGGACACATACTGTATGATTTATTATTATTATTAATATGAAGATATTATTAAGATAAGATAAGATAAGATATTACTTTATTGATTGAACATTTTAGTTTAGAATGTGCTGTCCCACGGTAATTCAGAAGGCTCACAGGTCAAATTCCGACCATTATTTAAAACAATAGGTGCTTTCACACCGTCTACAGTTTGATTTGTATAGAGGGAGCTCTGTAGCTGAATGGCCAGCGATTAGGTGTGGCGCATTTATCATAGGTGATCAGAGCTAACTGCCTGCCGTCAGATTTCATTTAAAAAACAGATCTGATTTTAAGACTATTTCTGCGCTCATAAAGAATGATAAGAATAAGAATAATGCGTATTGAACTGGTTTCATTAATTAGTGAGCTTATTTAACGTGTTGTGTGTTGTGTGTGTGCAATGTAACCTTTTTTCAATAAAATATTAAAGTCTCCCAGTCTGTGACTTTTCCTGAAAGTGTGTTATGTAGCACCCTATGTTGTTAAAAATTGCATTCTAATAGCGGGATTTTACGGTTTTAGGTAGGCCTATACAAAAACCTCTGGCGGTTCTAGTGTTAAGGTAATTAGGTACACTAGAAGCCCTTTTTTATCAGTAACGAATTTATCAGTTGAACATAAAAGTCAACTAAATGAGGGTCACTTGCAATGACAGTGTTGTGTCTAACTGTAAGCTTGTCACTCAGAGTAACCTACAGATAATTTAGCTGCTGGAGAAGAAAGATCAGGGGGGAGGGGGGGAGAGAGCTGTGGTTGATGGGCCATTAGTTGTGTAAATACACAGCTGAGAGCTGCCGTTTCATTCAGACTGTTTAAAAAACGGTAACAACGGACAATTTTCTTAGCGGATGCATGTCAATTTAAATCAATAAAAACATTTTCTAAATCCATAAAAGCATTTCAATTAATATTGGGAGTCATGTCGTTACTTTGTTGAGAATGTGGCCATGTAATAAGCGGGATAATTTGCAGCGACTTGTTCCTGATGTGGAAAATAACACCCTTCATGCTGATCAAGATCCCAACGCGTAGCCGACGAGTCTCCATTAAAATATATAAATATTTTTCGTGAATTACTGAGTTTAGGCACGTTAATAACGTTTTAATGAAGTTGAATACAGTATATTCATATTTGTCAGTGATTTCATGTCAATTGTGCGTGTGTGTGTGTAGAGGTGTGTGTGGTTAAAACACTTTCATGAAGTGAAGGAGGTTTTCCTTCTATAAAACAGCTGTGGGCAGCAGTGAGTGTCACGGACATGAATTCATAGATCAAGGCAGACTGGTGCAAACACTCTCCTGTCCTGCCAACATTGGCGACACGCCCGTTCTCAGTCGTGTCCCTCACTCCTCACATCCCAAGCTGCATCCCCAAAAAGTGTATTATGTTGTTACATCGTTTCAGATGTTATGTTTTAGTTGTGCTCTGTCTATGTTAAAAAGCCTCAGTCACCTTAATTCATGTAATAAAAACATCTCAGGCCAGTAACACTCAAAGCTAAATGTGCAATACCATCTTCAGCTATGTTACTATTTATAATGTTATTGTTGTTACATCAGAAGATGTACATATTCATGGGCACGGGAAGGGGGGTGCTGAGGGCGCTGCAGCACCCCCTAGCGGCAGGCAGGGGGTGCGGAGCTCCCCTGTCTGAATTATTATTTGACGGTTATTGCTGCTCCCGCTGTGCATAATCTCTGTAATATGTAGCCAATAAATTCCAAATTGTTGGTAAAATAATATTTTGGCCTGCCCCGAATGTTTTTTCTGTAGCCCCGGACAATTCTACCTCAATAATATAATACATTAACCGTGCTTTACGTGAACCTCATCAAGACACTAGAAAGGACGGCAGGACTGTAATTTCCCGTGTTCAGTGAATGCAACAGAGGCAAGACACCAGACCAATCAGAGAGTTGCATAGAAATAAAAGTGTGCTTGTGTCATTCAAGCTCGCGGCTCTGTGTGTGTGCGGAAATAGCGCATTTAGTGTGTGTGAGAGAGGGGGAGAGAGAGAGGGACCGGTGCCAGCAGCAGGGACCGTGTTGTTAGCATCTGGTTAGCTAGCTGCACTAACGGACATACGGTGCTGTTTGTTCCACAACAAGCTGGAGGAGAGCTCTCCTCTCAGACTGAGAGGCTCAGGTGAGCTAAAGGACTCTCTGAGTGTTTAGATTGTTAACTTTAGTCTAAGTTATCTCAGTGGGTCTCAAACAGTTTGGTCAAAAATTATTCAAAAGATTATTTTCGCGGCACACCTTCATATGATCATTATAGTTATAAAAAGAAAAAGAGAATAAAGGAAAAACAGTTATGAAATACTATATGGCAGTAAAACAAGAATACAGTTTGAAAGGGGAGTGATTTGTAAAATATCCATAAAGAAAAAGAACATCTGCTTACAGTTGTGTTTCATCTGGGTGTTGAGAGATGTATCCATAGATCTCTTAATGTTGCTCTCAAAGTGCACCAGATTGATGCTTTTAACTTCAATATTTAAAAAAAATCATCCCAGGGGAGCATCCCCCCGGACCCCCCTAGAGGAGGTGAGGTCCGCTCCCCACTCGTAAAAAATAGCACTTTACCCCCGCCTATATGCCGTGAGCTGATTATCGAGCCTTCATTGTAACAGTCGCGGGTTTACTGTGTGTTTGCGTGAGGGGAGTTTTTTTGTGCGTGCTCTATAGTGCCCGTAATAGTGTTCACCGGAGTCCAGCACCTCAGCACCCCCACTCAAAATACATTCCCGCGCCTCTGTACATATTGGAATGATTTCTTAACTTACAGTAGGCTATTTTTATAATGTGTGTTGGAAGGATTTATTAAATTACTATGAATATTGTCATTGTTGAAGGCTTTTAGAGAAGGGTGATAAGCCTGAATTATATAACATCGTATACCTAAAAACATAAAAGCCACAATAAATAAATCACAATTATTCTAGTTCTTTTTACCTCCCGTATTGCTTTCAACCCAACAGCTTTTATGGTATTGTTACGTCACTAACTGTAAGCTTGTCACATACAGTCTATGGTCACTCAGAGTAACCTACAGTTAATTTAGCTGCTGGAGAAGAAAGATCAGGGGGGGAGGGGGGGAGAGAGCTGTGGTTGATGGGCCATTAGTTGTGTAAATACACAGCTGAGAGCTGCCGTTTCATTCAGACTGTTTAAAAAACGGTAACAACGGACTATCTTTCTTAGCGGACGCATGTCAATTTAAATCAATACATACAACTATTTTTTAAATCAATAAAAACATTTTCTAAATCCATAAAAGCATTTCAATTAATATTGGGAGTCATGTCGTTACTTTGTTGAGAATGTGGCCATGTAATAAGCAGGATAATTTGCAGCGACTTGTTCCTTATGGGGAAAATAACACCCTTCATGCTGATCAACATCGGTCGGGATTCTGATCTGCCGACGAGGCTCCATTAAAATATAAATATTTTTAGTGAATTACTGAGTTTAGGCACGTTAATAACGTTTTAATGAAGCTGAATACAGTATATTCATATGTGTCAGTGATTTCATGTCAATTCGGCAAACATAAACATAAATGATCGTGGTGAAGATGATGATTAAATTAGGATTCAAAATTGAGAGCCGAGCTGCATTTCCTCCCGTTCGTTTTTTTCGACTAAACAACATTATTTTGTTAAATAACAACATGGTGATGTTTTGTAAATGATTACATGTCTCTTATTTAGCACAGTAGTATGATATCCGTGACATATATCTTAACAAAGTTCCGCTGTACATCCAGCGTAGGCTACTGTATCTGACTTTATTTCACATGAGCTCCAGTGTGGAACCCCACTGCACCCCCTGGTGGATCAATGATCCACTGCAGCTGGCTTCATTATAATTACATTTATCTATCACGGGGGAGGTCTCAAGTCAAGCTGGAGGTTTTCCCTTGATCGAGGGCAGATCACGTACCAATCACGGCCCTCGCGCTTCAAACTGTTTGAAATGAAGCGCTACATCTATAAAATAAAAAGATGAATCCACGAGGATGTCAGCAATCTTGTGGGAGCCATCAGGAAAGTAGTATGGTGAGAGTCTGGCAGGACCGCAGAGACAGGTTCAGCCACGACTCGACGTCCAGGACTCAGATCCAGCACTCAGGATAGAGGATCCAGGACACACGACAACAGCAACAGGATTAGCCTCGACTCAGGATCCCGGCGTATATATGGACACAAAAAAGAGATTTGGGGGAAGCTGGGTTAATCAGAACATGAGAGTACACAGGTTCAAACAGCCAGAAAGACGGAGTAAGGTGCCCCCCCCCAACAGTCCAAGCCTATAGCGGCTAAACTAACATGTCTACATACATGCCAGAGTTCCCGTTAGAATATTTTTTCGCTGGTCAACATGTCCGTTAAAGTTTAAATCTTCCGGACTAAATGAGAAAAGTGCCGGTCAAATGTCTTCTTTATTATTTATTGTGCTTTAAAACAAATTGATATGATTCGGTATTAAACAAACTAATTATAGTAGATTAACTACATTATTCAAAAGTGAACAGTAACTTACAACTAGAGAATGCAATTCCTGAAGAAATTGCTAGTGGGAATGCTTTATGCGGAAAATGTGATGCTTAACTGCTATGCTGAAATGTAATGTGTAAGAAGAAAGTGAAGAATTTAGATTGAAATTATACATGAACACTGGGGGCTTGAATGTGTGAGGAGAGAAGAAAAGAAAGTAAAAAGGCTTGGAAAAGCAGCAGAATATTTGAACTGCAAACTTCTGAACTAACTTGATGGCGAATGATCTGTCGCCATGGCAAAACAAATCTGAAGAAAACCTCTTTAACAAGGTGTGAACAATGTTTAACATCTCTAAAAGTAAGAATCAGATTTAAAAGTTGTTTTACACGAATAAGGTCAGAAAGATGTGTAACATTTTAAAGTTAGAATGAGGTTTCTGAGTGAAAGTATGAATGAACAGTTAGCAGTTGAAGTCGCATGAAGATTTGTTGAAGTTGAAGAATTTCTCCATTGACTTCAATGGTTAAAAATGTAATGTATTATGGGATGTATCTCTGGAATTATGAAAGTTATGAATGAGAAAATTAATAGCCATCGATTCCCGATGGAGCTTGAACGGAGTTTCTGCGATGTTCAATGCGGGAGGAGAAGAGGGCCAAAATAAGTCGGCGGAATAATAATAAACTTTTCGTGCATAGAATAACAGTTAGTTGGAATGCTGTTAACAGCATTCCCACTAAATAACACGGGAATAATAAACGGAGCGCTCTCTCCCTCTCCTGACAGCCCGTCTTGCAGCTCGCGGACCAGTAATGAGTGACCCGACCAGGGCCGGCCCTGACCAATTTGCCGCCCTAGGCAAGATTTTAGCTGGCGCCCCCCCCCCCCCAAATTGCAGACACTCACTATGATTTGCGTATGTATGCACGGTTGTGGCATCACCGAAACAGAAAGATATGGACACAAGCTGTGTTCAAATGTATTTAGTATCCTATCCATTTGAGCATGATTTAAGTGGGGCTGGACCTCACCTCCTCTAGGGGGGTCCGGGGGCATGCTCCCCTGGGAAGATTTTTTTTTTAAATATTGAAGTTAAAAGCATCAATCTGTTCCACTTTGAGAGCAACATTAAGAGATCTATGGATACATCTCTCTACACCCATATGAAACAGAACTGGAAGCAGATTTTCTTTTTCTGTATGGATATTTTACAATACTCCCCTTTTAAACTGTATCCTTGTTTATTAATAACAACTTTATTTGACTGTCATATAGTATTTTATACTATAAGAGATTTTTATTTTTTTATAGCTATAATGATCATATAAAGATGTGTCTTTACCTCACTGAGCTGAGGTTATCAGAGCCTCTCAGTCTTTCAGGAGAGAGCTCTCTAAAGCTCTCCCCCCTGCGGCCGCTTACACAGTATATTCCAATGTTAATAAAAGCTGTATACGTTTTTTGGGAGTTTGATTTATTTTAAATTAACACAAATACAACATTTAAAACCTATAATTGCACACGAAAACCATTATTTCAAAAAATAACTATTTCACATAAACCTCTGGTTTTTACTGGGGCTCGGGCAGTTCAACTTGATTTGGGGGGGGGGGGGTGCGCCATAGTTTATAGGCGCTGTATGCAATATGCAATATAGGCGTAGTTCTGTTAGTATAAGATAATAAGATGTACTTTGTTGATCCAAAATCGGGAATTTGTGTTGTTATGAAATTAATTTTTTTTTAAAAATCTAACTTTTTTTCAAAGGTTTTTTTAAAAGTTTTTGGCGCCCCCCATTGATTGATGCGCCCTTAGCATTCGCCTATACTGCCTATGCCAAGGGACGGCCCTGGACCCGACAGTAAAACTAAACATATCTATAACTAGTTACGGTAGTTTGAGAGGTAATTAAAATAGCTACGTGTGATATTCTAACCTGAAGTGTGTGTTTTGTTCCGCTCACCGCTGCATGTGATCATGCAGAGCTGCGTGTCGACTCGTCAGCAGCAGCTGACTCTCTCTCCCGTCAGATTAGACTTTACTCGCGTTTATGTTCATATCGGTCAGATCTAGTTAGTTCTAGCTAATGATAGGACTACCTGCTTATTAAAAGACACCTAAACAATAGAAGCGTTGCTATGCAACCGGGTGAGGGCGCAAAGTATAGCGCAGCATTATGCATTTGTTTACATGCCCACCGGAACCCCGAGGCATTACCAACAGATCAACGCACAATCATCCCGTACAGGACATCTCTTTCTCCATATTAACCTGTTAAGCCCAGAGCCTGTTTTTCAGGTTTCATGCTCGAAAATGACATTCCCAGAACAAATGACCATATCTTCCCTTCTAAAAGGGTTAAATTAATAATCTTTTTTCTCAAAGTAATGATAAACCTGTCAGTTAGATGTAGAAAAGTCAGATTCAATATAGATGTTTTTTATTTTAAAGAAAATTCAGATTGAACATGGTAAAAAACTGTAAATTATAGTGTCCGTCCAAAATATATTTTGTACTTATAGTGAAAACTAACCTTGGATGATGGGTTAGTAGACTAAAAGCTTTAGGAATCCAAAGTACAACATATAATAAGTACCCTGTATCAAGATTGATGCAAAACAAGTGATATTTGACCTTTTTAGACAGATTTAGCAAAAAAAACCTCTTCCGGGGCCATTTGGGTAGATTTTCCATATCTCTGGCTGCCCTTGGTGGATTTTGACATGTGACATCTCTTTCTAACCGTCAGAGCCAATGGAATCGAGGGGAACTCCCACATAGTCCTTATTTGGTCAAGTGTGTTTGTTAGACTGATGCATAGCCAAGACCGGAAGCAGCAGCCACTCTGGTGGCTACCATTAGCAGCTAACTTTCGCTCTGCGACTTTTACATAAAAATTGAATTATGGATTATAAATAAGACAAATTATTGCCCAGGAACTTTATCAACCTATGGATTAACCGATTCAGCCGCGTTTTTTCTCGTTTTAATGCCATTGAACACGTCTTTTGATCAGATTAACAGCTACGGTGAGACGATCTCCCTAGAAGCTACGTAAAGGTACGTGTTGTGATGTCTGTTTTTGCTTCCCCTGTCGCAAGTTCGGATCACTCATTGATGATACTATATACCTAAATAATCTGTGGAACCTCAGCTTTAATCGGAGATCTTGTATGTGCAGCTACGATAAGTAATAAGGTTACTTTTATCTGGAGTTCTGTGCCAATGTCCGTTAGCATTTTTCGCTAAGGGGTCATTTAGATGCTTCTTATGAGACTTGTGTTTTGTTTTGGTAAAAATGGTTTATATCGTCAGTTAGCTGAGATTATTTCCGTTAATCTGGTATAACACATTAATAGATTCTTAAATATTAAGATCCCTTGAGACACAGTGTCGTGAAAAAAAAACCTAGGGTCCCCCTTGGGGCTTAACAGGTTAAGTGTTAGACATTAGAATTGACTATTCTTGTCTGTCACATAAGTGACGCAAGTTGCGCAACTGATGTGGTATTGCGCTAAATGGAAATTATTTTGAACGGACACTTTGACCAGAGAGATTTAGATTTGCCGGTCTTCAGCATATTTTACCGATCGTAATCCGGTAATTACCGGCAAACGGGAACTCTGATACATGCACTCCCTTAGGATAGGTTGAGGGAAAAGGGTAGCAAGTAAGAAGTAGGAAACAGAGGTGGAGAGGCACACACAGGGAAAAAGGTCCCCATTGGAACCTGAAACGGGGTTCAGGGGGAGTGGCTGTACGGCTGTACCCGTATAGAAAAGGGGGAAGTGACGTCTGACTCAGAGGTCGCGCGGCTGTTACTGAGTTTAGGCTAGTTAGCTAGCAGGTTTATTGTTTTGGGTGAAGTCACTTTTGCCTCCACTTGCTGTTCAAATAAATGTTGAAAGAAAAAGTAAATCTGTTTACAGTTCTGTTTTATATGGGTGTTGAAGAAGAAGAATTGGGAGGGATGAAACCCTCTTTAATGTTCACACACGCAGAGCACACAGTGAAATGTGTGAAAGTCTAGTACTAGGAGCAGTGGGCAGCTATTGTACAGCGCCCGGGGAGCAATGGGAGTGAGGGGGGAAGGGGGATGTCCAGTGCCTTGCTCAAGGCCACCACGGCAGGGCAGGAGGTGAACTGGGACCTCTCCAAGTAGAAGTCCACACTCCAAATGTAGGTCTGGTCGGGGACTTGAACCGGTGACCCTATGGCTCACAGTCCAAGCCCCTACTGACTGCCATAGATTTAGTCCCTAATTTTGCTCTCAAAGTGCACCAGATTGATGCATTTAACTTCAACATTTAAAAAAAAATCTTCCCGGGGGAGCTTGCCCCCGGACCCCCCTAGAGGAGGTGAGGTCCACCACCTGCCCACACCCCCTGTTAAATTGTCTCAGCCACATTGAGGATGCTTCCTACGCCCATGTTTTATTCCATGTGTCAAGTCAGGCAAATTGGGTCAAAATGTTATTGCATCAATGATCTGTTAACATTAAAATCACTAAATATATTCTGTAACTATTTTTTTAACTATTTTGTGGGCGTTAAAGGATAAATCCTGATCAAACATAACACCAAGATTCCTTACAGTCTCACTGGAGGCCAAATGAATGCCATCCATAACTAGTATATCTTTAGATAATTTGTTTCGTAGATTCTTTGGGCCGAGAACAATAACTTCAGTTTTGGTCGTGTTTAACATCAAAAGGTTTAAGGTCATTCACGTTTTTAAGTCTTGAATTTGATTTAGATTATTAATTTCATCAGGCTTGATGGATAAATATAGTTGAGTATCATCCGCATAACAATGAAAATGTACAGAATGATTCCTTATAATATTGCCTAGCGGAAGCATATATAGTGTGAACAAAATAGGTCCAAGCACTGAGCCCTGTGGCAGTCCATGGCTAACTTTGGTTTGCATGGAAGATTCATCGTTGACACGTACAAACTGAGAGCGTTCAGATAGATAGGACCTAAACCAGCCTAAAGCAGTTCCCTTTATGCCAACTAAGTGCTCTAGTCTTTGCAATAGGATGTCATGGTCGATAGTATCAAATACAGCACTGAGATCGAGCAAAACAAGAATAGAGACAAGTCCCTTGTCTGAGGCAATGATAAGGTCATTTGTGACTTTAACCAGAGCTGTCTCTGTGCTATGATGTGTTCTAAAGCCAGACTGAAAATCTTCAAATAAATCATTGTTTTTAAAGTAATCACACAACTGTTTTGCGACTGCTTTCTCAATAATTTTTGATAGGAATGGGAGATTAGAAATAGGTCTATAGTTGGCTAAAACCTCTGGATCGAGGTTGTGCTTTTTAAGAAGAGGTTTTATTACTGCTACTTTCAGTGAGGCAAATTAGTCGCTTTTCGGCGCCTCCCGCTTTTTTAACGCTGCTTTGGGTTACTTGTGTAATTCGTGGAGAACTGAAGAGTTTTCGTTTTGGGGGAGGGGGGGGGGGTCTGTCAGTCCGTCCGTTAGTCCGTCCGACTGACGGACAACTTCTCACTTCAAAAAAGAAGAAGAAATCTAGATCGCAAAATAATTAAACAAGCGAGTGCCTGTTTTTCCTGGCCAAGGACTGGTTTCTTGAACACAACACGAGCGTAACGTTTTCTTCGTCTTCACGTGGTTATTTCTCGTCTGAAAGGAGTGTAGACTAGACTAGAGTGCTTACGGAGAGCACCGGAACGCCGCTCCAGCTCTTCAAATATTGCAGTACCCATAAGGAGCCGTACACATGCCGCAGTGTTTGCGTGGCTGGGTCTTTAGTTGTAAGCACAGTGGCGATCTTTTGTTATTAGCATCTGGTTAGCTAGCTATGCTAACGAATTTAAAGAGCTTCTCTACAACCAGGTGGAAGAGAGCTATCTCCTGAGAGGCTCAAATAACCTCAGCTCAGTGAGGTTAAGGCACACCTTGATATGATCATTATAATTAATAATGAGACATTAGAGACTAAATGAAAAGCAGGTATAAAATACTATATGACAGTAACAAAAACGTTGTTAAAAATAACAAGAATAGAGTTTAAAAGGGGAGCGATTTGTAAAATATCCAAAAGGAAGAATTTGCTTACAGTTCTGTTTCATATGGGTGTTGAGAGATGTATCCATAGATCTCCTCATGTTGCTCTCAATGTGCACCAGATTGATGCTTTTAACTTCAATATTTAAAAAAAATTATTCCCGGGGGGGCATGCCCCCGGACCCCCCTAGAGGACGTTAGGTCCCCCCCACTTAAATCATGTTCACATGGATACTAAATACATTTGCACACATCTTGTGTCCATATCTTTCTGTTTTGGTGGTCATGCCACACTGCACATGCATGCATGTATGCATGCGTGTGCAGTGTGGCATGGCAAGATATCTGGATTAAGAGGTTGCATTTTCTTTGCACAGCATGAAAGAAAGGCCAAATGAATTGGCTGTGATTTTAGTTTTTTTAAGCAGAGGTTGAGTTCAATAATTTGTACGGCCCTCGGAGGATGTTGTAAAAATGTAAAGGAAAAAGGTTCCCCACCCCTGCTGTAAATAATAATAAAAACCCTTGATTTATAACTTAACATCTCTGTCTCCTATTGATCTGAGTATATTATAAAGAATAGCCAGTTAATTGAAGCATTATAGCACAGGCCTTTGTCAGATGGTATATTATGCTGTTTTTTTCCTGCTTCGAATAGTTCTCTCTTTTTTCACCATACCTGTGTTTGCATCACTGTACTTTAAATGATTGTGGAACATAGCCTGATAATAAAGACATATTCATAATATTTAATAAAGAAGTGCTAATTAATGGAAAAACTTATTTTAACAGCTTAGTTGGAATCGGGTCTATGATACAAGTTCACGGTTTGGAAGAAAGAATCATTGAATTTAATTGTTCAAGGTTTATGGCTGAAAAGCATTCTGTAACATTATAACTTAGGTTTCCAGGAGCTGTTGATAACACTATACTGGTCAAAGGCAAGAAGTCATTAATTTTGTTTCTAAGAGTAACAATTTTATCGTTAAAAAAGCACATAAAATCATTGCTACTGAGTGCTATGGGAATAGAAGGCTCAATCGAGCTGTGGCTCTCTGTCAGCCTGACAACAATGCTGAAAAGAAATCTTGCATTATTCTTATTCTCATCTATTAATGAAGAGTAGTAGGCTGCTCTCACTTTACGCAGTGCTTTCTTATATTCATTGAGAGTAATATGCCAAATTAAACGAGATTCCTCAAGTTTAGTGGAACACCATATCCTTTCAAGTTGTCTCGACTTTTGCTTTATTTTGCGGTTTTCGGCATTATGCCATGGAGCTAATCTATGTTGTTTTATTTTCTTCTTTTTCAAAGGAGCAACAGGGTCTAATTTTATTCGCAGCGCATCTTTAGCACTATCAACAACATGATCAATTTGGGGTGGTGTACATTTTGTATATTTTTCCTCCCCTACATGCAGACATGCGATCGAGTTAAGAATTGGTGGAATCTCTTCCTTAAATTTGGCTATAGACCCTTTTACAGCCGACGTCATCAAAAAGTTGCGCGCATGTGGGCAACGGAAGTGGTGTTGTTTTCAAGCAGTTCTGAATGACAAAGACGAGGTAGCAACTGGTTAGCAAGCATTTACAAACTGTACCCAGCATCAACATGTCTGGTTGTTGCGTATAAGGTTGTACGAATCCCTATTCCACCGGCGGACTAAAGTTTTATAGGATTCCGAGAGGACCACGACCATTTCAGAGCAACCGGTGGCGTCTGTGTCTGCAGGCGATTAAACGTGTGGACTGGAATGAGGACATAATCAAAAATGCTCGCGTCTGCAGCGCCCACTTTATATCAGGTAATGAGGTTATCTAGCCTACTCTTTGATTTTACGGGAGAGCCTTGTTTACATTAGTGATTGTCTGTATGATGTAGAATAATAATCAAATGCAGCTAAAGTTTGATAAGCTGGCGTTAGATTTGCCTAGTAGCTTGCTAGGCTAAACAAACGTGTTTGTGTTTTATTTTTGCAGGCGAGGCATCATTGGACTCTAGTAGTCCTGATTTTGAGCCATCTGTGTTCATGTACACAAAACAAAGCCAGAACCCAAATGCAAAGATGGACAGGTAAGATTAGAGTTGACATCCTCTCAGTTGTTTTTTGTTTTGTTTTCCTCTCTTGCATAAGCTTTGGTGCCTACAGCTGCTGTTTTGAGATATGGATTAGTCTAACTATGAATTTCTGCTGTTACTGTAGGTACCATAGGAAAAGGAGGAGAGCTGACACTGCAGCAAATCAACGTGTTACTTCTGAAACTCCAGAACAAGATTGCAGCATGGATCATTGTCCTGGTATGAATATATGAATATATCATCTTACAATTAACTGATTGATTGTCAGGGTTCCCACCCTCACTGAAAGAGTCAATGTGCTCCTGCCAGGCCCACTGCTCCAATTGCTATGTATGTCTGTGTGTGACGTGTACACTGGCCCCTGGATGGGTCAAATGCAGAGGAAAAATCTCCCCCTGGGATCGATAATGTATCTTCTCTTCTGTCATGGAAAAGTTTTGAAAAATTCATTGGTAAAAATGTGTGAGAACCCCTGAATTGTGAACTTGTTTGCATTGGTTGCAGCACATGCTAATTGTTCACTTTTCTATATTAAAGCTGAAGAGGATATCCCAGTTCCAAAGAGAGAGTACGATGATCTGAACCTGAGATACAGTCAACTTCAGGAGGAATATTTCAACCTGCGACAGGAGTTTGACACACTACGAGCAGAAAATGTAAAGCTGAAAGAGGAGCTGCAAAAATCTACATTCTCCTACACCACTGTTAAGTGCAATATTGGACAATTGATTTTTCTCACAGGACTGACCTCTGTGGTCTTTGAGTGGCTGATTACAAAAATGATGGGCAGCGTAGAAGGAATTCACAACAAACTTACAGTAGAGGACCACCTATTGATTATATTGATGAAATTAAGGTTGGGCCTATGTAATACTGACTTGGCTTATAGATTTCAGGGTCCCTGCTATGGCCTTGGTCCTCAAGCCACTCATTGAATGGCCAAGTAAGGGTGCAGTACTTAAAAATATGCCAAAAATATTCAAGCGCAACTTTAGAAGATGCCGGTGCATAATAGATTGCACAGAAATGTTTATAGCTAGACCCAGTAATCTGACTTCCAGGGCCCAGACATGGTCAAACTATAAACACAACAACACCATTAAATATTTGATCGGCATCACTCCCGCTGGTGCAATTTCCTTTCTGTCTCCTGGGTGGGGTGGACGGGTTTCAGACAAGCAGATCACTAAGGAGTCAGGTTTCCTCAAACTTTTGGAGCCTAGGGATGAGGTTTTAGCAGACAGAGGATTTCTCATCAGAGATGAGCTTGCGGCCTATGGTGCAACCCTTCGTATCCCTCATTTCACAAAAGGAAAGAAGCAGCTTTCTGCATAGGAAGTGGACACATCTAGACAACTTTCTCGTGTGAGGATCCATGTAGAGCGAGTTATTGGTCGGTGGAAAAACTTTAAGATTTTACAAAGTTATTCCTTTGTCGCAGGTTGACATACTAGATGATGTTGTAATTGTATGTGGTGCCCTCACAAACCTCTGTAAGAGTGTTGTTCCCAAATGAGTTACACATAACCATGTATGACTTATAAAGTGATTTTAAATTTGTAAAACATGTATATAGGCCTACTGTACTTAAAACTTAATGCATTTTAATAAACCTCCCCACATTGGCTGCCACTGGTGTGTCTAATGGTCCTTTCCCCCCCAGATTATCTCAACAATTCAGAGTGCAGTATCACCTTTATTTGTAATTTTGTTAGTAACAGAGTTTCATTCCATTCAGGTGCCATTAAAGTGCCACTAAACATTAACAACATAAAAAGTAGGAGTATGTACAATATATTAGAATCAAACTGGTTCTGTATGTTGTAAACAGTAAATAATAATTTTAGGTCGCAAATTATCTCTATGGATACATATATAGCATTACAGAATAAAACTTAAAATATCTTGTTGCACTGAAGTGCATCTAGACACAGCTGTCAATAACAACATCAAATGTAAAGAAAAGGCAGATGATGAATTCATTGTTTCAACTGTAATGCAACTTTAACAACCAGGGAAATACAATCCATAACCGACATCTAACACCATATCTGGTCTCCTATCACAATACAATACATTATATTGCCCACTCCTACATGAAGGCATTCAAGCCTCAACTCTCAGACATTTCCTACATAACCATGTTGCTGGCTTCCTTTTTATGTGTGCACAACTGTAGTGAATGTGGTTGTTGCATTTGACACAGATTATCATTTTACCAAAATCTGGTCTTTCACAGTATTCGCAGGCTCTCTGTGACACCAAGACAGGATCATGTCTTCTTGTCAGTAATTCAGGCAACACACTCGAGCTAAAGAACTCATGTGCTTTTGGCAAAGCCTCCAGCAGAAACTCTTCATTTCTTAGGATACGTTGCACAATGAACTTCTCCTTAGTCCACAACACAAAGTCACAGTAGCTAACACCACACACAAACATGTGAAGTTGAGTTTGATAGTAGTATGTGTGTGAATGTTTCAAAGAGAATGACTTGTCCAGACAAAACTGCTTGTGTTCTGTACATCCTTGAAGGCTATTCCTGTATTTGTAGGGACATTTGATCTCTACCACCCCTTTGTCACAGCAGGTACATCTTGCTATCCCATCTGGCGATGATCCAAGGTGTGGCTCAGAAGGTTGCACTACTAAGCCACATGAGCTGATGCTGAAATCTGGATGGCTTTGGGACATAAATGCAGTGTAGGCTTGTCTTGCCGTTTCCTCCATGTTTTGACCCCAGAGCACAGATGGGACATTTAACTCTGTTTTGCTGTACTGCATTATATCATTTAGGTATGTTTTGCTGATCTTGTCAGTTGTGGCTGCATGGTGAAATTTGGTGCTTGTGATCCGACCAGCCCTATAGGTGTGCCACTCATTTGACCTTGACTGTTTCTGTGTCACAAAATCCAGTTTCTCACATTGTTGAGGTTGTAGTGTAGTTTTTAGTTTGTGAAATGTATCCTCACATTTCACCTTCATTTCCTGTGGTGAGAGTTCCTGGAGTGTTGCATCAAATAAAGCAGTCAAGGGCTCAGGTAAGTCTGGATGCTCCTCTGAATCAGTGTCAGACGATGCAGTGTCCGTGTCACTGTTTTCCAGGCTCGTCAGCACTGCAGCACCTGGGTACACATCCAGCAGTTCCCGGATGTCATCATCTGTCAACACTGATAATAGAGCAACAAAAAGACACAATTAGTGTGCTGCATAATGTTCACATTTTAAGAATAATGACTGAATTATTCTAAAACCAGACCAGTTAAGCTGTAGATAACAAACAATCGAATTTCTTGAATCAGTAACCTGAAGACAAAAGGACAGACATATTCAAACTAACATAACAAATGATACTGAAACTATTCAAACTCAGCGTGTATGTTTACAAAAAGTCATGATGCCACATTGGTCTGTAGGCCTTTTCATCTCTGCATCACCAAGTAACACCTTTCTCAGGCTACATTATGGTGTCAAGACACTGAGGAGAATTCCTGAGAATTAATTAAATGCACTATGGCAAAAGGAAACTTATCTAGGCTCTGTCTACTATTACATGCCTCTGGGTGTGATACTATTCTTCCTAGCAGATGTTGAAGCTGCTGGAAGTTGCCTGCCAAGCCTCTTTGGTTTGTGGAAGCTGATTTCCCTCAATGGAGCTGGTCTGACTTCTTTCCTGCTGATGTCTTTCCACATGCACACTCCAGAAGTAACCGCTGCTTTCTCTGTCCTTCCCATCCTAAGATAGAGCTCAACTTTGAATAATATTGCAGCTGCATGGCTGCAGCATGACCCAAGCCTGAAATTTCACAAAATCATAATAAACATACTGGGCTTGAAAGTAACATTTGCTCTCAGACAAATCTCGGCTCTGGCTATGAAGTAGGTAAACATCTAACTTACTAGACATGTGAGTATCCTAAGCTTAATCAGGTTTTGAATATAACTGAATGATATTGGCTGCTGACATTTTGAACCCTGTTGTCACTGTGTTGTTGTTCATGAAAATGTTAGTTTCAAACCCTGGTTATGATGAGAAAGTTACAGGGCAAGGCATACGATTTTTGATATGGAAAGGAGAGTAATAGCCTGCTGAAAGGACAGTAACACACCCCTGAACTGTTACCTACAAGCCCACAACACCAAATAATAGGCTACTTACCCCGCCATACAGGTGCAATTCGCTGTGAGGACGTAGTTTTCTCGTTGGTTGATTATGACCCAAGCCTCATACATCGTTGTCTTGTGTCCTTGTCTTTGACTAGGGAGAATTTCTGATCTCAAAATACAAAACTCTGAGTCTATGTCATGGTATTTGACGTTCTGTACATGACCACAGACAACGTATTCGTAAGCATCCACTGACTTATAGGCTCGCAATTTCTCTCTGGTGTACACGCTCGGTGTCTCAATTAAATAGGTATATATATCTGGCCACTGTATATTCGGCCACTTGCTAACGTCTTCAACCCACTCATCAATAGAACACGGATCTGGAAGTCGGACACCATTTGTCAAAGTCAACTTGTTAAGGTAACATTCACGATCTTTAGTTGATAATCCCCTTGCGTAGCTTGACAAGCTGTTTATCTCTGCCATCCTTCTGTTGCCACCATGCGCGCGCATACGTTCTACGTCATCATTGTGTACAAACACAAAAAGGGTCTTATCTTTTGACTAATGCTTTGTAGTCTAGTAACAGTACTTCAAAAGTTACTAAGAAATGGTCGGATAAAGCAGGATTATACGGTTCGACTAATAGTTGCTCAATTTCAATACCATAAGTCAGAACAAGGTCGAGAGTGTGATTATAGCAGTGGGTTGTTTTATTTACACTCTGACGAAAACCAACAGAATCTAATATAGAGTTAAATGCAACAGTAAGGCTATTTTTATCATCGTCAACATGAATATTAAAGTCACCTACGATAATTACTTTATCTGTTTTAAGTACCAAAGTTGATAAAAACTCAGAGAATTCTGAATAAGGACCTGGTGCACGGTACACTAACAAATAAGATTGGCTGCACAGTTTTCCAGGTCGGATGCATGAGACTAAAAACGAGACTTTCAAAGGAGGTATAATTTAATTTTGGTTTAGTATTGATAAGTAAACTTGAGTCAAAGATTGCTGCAACTCCACCTCCTCGGCCCGTGCCTCGGGCAATATGAGTATTGATATGGCTGGGTGGAGTGGCCTCATTTATGCTGATATATTCTTCATGTCTCAACCAAGTTTCAGTGAGACAGCATATATCAATATTATAATCTAATATTAAATCATTTATCAATATTGCTTTACATGCTAAAGATCTTATGTTTAAGAGACCACATTTAATCTTCCTGTTTTGTTGCACTGTAGTAGTTGTTACATTTACTTTGATTAAGTTATTATGTGTGATACCTCTATTAGGTTTTACTTTAAATTGTCCTTGGGCAGACACACACACCGTTAATATTGGGTATTTTATTGGAGAGAGCGCAGAGGAACATATAAAACTGCGACTCCTCCTCCTGGTCTCAACTCCAGTTTGTCATGGATTAAGTCCGCAAAGCTCTGAAATGTTTGCTGAAATGAGATCTGCACCTTCCAAAGTAGGATGAATGCCGTCTCTCTTAATCAGACCAGGTTTTCCCCAGAAGGCTGTCCAATTATGTACGAAGCCCACATTGTTTGCTGGACACCACCAAGACAACCAGCGCTGAAATGATGACATGCGGCTATACATGTCATCATTGATCAGATTTGGGAGGGGGCCAGAGAAGATTACGCTGTCCGATATTGTTTTAGCATCTCTACACACCAACGCCACATTAACTTTGGTGCATTCTGATTGGCGTAAGCGAACATCATTACCACCGACGTGAATAACAATCTTACTGTATTTACGTGTAGCTAGCTGCACCAACTAATTTGGTCATCGATTTTAATCGATTAAGTCGATTAGTTGTTGCACCCCTAACGCTCAGTGTCCGAAAGAGAATTGCTTCTCAACTTATTCTTCCGATTATGGACTATTGTGATGTTGTCTACCAAAATGCACATAAATCAGATCTTGCTCCACTCAACATAGCCTACAACAGACTATGCAGATGTGTTCTTGGTTGTCCTTTTCGTATACATCACTGCACAATGTATAACCAACTGAAATGGCCTTCTTTAAATGTAAGAAGACACACGCATTGGCTTCAGCTGATATTTAAATGCATTTATCTTAACTATTTTACTTAACATTCTGTTCAGATTTATTTCTCTGTCCCCTCTGCAAAAAAATGGATTGGCAGAAGAGCGTTTAATTTTCAAAGCCCCAACAGACTGGAATACTTTACCTGCTGCTATTAGATCTGTTGCATCATTGGGTATGTTTAAACATTAGGGCTGTCAAGTTAACGCGTTAATAACGGGTTAACGCAAAAAATAACACTAATTTTTTTAACGCGTGTGTATTTTTTGTCCTCGGCCGCCCCGTAGTTTCAGAGCGCATCAAGTTTAAAATACCATCTACAAGCTGATGCTGACAGCCCCGCTCCTGCCGTCCGCTTGCGGCAGACCACACTTCCACGCTCACCGGCAGGCACCGACTGGCCATCGGGAGGACCGGGAGGCTGTGTGTATGTGTGGCGCGAGAGAGAGAGAACGGGCACACCTTACGTGTATTGTTGTTTTTGGCATATGGTGCTAGCTAGCGGCAATAACGGATATAAGGAGCTGTTTCAATGAAAACAGAGGAGCGACATTTCGCCGATAACTGCGCCGAGCACTTGACTTTATGCAGGTAGCCAGACAGTGGGACAATGTACGAAATGTCAGCACACTCAGCACGGATAGTGTGCGCAACATGATTGCAGCGTCCATGCAGCTCCCAACGATCCATCACAGTGTCCACACACACACACACACACACACACACACACACACACAAAAAATGTGCGATTAATTTGCGATTAACTATGGACAATCATGCGATTAATCGTGATTAAATACTTTAATCGACTGACAGCCCTATTAAACATGCATTGTTATCTCACTTTCAACTGGTCTGTACTTATTATTAATGAAACTGATATTGGTGCAATTGATTTGCTCGACTGTCTCAAACTGTAATGAGTGTGTGCATTGCTTGAATTTTACTTAACAGACTGTATGTGGTTTGTCTTGTGTGTCATGTTTTGCATTTTGTCTTTTTGTTTATGTATGTCTGTAAGTTGTTGCTATTGTTGGGACCCCCTTGAACACGAGATGGTGCATCTCAAAGGGTTTATCCCAATGAATAAACATTTCTATATATATAATCTCTGAATATTTGCATCACTCTAATCGCTCGAGTTTCAGGTTTCACCGCGGCTGTCAGCTGTGTTTACTCCTGTCATTCAAACAAGACGCAGGCTTATATCCATGCAAATACATTGGTAGATACAAACTACAACAAAATGAACATATTTTTCCGAAATGTATATGTAATACACGTTTGAAAATGATGCCGAAGTAACTACATACTGATACCGGTTAGTAAAAACCATGAATTAATGCTGTGACAAGTCTGCAGACAAGACGGCAGGCGAAAAACCTTTTAAAATGTGTGTTTTCTGAATGGAGATCGGATTGTTCAGGATAAACCAACCTGTAGCTGGTCTGTCCACACTCAAAACAACACCATACAAACATAAATAAAGCAGTGAATGTATTCACCATGACACAGACAGTCTGTTGTTTGTTCTTGTTTAACTTTTGTCCAGTTTCTGAACAGATCTGAGGAGCTGTGAGCTCTGTGTGCTAACAGCTAACGGCTGATGTGTTGGGACATGTTGCGCTGTCGCGTGCTGACCAATCACGAAGCGTCATTTCTTGACTGACAGCAAAAACAACCAATCACAGCAGTGCTTCTCTGGCTGGCTCTGTCAAATCACAAACATGAAGTGTTCTCCCTAAAGGAATACCCTTTCCGTATAAGTTGAAATGCTGTAGTGTTTTGTGAAATGTTGTGGTGTTTTCTGAAATGCTGTAGTGTTTTGTGAAATGCTGTAGCGTTTTCTGAAATGCTGTAGCGTTTTCTAAAATGATGTAGCGTTTTCTAAAATGCTGTAGTGTTTTGTGAAATGCTGTGGTATTCCCTGAAATGCTGCAGTGTTTTGTGAAATGCTGTGGTGTTTCCTGAAATGCTGTAGCGTTTTCTAAAATGCTGTAGTGTTTTGTGAAATGCTGTGGTGTTTTCTGAAATGCTGTGGTGTTTCCTGAAATGCTATTTTGACTTGCACTTCAGGGCCACCGTAATTCTGAGCCTTGTTAAAGCACAAACAAAGCAGCTAATATGTATATATCCATAACCCTCTTACTCAATGCCCTCTTTATGTTTTCATGCATCAAATCAATACAAATAAAGAATTTCATTTATCTGTGTGTAACTAGAATATTCTTAATTAAGTGGAAGCAGTGAGTGTCAGGATAACAGCGATAGTGACGTTTTTTTATTATGGATCATTTATTTGAAGTGCTTAATGAATATTGCAACACTGCCAACATCCATTTGCCATAATTGCTTCCTTAATGCACTCAAAAATGAGTCTTCTTTAATGATTCCTGTAATTAACACAACCAGGTGTGTTTGAGGTAATAAATCACTTTTCCTCAAATGACGCCAATAGTTCAACCTTCTTCAGAGTCTGTTGTAATTTTCCAAGCCCGCTAAGTCTCTCATTTTCTTTCCTCGATCTTGAACACATTTTCCTCTTAACTTAATAGCTCCCTTAACCTAATGTATACCCTTATACAAAATACTGTTAATCTTGCAAATCTTACAGAATCTTTGCTACATTTCAAAAAAATTGTTTTAATTGCACAGCTCTGCCAGTTTAATTTCTGATAATGCAAATATATTATTTTTTATGGTAATTTGTCCAAAAGTTGTTGTATTTATTTATGTGTATGTATTTTAAACATTTGCGTTTTTCATCTGAAAATAGTTTTAAAAATACTTTTCATTATAGTTCTAAGTCTGCTTCTTTTTGACAACTTAATGCCCGTTACTATTTATGTATGCACCATAATACACTAAAGTCCTCTAAAGCTCATAATTGAAAAAAATCTTGGTATCTCAAGAAAATGACTTGCGACAGAAGCTTATGATTTTGAGTGTTCACTTGCAAGAAAACAGTTGTCCAATACAATGTCGTATATTCACAGATAATGAAAAAACCTTACATCATTCACTCTTTGACTGAATCTGTACTTTGGACAGTTGGATCATCATGTTATGGTTTCACCGTGTTTTTGCTGTTCTTGGAAATCCAGCAGTGGTGTCAAATACATAATGTTTTGAAGTGAAGTCCTCATGCAAACAGATACACATGTTGACTGAATACCATTCAATACAATAACACATCAATTCATATACTGTTGTCAGGGACCAAGCAGCAAGGCAGCAGGACACAGGAGTTTGGTTTATTAAAAACAGTCTCAGATGAATAAATAAAAAACATTAGGCCTAAAAGAGGCCAACAGAAAAATGATTAATACATATAAAAGAAGCTAAACAGGTGTTCACTGAACAAACAGCCCTTCCACAGTGACAAAACATAGAACATAGTGGCTTGGCCAAACCAAATAATAAACAAGCGGTAATTAAGACAAAGGACACTGATGAAACCTAAATCCCCCACCCCTTGACATGAAAGCACATGGTTTCGCCCAATTGGCTGATGCCTAACCTAAACGACCTAGAAAACTAAAATAATGAATACAAACAAAACACTTGTGTGAACTGTTCTAAAATGTGTGCAACTAAACACAATATTGTCCGGCAAATAAACAGTGCCATTTAAATCAAGTGTGTGGTGTTAATTGTTGTTGTGGTTGACTGCAACCAAACTCAGGTAAAACTAATGGAGGTGAGCGTGCAGTGTGACTGTATAGGATTGTTTAATCCCTTCATTTTTGATTTCTCATTCTTTATCCTCTGTCACCTCCATATCTTCTTGTGCAGTTTGTTTTCTTTCACACCTCCCTCACTCTCTCCATATCTCGCAGGCTTGTCTTTAGTCTGTCGATCTTTCAGCAAACAACATTTCTGTGTGACACCGAATCGTCAAATCAGACGTGTTGGTGAAAGCTCCCACCACACAGGGTGACTGTTAGGTGAGTGTGTTTATATGTGTGTGATCGGAGTACAACAAATAGAGGAAGCATAATAATAAGTGTGCTTGGGTGTGAGAGAAGAGTTATAGTGTGTGGGTGTCTACAGGTAACACGTATAATAAAGTAGGTCACACACTTGGGTTTATATCAGGTATTATCTCATGACGGCAGTCCTGGCATGTTTTAATGAGCCCGGCTCCACAGAGACAATAAATCCGGATCCTGCACTGGAAACCTTAAAGTGAGTATCCTCAGGATCCTCTTTTTATTTTTGAGGGGGGTTGGATGTGTGTGCTTGGTTTCCACATGTGCTGCTAAGTGCTCATTATTGTTTTGTTGTGCTTTTCTTCCACAACACTAACCAGAGGTTACCTGTCAATCAAACACTGTAGTAGTTACACAGTTGTATATTTCTCCCTGGACTTTCTGTCACTTTAACTGGAGTTATTTTGTGTGCCACTCACTTTTGTTTGTCTTCTCATTCACAGCAACTTGTTATATTTATTGCACGGAAAACCAGAGGCTATAAATGCATAACATCCTTGATTGAAATTATGATGCACAATAAGGGTTGTTTCTCTTTGGATTTGGGGCAAAAATAAGTCAGTTTAAATACAGAGAATTTCTGTATTGACTGCTATAAAATTAATATCAAAGTTTGTACTCGACACAAAAACAATAATCAAAGTTTGGGTTTCTCCTTTTAACATAAATCAGTTATAGATATCAGTTATAGTATGCATGTGTCAACCGTGCAGGCAGCCCTTTGCAGCTTCTGCTGCTAGATTATACTATTGAACTTTTAGCTGTCTTAAGTAACTTCTATTGGCAACTTATTAAGCTGTGCCCTCTCTTTTTGGAAGAGAGATTTTTTTGTTTATTTTCTTTGGCAGTTTACACCAGAGACAGCTGATAACGCTAAAGCCTGCTGTTTTTCTATATATTTATTTTCTAATCAATGTTTAATTGAAATAGGTAAAGAACACTATTTCGGAATTCACTGTATGTAGTTATTTATTTACCAGCTAAATATCAGGAAATTTTGATAAAACATTTAAAATATCTATATTTTTTAGGGTGATCATGATGGAATGTCGAGAGTCAGACAACATTTGTGTCTTTTATAGAGAAACTTACCCTTACCTAAACCAAATAGTTTTCCAACAGTTATCTCGACTTAAGTCATAATAGTTCCAGATACAAACCAAGTCATATGAATAGTATGTAGTAGTAACAAGTAGTAGTTTTGCTGCAGTTAAATACCATCATACTATGTGCAATATGTGCTATATGTGCAATATATACATTACATTATATACATAAGCCATTAATAACTGTGTAATATATACCAGGCTGCTAAATTCTAAGAACTGTTACAGGATTCGTATTTTGGAAAGTATTTGTTCTTTTACTTTTCTTTTTTTATATTATATCATAACTTATTACTTTTTTCTTAACATAGGTAACATTAAGCTGTCTGTGGCTCCTGTAATGATGCAAATTTCCCCTCTGTGGGACTAATAAAGGTATTCTGATTCTGATGTTTAATGCTGATATGTATTTTCCGAAAACAAATTACAGATGCAGGTTGCAGAGCATTTGTTTTTGCCTCATGATGTAAATCTGTTTTTTAATACTTCCTTTCTACACCGCTGGCCCAGAAATTATCAAACAGTAGTGTTACAGATGTGGCGATTCATTTCAGACAGTTTGAAACGCGAGGGCCGTGATTGGTACGTGATCTGCCCTCGCTCAAGGGAAAACCTCCATCTTGACTTGAGACCGCCCCCGTGATAGATAAATGTAATTATAATGAAGCCAGCTGCAATGAATCATTGATCCACCAGGGGGTGCAGTGGGGTTCCACACTGGAGCTCATGTGAAATAAAGTGAGATACAGTATGCTGGATGTACAGCGGAACTTTGTTAAGATCCATATGTCACGGATATCATACTACTGTGCTAAATAAGAGACATGTAATCATTTACAAAACATCACCATGTTGTTATTTAACAAAATAATTTTGTTATTCGAAGAAAAACGAACGGGAGGAAATGCAGCCCGGCTCTCGATTTTTAATCCTAATTTAATCATCATCTTCACCACGATCATTTATGTTTATGTTCGCCGAATTGACATGAAATCACTGACACATATGAATATACTGTATTCAACTTCATTAAAACGTTATTAACGTGCCTAAACTCAGTAATTCACCAACAATATGTATATTTTAATGGAGTGTCGTCGGTCGATCAGGATCCCAAAGTGTAGCGGAGGGATCCTCATCTGGATGAAGGGTGTTATTTTCCCCATAAAGAACAAGTCGCTGCAAATTATCCCGCTTATTACATGGCCACATTCTCAACAAAGTAACGACATGACTCCCAATATTAATTGAAATGCTTTTATGGATTTAGAAAATGTTTTTATTGATTTAAAAAATAGTTGTATGTATTGATTTAAATTCACATGCATCCGCTAAGAAAAATAGTCCGTTGTTACCGTTTTTTAAACAGTCTGAATGAAACGGCAGCTCTCAGCTGTGTATTTACACAACTAATGGCCCATCAACCACAGCTCTCTCCCCCCCTCCCCCCCTGATCTTTCTTCTCCAGCAGCTAAATTAACAGTAGGTTACTCTGAGTGACCATAGACTGTATGTGACAAGTTTACAGTTAGTGACGTAACAACACCATAAAAGCTGGTGGGTTGAAAGCAATACGGGAGGTAAAAATAACTACAATAATTGTGACTTATTTATTGTGGCTTTTATGTTTTTAGGTATCACATTTTATGTAATTCAGGCTTATAGTTCACCCTTCTCTAAAAGCCTTCAACAATGACAATATTCATTGTAATTTAATAAATCCTTCCAACACACATTGTACAAAATAGCCTACTGTAAGTTAAGAAATCATTTCAATATGTACATCTTCTGATGTAACAACAATAACATTATAAATAGTAACATAGCTGAACATGGTATTGCACATTTAGCTTTGAGTGTTACTGACCTGAGATGTTTTTATTACATGAATTAAGGTGACTGAGGCTTTTTAACATACAGGGATGCAAACTCATCAGGTATGAAAAAGGTGACAAGGATCCGAGCCCCCGGCTCCCCCACCCCACGGAATGACAGAGGATTTTAGCAGTCAGAACAACTAAAGCAGCAGTGTTAATAATAACAGAAACGCCAAAGAGTCACATAATAGAAATATATAAAAGCATTTATTTCAAATTGTGGAGCAGTCAGTTTATAATTTTGGCAGCACTGTTGAGCATTTTGAAAATGTATTTTCAGGCCTCTGTGCAAGGCTTAAGTCTTTTTATCTTTATAGCCACATGGTGTAAAGCAGTGGTCACCAACCTTTTTAAGCCCAAGATCACCGACCTCGGCCTAGGTGAAAGGCGAGATCTACCTATTGCAGAATTGAGTGAAAAATACGGCCCATACAATGCTTCCAATTTGAGGCCTTTTATATAGGCTAATTGTATCTGAATTACTGTTACAATGAAGTCTCCATATTCAGCTCACGGCATATAGGCAGGGGTAAAGTGCTATTGGGGGGCGGACCTCACCTTCTCTAGGGGGGTCCTCACCTCCTCTAGGGGGGTCCGGGGGGATGCTCCCCCGGGAAGATTTTTTTTTAAATATCGAAGTTGAAAGCATCAATCTGGTGCACTTTGAGAGCAACATGAAGAGATCTATGGATACCTCTCTCAGCACCCAGATGAAACAGAACTGTAAACAGATTTTCTTTTTCTTTATGGATATTTTACAAATCACATTAAACTGTATTCTTGTTTTACTGCCATATAGTAGGCTATTTCATACCTGTTTTTCATTTATTCTCTTATTGTTTGTATAACTATAATGATCATATGAAGGTGTGCTGCGGAAATAATCTTTTGAATAACTTGTGACAAAACTGTTCAAAACACTCAAGAGTCCTTTAGCTCACCTGAGCCCCTCAGTCTGACAGGAGAGGACTCTCCTCCAGCTTGTTGTGGAAACAGCTCCTTATGTCCGTTAGTGCAGCTAGCTAACCAGATGCTAACATCACGGTCCCCGCTAGCACCGGTCCCTCTCTCTCCCTCACTCCCTCCCTCACTCCCTCTCTCCCTCTCTATCACACTAAATGCGCTATCGCCTCAGCCGAGCTTGAATGACACAAGCACACGTGTATTTCCATGCAACTCTCTGATTGGTCTGGTGTGTTGCCTCTGTTGCGTTCACTGAACACGGGAAATTACAGTCCTACCGTTGTCTCTTGTGTCATGATGAGGTTCACGTAAAGCACAGTTGATGTATTATATTATTGAGGTGTCTCAAATATACGTCAATCAAGTGGCACATGCTAACGGGGTGGTGGATGATAGGTTTACATCTAAAAAAGTATTTTTCAAACATTATTATTTTAATTTAATTTTTCTTTCTTTTGTTACTTTTTTTTTTAACGGTCCGCGATCTACCCGCACCACACTCACGATTGACCGGTCGATCGCGATCGACTGGTTGGCGACCACTGGTGTAAAGTAACTAAGTTCATAAACTCAACAAGTACTATACTTGGGCACAATTTTGAGATACTTGTACTTTATTTAAGTATTTCAATGTTTTGCTACTTTGTTCTTCTACTCCACTACAGTTCAGAGGTACATGGTGTACTTTGACTCCACTACATGTATTTAATACCTTTAGTTACTTCACAGATCTGGATGAATGAAGTGAAATATAATCAAGTGTTAAATCAGACTTTAGTTCCACCTGGAGTAAATCCACAAGCTACCCTGCAGTATACAAAGTCATTCAAACTAGCTGCACCTTTAGCAGCTTTGAGAACACTTTCATGATCAATCATTATAAAACATATCATATCTATTATTCTGAAATGGACCAATCTGCACAATGACTACTTTTACTGTCGCTACTTTCACTATATTTTGATGATAATACTTTTCTACTTTTACTTGAGGAACATTTTGAATGCAGGACTTTTACTGTAACAGAGTATTCCTACACTCTGGGACTATTACTTTTAGTCAAGTACAAGATCTGAGTACTTCTACTTTTACTCAAGTACAAGACCTGAGTACTTCTACTTTTACTCTAGTACAAGATCTGTGTGCTTCTACTTTTACTCAAGTACAAGACCTGAGTGCTTCTACTTTTACTCAAGTACAAGATTTGAGTAGGCCTACTTCTACTTTTACTCTAGTACAATATCTGTGTGCTTCTACTTTTACTCAAGTACAAGACCTGAGTACTTCTACTTTTACTCTAGTACAAGATCTGTGTGCTTCTACTTTTACTCAAGTACAAGACCTGAGTGCTTCTACTTTTACTCAAGTACAAGATTTGAGTACTTCTACTTTTACTCTAGTACAAGATCTGTGTGCTTCTACTTTTACTCAAGTACAAGATCTGAGTACTTCTACTTTTACTCAAGTACAAGACCTGAGTACTTCTACTTTTACTCAAGTACAATATCTGAGTACTTCTACTTTTAATCAAGTACAATATATATACTTAGAACCACTTCTGTTTATAGCCTATGAAAAAAACTATTAGAAATAGAAGGCTAAAGCTAACGTTAGCAGATACTGACAATGTATGCTAGCTAGCTAGCTCAACGATTCCTTAAATAATATTGCCACAGAAAAACTTTTCAGTTCACATCACGCTCTGCCGCTCCGACAGGGAGCTCTGCTCTGAACACCTGAACAGCCCGTTCTAACAGCTGTTCACCAGCGGTCCAGTCTGTGCCACAGTGACTCCGGACGCACAGTTAATATTAACGAACGCACCCGTAGGTAATGTAGCTGCTGAAGCTAGACCATCATCTCGGAGCAGCAGAGCCTTATTATACATCCATGAGCAGAGCCGACAGGCAGGAAGACTCGAGCACACAGCTCGTACTTCATTATAATATATAAAAAAAGAACACCATGCGTGTCATGATGGCACATAACAGCTCACGGCCGCAGATTACTCCGGGTCCCAGCCCCCCCCATACCCCAAAAATATTTGTATTGCAGATCTACATGAATCACACAAACGACTTATTTAGGATTCGAAAGGTGACAAGTTTGCATCACTGAACATAGACAGAGCACAACTGAAACATAACATCTGAAACGATGTAACAACATAATACACTTGTGGGGATGCTTGGGATGTGAGGAGTGAGGGACACGGCTTAGAACGGGCGTGTCACCTGGCGGGACAGGAGAGTGTGTGCACCAGTCTGCCTTGATCTATGAATTCATGTCCGTGACACTCACTGCTGCCCACAGCTGTTTTATAGAAGGAAATTCCTTCACTTCATGAAAGTGTTTTAACCACACACACCTCTACACACACATGACGGGTGTTATTTTCCCCATAAGGAACAAGTCGCTGCAAATGATCCCGCTTATTACACGGCCAAATTCTCAACAAAGTAACGACATGACTCCCAATATTAATTGAAATGCTTTTATGGATTTAGAAAATGTCTTTTATTGATTTAAAAAATAGTTGTATGTATTGATTTAAAAAATAGTTGTATGTATTGATTTAAATTGAGATGCATCCGCTAAGAAAAATAGTCCGTTGTTACAGTTTTTTCAAACAGTCTGAATGAAACGGCAGCTCTCAGCTGTGTATTTACACAACTAATGGCCCATCAACCACAGCTCTCTCCCCCCCTCCCACCTTGACCTTTCTTCTCCAGCAGCTAAATTAACGGTAGGTTACTCTGAGTGACAAGCTTACAGTTAGACACAACACTGTCATTGCAAGTGACCCTCAGTTAGTTTACTTTTATGTTCAACTGCTAAATTCGTTACTGCTAAAAAAGGGCTTCTACTGTACCTAATTACCTTAACACTAGAACCGCCAGAGGTTTTTGTATAGGCCTACCTAAACCTGTCAAATCCCGCTATTAGAATGCAATTTTTAACAACATAGGGTGCTACATAACACACTTTCAGGAAAAGTCAGGGACTGGGAGACTTTAATATTTTATTGAAAAAAAGGTACATTGCACGATTGGCGGTTCTAGTATTAAATAAACCCACTAATTAATGAAACCAGTTCAATACTCATTATTCTTATTCTTATCATTCTTTATGAGCGCAGAAATAGTCTTAAAATCAGATCTGTTTTTTAAATGAAATCTGACGGCAGGCAGTTAGCTCTGATCACCTATGACAAATGCGCCGCACCTAATCGCTGGCCATTCAGCCACAGACACTGTTCGAAATGGGGGGGAGCTAGGAGGAGCTTGGCTCCCCCGAAGAGGGAGGGAGCTCCCCTGAAGGCTGACTTTGAGATAAATAGGGGGAGCCCAAAACAATCATGCATATTTGTGTCACACAGATTAGAAATGTTGAGTTTCTGTAAATAACAGTTCTTGAAATAAATAATAGTTATTGTTCATTACAGTTTCTGAATATTTGTTTTATATTTGTGAATATGTCTGGGTGTTGCCATCTGTATGTGGCGGCGCTGCATTCTTACTTACGTTGCTATGATTATGGCGGTGATGCCGGCGCGGTATTTGAAATGTTCATATTGATATTTTTTTAACTCTGGCTGTGTAATAAAAAAATATGGCAAAACGAAAACAGCCAAGCATCACAGCTTTTGGATTCATAAGCAAAGAAGCGAAGGAGTCTAAAAATGACAACGTGAACGGAAAACAACTTTTAGTTGGCCGGCTGTAAGCGGCGTTAGGGTCGAGTTTGACAGCTCCACACCGAGGGAGAGGCCTGCCGATGCGGAGCCTGAAGAGGCTTCAACAACGGCCACATCCGCCGGCATAGTGACACCGTCTGTATTAGTAGAAGAGTGTTTTTATAGCAATTGATCGCATCCGCGCTGCTGCGCCAGTCAACAGAGCGTGCGTGTGACATATTTAGTAGCAGGATGTGCTCTGAAAAATAGGGCTCCCCGAAAGCAAATGGGTAATTCGAAAACTGACAGAGCTCCCTCTATACAAATCAAACTGTAGAAGGTGTGAAAGTACCTATTGTTTTAAATAATGGTCGGAATGTGACCTTTGAGCCTTCTGAATTACCGTGGGACAGCACATTCTAAACTAAAATGTTCAATCAATAAAGTAACATCTTATCTTATCTAAATAATATCTTCATATTAATAATAATAATAAATCATACAGTATGTGTCCGAAAGGGAGCAGGAGGAAGCAAACACAAAAATATACTGCATATTAAAGCAAACGATTGTAAAGGTAAAAGTATGAGCATAACAAATAAAGAAGTGTAATGTAAACATTTACATTATAATTATGATTATTTAATATATAAAGACTATATATTATTGAATTACAAGATTAGATATACTTTAGTTGATCTAAAATATTGATGTGTTCAAATGCTCTTCAAAACACAACTGAAAGTCCATGAAACTTGTCTTTCTGTATTTGTGAATGAAGCGCCATCTCCTGGTTAAAACCTGAAATTGAAAATCTGGCAATAGAAATGATAATAAAGAAAAGATGTGGCTGCTTCCAAGAGTCCTGAAATTATATTTAAAACCGGTGGAGGTCAATTCCCAGAGAGTTCTTTTGTGACATTTGCCATAGTTCTTATTTCAATCGCGCATGAAATTGTTAATTTTTGAAGTGGGTTTTGGAGCTACCTGTTATGTGGATTCCCCATTGACTGTTTCAGCCTCCTGTCCTGACCTGGATTCCAACCTGTGTGTTTCCTGCCTGTTTGCCTGCTCTGGAGGCTAGGCATTGCACCGGTTTGTGTTCCGTTGTGAGTTTTTCTCAATTTCCTGCTGTGGATTTATCCTGCCCTGAACTGAGAGGTGTTTCCGTGGGAGATTTTTTGTTGGAAATTGCGAACTGCTTGTTATATACGCGCATCAAAGTTAATAAAGGTCCTTACAAACTCATACTCTGGTCTAGCGTGCTGCAATTGTGTCCTAACTACCCCTGTTACTACTACATTCAACCCTTTATTCATATGCTAATTGTTTCAATCCAAATGTCTAATTTTAAAGGTTATATGGAGATTATATGAACATCTAAAGTGACTCTCACCATTGTGGTAGCATAATAATAATAATAATAGATTAATTTTGTTAGCGCTTTTACAGGTGCTCAAAGACGCTTTACAGATATAGTGAAAAGGAAAGAACAACAAATAAATAGATATAGTTAAAGTCAAATAAAAATCAAGCAATACATGTCCAACATTGTCCCACACAAACCTTCTCTTTGTCCCAAATGTGTCTTGTCACCTGGTCACCCTAGCCACAGGACATGAGTTTATGTCAATAGTTCATTTTGTTTAGTTTAGCAGTGCCCTTACCATAAAAGCAAATTCTCAAAGTAAATACTTGTAATGATGGGAAGAAAAACTTGCACTTTTTCAGAAAATGTTCTCAAAGTGACAACACTTTTTCAATTGCACTTTTAACATCCCACAACATCTTCAATCCTTCATCCTTGCTGCTGAGAGCCGGCGGTTGGAAGAATGTGGAGGATCTGCCGCGGTTTGAGGGCCTGCCGTCCACCCATTTCTGCTTCTGCTGGTGGTGGTTCCCACGGCTGAAGGCCGCTATCCACCTGCTGTTAGAGGCCTACTCCCACCTGTTGGGTGCTACTGTGCGGGGGAGGCCTGGTCTGGAGATACCGCGGAGAAACCGGAGTGTTGCCACACTGCTGCTTGCCTATTTCCTTGCTGCTGTCCTGACGTGGTTTTGCTTCGGGAACATCGTGGATGCTGTTGAGCTGGACTGGGAAAATGGCAAATGTCGTGTTTCTGCTGTGCCTTTTTTTGACTGTGCTGGACAAGGAGAGGTCCGCTAGTCATCCTGAAAATTCTGCTGGATTCAGGTCCGTTCTGCCGCCCGCAGTGGACATCCCCTGTACAGGTTCGGATGGGTTGCACAAACAATTGCTAGTTGCACTGTCGCGGACATTCATTTCGTCAAATGTCTGTCTTTCTCACATGCCTGCCACAATGGTCCTTCAGAATTGTTTTTTGAACTCTAATCTCACTTTCGCGAAGTTTGCTGGTGACTCTAGAACAGCTGACAATGTATGTGTGTTGATTAAGAGGAAAAGGTGCTTGGTATTTTTAATGTTATTACTATCAGGAAATGTACAGCCAAATCCGGGTCCACCTAGTAGTTTTAGTCAAATAGCTACTCCTGCTGATTTTATTTCTAGATCGGGGTTAGGTTTAATTCATTTAAATGTGCGCAGTCTGTTACCTAAATTAGATTTTGTCCGTATTTGGGCGAGTTCAACTGATGCTGATGTCATTGTCTTATCAGAAACGTGGCTAGACAAATCCATCTTGGCCTCTGACATTTACATAAATGGTTACAATGTATATCGCACTGACCGTCCTAAAAAAGGTGGTGGCGTTGCCATTTATGTGAAAAATAAGTTTTGTGTAACAAATATGGTTTCCAAATCTGTTAGTAAACAACTAGAATTTTTAGCTGTGAATGTTGAAGTAACAAAGGGTCAACAGGTCATGGTGGTGGGTTGCTACAGGGCCCCCTCGGCTGTCAAGGACTCCTTATCTTCATTGGCAAAACTGTTATCTCAACTTTCCTACAAGGAAATAGTGCTGCTTGGTGATTTTAATTGGGACTGGTTAACTTCTGCGTCAGAGGATTTTAAAAACCTGTGTACCTCTTTGAACATTACTCAGATTATAGACAGTCCTACTCGCCCAAATATTAAGTCCCCAAATAAATCCTCCTTAATTGATCTCATTTTAACAAATGTTCCATATAAATACTCATCTGTGGGAGTATTTGCTAATGATGTGAGTGACCACTGTGTTGTAGCCACAATTAGGGACACTAAGGTCCAAAAAGTTAAACCACGCATCATCACAAAGAGAGATAAAAAACACTTAGTGGAGCAGGGTTTTTTACATGATCTGTTTGATTTTGATTGGGGAAAAATCGATCTGTGTGCTGATGTAGAAACTGCATGGTCTTATTTTTATCTTGGTTTTATGAAAATTATAGATAAACATGCACCTCTGCGTAAATTTAGAGTGAAGGGACGAAACAATCCCTGGTTTTCTGCTGAACTGTCCAGTCTCCTTCATGAGAGAAACAATGCCTGGGCAAAGGCTAGGAAATCCGGCTCAGAGGTAGAATGGCTACGCTTTAGGCAGCTAAGGAATAGCTTTACTTCACATGTCAAAAGTGCTAAGTCAAAGTACTATTTGTCAGTTACCACAGAAAACCTGAATAATCCTAGGAAATTTTGGAAAGCCATAAAATCGATTTCCACTAGTGATATCCCAAATGAGCTACCTCCGTGCCTCATCTGGCATTATATCAGACAGGGCTACTATGCTAAATTGCTTTAGTAAGCATTTTGTCTCTTGTGGCTCTCTGTTTGATTCTGTCACTGACTGTGCTTCTGCTTCTGTGAACGCTCCAGTCCTTGACTCTGAACAATGTGGTCTGGAAAACCCTTTCAGTTTTACTCCTTTAACTGTTGGTATTGTCCATGAAGCTTTATCCAAGTTAGATCCTAGGAAACCGGCTGGCCCGGACAACGTAGAACCTTTCTTTTTAAAGATAGCTGCAGATTTTATTGCTCCATCTCTTACTTCTCTTTTTAACCTCTCCCTCAGCACAAATACAATTCCTAAAGTATGGAAGTCTGCTTATATCCTGCCTCTACTGAAAGGAGGGGAGGCAACTATTTTAAATAACTATAGGCCAATCTCTAAATTGTCAGTTCTGGCTAAGGTGCTCGAACGACTTGTGAGTGAACAAGTAAAGGAGTTTTTATGTATAAATGATATCATGTCTAAACATCAGTCAGGCTTCAGAAAGCAACATAGCATCATCACTGCAACAATGAAAGTGGTAAATGTTATTACTAGTATGCTAGATAATAAACAGAGTTGTGCAGCTCTGTTTATTGACCTTTCCAAAGCGTTTGACACCGTTGATCATCGCGTTTTAAAACAGAGGCTACTCAGTATTGGCATATCCAGCCATGCAGTGGTTAAACATTGCTAATGGTGTTCCTCAAGGTTCTGTTTTAGGTCCACTTATCCATATATATCAACAGTTTAGGTGAAAATGTGGATGAAGCTACTTTACATTTTTATGCGGACGATACGGTGATGTACTGTGCAGGTCCCTCCATTCAGGAGGCGGTTGTTAAATTACAGGCTGTTTTTAACATTATTCAGACTCAGCTCTCTGAACTAAAGCTTCTTTTAAATGTGGATAAAACCAAGATAATGCTCTTTTCAAAAGCTAAAAAGACACCAGAGCCTGTTTTAGATATTGTATCAACGCAAGGAACAAAACTTGAAGTTGTTGCCTGTTACAAATACCTTGGTATCTGGCTTGATGACTGTCTCTCTTTTAAACTTCATGTCAATAACCTGCTTAAAAAACTGAGGGTTAGGCTAGGTTTCTTTTTCAGGAATAAGTCCTGTTTCTCGCTTGAGGCCAGGAAAAGGCTAGTCACTGTGACTTTTTTACCTGTGCTGGACTATGGTGATCTGGGGCCGTTTTCACAAAGCATTTTATCTTACCGCTAGGAGGGCTCCTAACTCGCGCTAAAACATTTTACGTAGGAGTTTTTTCTTAAAAGTTATTCACAAAGCCGCTGAGACCTATTCATACTAAGGATAAATCACTAAGAGTGAACTAAGAGTGAACTAAGAGTGAACTAAGAGTGACGCGCCGTTGCTATGGATGACGTCGATTCTCGTGCATGAGTTTAGAAGCGGTCAGTATGGTGATTGGTTGTTCAGAGTAGGCGGTCTCGGTGAAACTCATCCGCAACATCCCACAAACGAGACTGCGGTCAAGTGAGCCTACGCTACGTTTCTGTTGGTCAAGTGAGCCGTCCCAAAATTGAAAGTTCGCCCGTATTACGAGTTTTACGGTAAACGTCCTCAGCTAGTCTTTGCTGGTGTGTAGCAACATCCTGTTTTCAGAATAAAACGAGATATTGTAACGATCCCAGAAAATTTCGGAGACAGGGATGTATTCCTCAGTTAGGCGTCTTCCCGTCCTTGTTTATTAAAGAACACACACATCAACAGGGACACATGTGTCTCTCTCTTATGGACGTCCATGAACTAGCAAGCAGCAGACTGCGGTTACATAACTTCCGGTCTTAGACCCGAAGTCACCCTCCAGACTGCAGTCAGGCTGCAATCAATTAAAATAGAGCTGTCAGTATGATCAAATCCTAATTTTGAATCATTAGTTTACATGATCTTTGAAACATTGAGCTAAAAAACAAATATTTCTTCATTCTCAAATTATAAATCAGATTGTCTTGTAATCTAGGAGAAACACTGCTCAAATAGGACATTTTGGATAGCTTTTATTATGAAATTAAACATCAGATTAACATGAAATTTCATGAGTAGCTCACTGAGGTGGTCTACTATCACACTGAATCGAAGAACTTCTGTGGAAGCAAAGATTTGTGGAAATATTGAAATTTGAAATCAGGAGCAACACTGTTCAAATTCCACATTTTACATAGCTTTTATTCTGAAATTCCACATCAGATTGTTATGAAATTTTATGAGCAGCTATCTGAGGTGGTCTACTATCACACTGAATCGAGGAACTTCTGTGGAAGCAAAGATTTTAGGAAATATTGAAATTTGAAATCAGGAGGAACACTGTTCAAATTCCACATTTTACATAGCTTTTATTCTGAAATTCCACATCAGATTGTTATCAAATTTCATGAGCAGCAATCTGAGGTGGTCTAATATCACACTGAATCAAAGAACTTCTGTGGAAGCAAAGATTTGAGGAAATATTGAAATTTGAAATCAGGAGCAACACTGTTCAAATTCCACTTTTTGGATTGGTTTTATTCTGAAATTCCACATCAGATTGACATGAAATTTTATGAGCAGCTATCTGAGGTGGTCTACTATCACACCGAATCGAAGAACTTCTGTGGAAGCAAAGATTTTAGGAAATATTGAAATTTGAAATCAGGAGGAACACTGTTCAAATTCCACATTTTACATAGCTTTTATTCTGAAATTCCACATCAGATTGTTATGAAATTTTATGAGCAGCTATCTGAGGTGGTCTAATATCACACTGAATCGAGGAACTTCTGTGGAAGCAAAGATTTTAGGAAATATTGAAATTTGAAATCAGGAGGAACACTGTTCAAATTCCACATTTTACATAGCTTTTATTCTGAAATTCCACATCAGATTGTTATCAAATTTCATGAGCAGCAATCTGAGGTGGTCTAATATCACACTGAATCAAAGAACTTCTGTGGAAGCAAAGATTTTAGGAAATATTGAAATTTGAAATCAGGAGGAACACTGTTCAAATTCCACATTTTACATAGCTTTTATTCTGAAATTCCACATCAGATTGTTATCAAATTTCATGAGCAGCAATCTGAGGTGGTCTAATATCACACTGAATCAAAGAACTTCTGTGGAAGCAAAGATTTGAGGAAATATTGAAATTTGAAATCAGGAGCAACACTGTTCAAATTCCACTTTTTGGATTGGTTTTATTCTGAAATTCCACATCAGATTGACATGAAATTTTATGAGCAGCTATCTGAGGTGGTCTACTATCACACCGAATCGAAGAACTTCCGTGGAAGCAAAGATTTTAGGAAATATTGAAATTTGAAATCAGGAGCAACACTGTTCAAATTCCACATTTTACATAGCTTTTATTCTGAAATTCCACATCAGATTGTTATGAAATTTTATGAGCAGCTATCTGAGGTGGTCTACTATCACACTGAATCGAAGAACTTCTGTGGAAGCAAAGATTTTAGGAAATATTGCAATTTGAAATCAGGAGCAACACTGTTCAAATTCCACTTTTTGGATTGGTTTTATTCTGAAATTCCACATCAGATTGTTATGAAATTTCATGAGTAGCTATCTGAGGTGGTCTACTATCACACTGAATTGAAGAACTTCTGTGGAAGCAAAGATTTTAGGAAATATTGAAATTTGAAATCAGGAGCAACACTGTTCAAATTCCACATTTTACATAGCTTTTATTCTGAAATTCCACATCAGATTGTTATGAAATTTCATGAGTAGCTATCTGAGGTGGTCTACTATCACACTGAATCGAAGAACTTCTGTGGAAGCAAAGATTTTAGGAAATATTGCAATTTGAAATCAGGAGCAACACTGTTCAAATTCCACTTTTTGGATTGGTTTTATTCTGAAATTCCACATCAGATTGTTAGGAAATTTTATGAGCAGCTATCTGAAGTGGTCTACTATCACACTGAATTGAAGAACTTCTGTGGAAGCAAAGATCTTTAGGAAATATTGAAATTTGAAATCAGGAGCAACACTGTTCAAATTCCACATTTTGGATTGGTTTTATTCTGAAATTCCACATCAGATTGTTATGAAATTTCATGAGTAGCTATCTGAGGTGGTCTACTATCACACTGAATCGAAGAACTTCTTTGGAAGCAAAGATTTTAGGAAATATTGAAATTTGAAATCAGGAGCAACACTGTTCAAATTCCACTTTTTGGATTGGTTTTATTCTGAAATTCCACATCAGATTGTTATGAAATTTCATGAGTAGCTATCTGAGGTGGTCTACTATCACACTGAATCGAAGAACTTCTGTGGAATCAAAGATTTGTGGAAATATTGCAATTTGTAATCAGGAGCAACACTGTTCATATTCCACTTTTTACATAGCTTTTATTCTGAAATTCCACATCAGATTGTTATGAAATTTTATGAGCAGCTATCTGAGGTGGTCTACTATCACACTGAATTGAAGAACTTCTGTGGAAGCAAAGATTTTAGGAAATATTGAAATTTGAAATCAGGAGCAACACTGTTCAAATTCCACTTTTTGGATTGGTTTTATTCTGAAATTCCACATCAGATTGTTATGAAATGTTATGAGCAGCTATCTGAGGTGGTCTACTATCACACTGAATCGAAGAACTTCTGTGGAAGCAAAGATTTTTAGGAAATATTGAAATTTGAAATCAGGAGCAACACTGTTCAAATTCCACATTTTGGATTGGTTTTATTCTGAAATTCCACATCAGATTGTTATGAAATTTCATGAGTAGCTATCTGAGGTGGTCTACTATCACACTGAATTGAAGAACTTCTGTGGAAGCAAAGATTTTAGGAAATATTGAAATTTGAAATCAGGAGCAACACTGTTCAAATTCCACTTTTTACATAGCTTTTATTCTGAAATTCCACATCAGATTGTTATGAAATTTTATGAGCAGCTATCTGAGGTGGTCTACTATCACACTGAATTGAAGAACTTCTGTGGAAGCAAAGATTTTAGGAAATATTGAAATTTGAAATCAGGAGCAACACTGTTCAAATTCCACTTTTTGGATTGGTTTTATTCTGAAATTCCACATCAGATTGTTATGAAATTTATAATAATGTAATATATAATAGATAGATAGATACTCTTTGTTGCTCATCTATTTAATAAGCTATTCTGATATCTTATTTCTTAGGCTGTAAAGGATCTTTTGCATCCCCCAGTCCTCCTTTGAATGTTCTATTTGTAACAGAGCCAGCCACACCTTAGGCCCTTTAAGGCCTAGTTAACACATTTAGTTTTTCATTAATGCTATTTCCAATATTCAACTACAACTTATCAGACTTGCAGTTATGAGACTCCTGCCTCATTGTCATAGTTTGGGGGGATCTTTTTGTGGTTTCCGCTTTCTAATCTGCTTTCAAAACCATCTCATCATAATCATAATGGTCAGTTAGTTAAGGAAGAGGCCTTCAACCCTAGGAACACAGTTCACACAGTTAAACATGGTGGTGGGAGCATCAAGCTATGGGGCTGTTTAGCAGCCTCAGGCACAGGGAGCCTTGTTCGGGTGCAGGGAATCATGAAAAAAGAATACTATGTTGACATTTTGAGGGATAATATGCAGAAATCTGCTCGTAGTCTGTCCTTAGGTTGTCGCTCGGTCTTCCAACAAGACAATGACCCGAAGCATACATCAAAATTGGTCCAACAGTTCCTGAAGGATACCAAAACCAAGGTCCTGGAGTGGCCCGCACAGAGCCCAGACCTCAATCCTATTGAGAATCTTTGGAGGGTGCTGAAAGTGAACGTCCATGCTCGGAAACCACGCAATTAGGACCAGCTGGAACAATTTGCAAAGGAAGAATGGGCCAAAATCCCTCAGGTGACCTGTGCCAACCTAGTGAAGAACTATTTTAAGAGGTTGTTTTCAGTTGTGGCTCAGAAAGGGTACACCATTGACAATTAATGGCCAGGGGGCTAATAATTTTGGATTTCTCATTTCTGCCCTTTTTTTGTTTAAACTGATTGTATCAATAAAGTATTCTAATCAAAAATGTCAAATTATGTCTTTAGAGTCCATTTGTTTTCACATTAACAAATATGTGTTGTTAATGGCCATTTCCATGGAGAAATCAAACGTTTTGTCTAATTTCATAAGGGGGGGCTAATAATTTTGGTCACAACTGTAAATGCATATATCTCTCTCGCTCTCTCGCTCTCTCGCTCTCTCTCTCTCTCACACACACACACATATGCGCACGCACGCACGCACACAAACCTGTAAAGCAAAATACCTACTACAGCACTAGTAAATTTAAATATAAAAGAGAGGTCAAAAGGTTAGACCAATCGAAGTCAAAGGATCAAAGAGGGTCATCAGTTCAAAGACTCAAAATTGCACTCAACTACAATATTTTTTTCCCTTTGTGCCAAAGTACATATATACAGGTGCATGTAGCTTGCTTTGCTTCTCATTGCTTCAGCAAAAATTAAAAGACTTTTCTGCAAAGGAGGATCTGTCCTACAGTCCTCTGAGGATGAGGAGGACATGTCCAGCTGGAATGACACAGGTATTGAGGAGACAGGTGTTTTCTCCCATTGATCCCCCCCCCCGCCTCCCCACACACACACACACACACACACACGCACACGCACACACACCTGTGTGACCAAGTACACTCTACAGTACTTGTAAATTAAAAAAAAAGAGAGGTCGAAGGGTCGAAGTCAAAGGATCTTTCTAATGAACCATTTCACAAGTGGAGTCATTCTTTTTGGAGAAGGAGAGGCAGTGAAACACCACAGCTTGCGAAGGGTAATGCTTTTTCCCCTTACTTTAACCAGACCAGAGCTCCAAAAGCCGTTTTTAATATGAAAAAGCTAATTTGTATTTTTAAAGTTATATAGATTTGTATGAAAGAGTGGAGTAACTTCATTGTCTATTTAAGTTTATGACAAATACTAATCTAAATTGGACAAGATGGCGTTTTGATGGAAGACAAAATTAATAAAATGGAAAATATTTAAAAGTAGATGAAGTTAATGCATTTTTTTTCATTACATTACAGACTGACTTCAACAACTACGAAGCCATACTGTCCTTCGTAAATGTTAGAGGAGTGCACTGGAAGTTACTGGTCAGTGACTGTTACTTCACTGATGTTCAGAAATCCTTTTGTGTTATAAATATATATGATGTTTCTAAATAACGTTTATCTTTTTGTTAGTATGTACTTCCTACCATAAACAGTGTATTTTTGATGGATCCAATGGCCACAAAAACAGAGCTAAAAGAATCTGTAAATGCAGCAAAAAGAATAAGGTATGTCCAATTTTTATCGTAAAGGATTCACTTGACAAATATTATCATAATCTCCCTGAACCAACCAGTGGACATACTATCATCAGCTAATTACTGTGAAATGTTATAATAAAACCAAAGCATCTGGCTTAATAAATATTGCTAGATTTCTTCAATTTAATTGTTGAAAGTAATTGCACGAGACAGAGGTCACAACAAAACAGTAACTTCAAGCAGTGATTTGAGGCTCAGTTTTATTTATTGGAAGGTTAAGATTCTTGAAAATGGACCTTGATATCGGTATTGTATTGATACCAAAATGTTTTTCTTTACTAAGGGATTACTTCAGAATGAGGAGTACCGTGTATGGCAATGCTGACTGGGGGAAAATCAGGTGGAAGGGAATCACCATGGACCATCCTGTCCAACGTGACCAGTGCAGCTGTGGAGTAATCGTGACATTGGTAATGACCGTGTGTGTGTGTGTGTGTGTGTGTGTGTGTGTGTGTGTGTGTGTGTGTGTGTGTGTGTGTGTGTGTGTGTGTGTGTGTGTGTGTGTGTGTGTGTGTGTGAGTTTATCTGGAAAAGACAATTTGTGCTACCCTTTGTGACAATTAGTGACAGAATTTCTGTCAATCTCAGAGTAGAGTGTATAATTTCCACAAGGTGACATGGTGTAAGGGAAAATATTCATCTTTTACTGTGTCCAAAATAACATTTGTGTTTATAACCTTTCACATCCGATTTTATATATTATATATTTCCGAGTATATTCTTAAATCGGTGTCTTCATTCAATGTGCAAAGGAAAAATGTATGATAATGCTACAAACATGTATTTATATTACCATAAGCTTCAATTAAAAAGTTTTTTTTATTTAACATTAATTATGTGTAAGATGACAAAGATCATTCTGTATGTTTGTGTAGATGGCAAAGTCATTGATGGAGGCATATCCTGCATTGCCAGACATGACCTTCAAAACCACCAAGAAGGAGATGGCTCTTGCAAGGACACACTTGGCACAGTCATTGTTGAAGGGTTCAGGTTCGTAATCCATTTTAATATTTACTGTAGACATAATTCATTCCTTATCATGTTATTTTGAAATTTGATTTAATCCTACACATCCAAACAAACTGAAGCCTCTCAAAAGAAGCCCAAATAATACATCTTTTGTAGTCCAAGGTGTGACAGAATTTGTGTACAAATGCAAATTCATGTACCCCACACATTTCTCAGAATCATTAATACTTCTTATCAAACTTAAAAGTCAACTGGAGATGAAACATGATCCATATCATTTATAATCTGTTAATGCATGAAGTATTAATATTTTTATAATTTGCATATAATTTATAATCTGTTAAGGCATGAAGTAATAATATTTTTATAATTTGCGACAGTAAAGAATTTTGAATAGTGACAGTTACATTGATTTAGACTGTCAGGCTTTCAATACGCCTGAGTGGATGATTATCAATCATCTTGTTGACAAGCTAAATGTGTTTTGATTGCAAGTCTGTTGTAACTGAACTGTGTTATGTGTACATAAGTAAATAATAACATAAATGTATTTCATCTCAGTGTTTGATATGGACAATGACTGTGCGATGTGCGCTGCCCCAAAGCCCCCTGGATCTGGACCTCCGAATACCCTTTGGGTGAGTTTTCCTTTTAAATCAATGACTGCAGGATTTTTCGTTGTTGTTGTTCTTCAATTCTAATATAGACTGGTATAAACTAAATTAAAATATATTGAAGGTGTTAAAACCTAATTGAACCACGATCTTCATCTCCCCCCCGCCCCACGCTCTTTATTTCAATCAAATTACGGTACTTTTATGTAATCATATATGTTCAAGACACATCCAAGAAGCAATGTATGACTGATAAATCATTGACTTTGCTTATTTTATTTTACAGATACAGTGTGATACATGTGAGCGATGGTATCATGAAGAATGTCTGGCGACCGACGAAGACACACTTAAAAAAGCAAGGGCAGGCCATTGGGAATGTGTCCTTTGCATTTAAATTGAAAAACAGCTGCAAACAACACTTGACTCTCACTTTCACCGACACACTGAAGCTCACTTACTGTATGTGTACACAAAATATGGAATTTGAACAGTGTTCCTCCTGATTGGAAATTGTAATTTTTCCTAAAATGTCTGCTTCAACAGTACTTCTGCTATTCTGTGTGATAGTAGACCACCTCAGATAGCTGCTCATAAAATGTCATAACAATCTGATGTGGAATTTCAGAATAAAACCAATCCAAAATGTGGAATTTGAACAGTGTTGCTCCTGATTTCAAATTGCAATATTTCCTAAAATCTTTGCTTCCACAGAAGTTCTTCGATTCAGTGTGATAGTAGACCACCTCAGATAGCTACTCATGAAATTTCATAACAATCTGATGTGGAATTTCAGAATAAAACCAATCCAAAATGTGGAATTTGAACAGTGTTGCTCCTGATTTCAAATTGCAACATTTCCTAAAATCTTTGCTTCCACAGAAGTTCTTCAATTCAGTGTGATAGTATACCACCTCAGATAGCTGCTCATAAAATTTCATAACAATCTGATGTGGAATTTCATAATAAAAGCTATGTAAAATGTGGAATTTGAACAGTGTTGCTCCTGATTTCAAATTTAAATATTTCCTAAAATCTTTGCTTCCACAGAAGTTCTTTGATTCAGTGTGATAGTAGACCACCTCAGATAGCTGCTAATAAAATTTCATAACAATCTGATGTGGAATTTCAGAATAAAAGCTATGTAAAATGTGGAATTTGAACAGTGTTGCTCCTGATTTCAAATTTCAATATTTCCTCAAATCTTTGCTTCCACAGAAGTTCTTTGATTCAGTGTGATAGTAGACCACCTCAGATAGCTGCTCATAAAATTTCATAACAATCTGATGTGGAATTTCATAATAAAAGCTATGTAAAATGTGGAATTTGAACAGTGTTGCTCCTGATTTCAAATTTAAATATTTCCTAAAATCTTTGCTTCCACAGAAGTTCTTTGATTCAGTGTGATAGTAGACCACCTCAGATAGCTGCTCATAAAATTTCATAACAATCTGATGTGGAATTTCAGAATAAAACCAATCCAAAAAGTGGAATTTGAACAGTGTTCCTCCTGATTTCAAATTGCAATATTTCCTAAAATCTTTGCTTCCACAGAAGTTCTTTGATTCAGTGTGATAGTAGACCACCTCAGATAGCTGCTCATAAAATTTCATAACAATCTGATGTGGAATTTCAGAATAAAACCAATCCAAAAAGTGGAATTTGAACAGTGTTCCTCCTGATTTCAAATTGCAATATTTCCTAAAATCTTTGCTTCCACAGAAGTTCTTCAATTCAGTGTGATAGTAGACCACCTCAGATAGCTGCTCATAAAATTTCATAACAATCTGATGTGGAATTTCATAATAAAAGCTATGTAAAATGTGGAATTTGAACAGTGTTGCTCCTGATTTCAAATTTCAATATTTCCTAAAATCTTTGCTTCCACAGAAGTTCTTTGATTCAGTGTGATAGTAGACCACCTCAGATAGCTACTCATGAAATTTCATAACAATCTGATGTGGAATTTCAGAATAAAACCAATCCAAAAAGTGGAATTTGAACAGTGCTCCTCCTGATTTCAAATTGCAATATTTCCACAAATCTTTGCTTCCACAGAAGTTCTTCAATTCAGTGTGATAGTAGACCACCTCAGATAGCTGCTTATAAAAATTCATGTTAATCTGATGTTGAATTTCAGAATAAAACCAATCCAAAAAGTGGAATTTGAACAGTGTTCCTCCTGATTTCAAATTGCAATATTTCCTAAAATCTTTGCTTCCACAGAAGTTCTTCGATTCAGTGTGATAGTAGACCACCTCAGATAGCTACTCATGAAATTTCATAACAATCTGATGTGGAATTTCATAATAAAAGCTATGTAAAATGTGGAATTTGAACAGTGTTGCTCCTGATTTCAAATTTCAATATTTCCTAAAATCTTTGCTTCCACAGAAGTTCTTCGATTCAGTGTGATAGTAGACCACCTCAGATAGCTACTCATGAAATTTCATAACAATCTGATGTGGAATTTCAGAATAAAACCAATCCAAAAAGTGGAATTTGAACAGTGCTCCTCCTGATTTCAAATTGCAATATTTCCACAAATCTTTGCTTCCACAGAAGTTCTTCAATTCAGTGTGATAGTAGACCACCTCAGATAGCTGCTTATAAAAATTCATGTTAATCTGATGTTGAATTTCAGAATAAAACCAATCCAAAAAGTGGAATTTGAACAGTGTTCCTCCTGATTTCAAATTGCAATATTTCCTAAATTCTTTGCTTCCACAGAAGTTCTTCGATTCAGTGTGATAGTAGACCACCTCAGATAGCTACTCATGAAATATCATAACAATCTGATTTGGAATTTCAGAATAAAACCAATCCAAAAAGTGGAATTTGAACAGTGTTCCTCCTGATTTCAAATTGCAATATTTCCTAAATTCTTTGCTTCCACAGAAGTTCTTTGATTCAGTGTGATAGTAGACCACCTCAGATAGCTGCTCATAAAATTTCATAACAATCTGATGTGGAATTTCAGAATAAAACCAATCCAAAAAGTGGAATTTGAACAGTGTTGCTCCTGATTTCAAATTTAAATATTTCCTAAAATCTTTGCTTCCACAGAAGTTCTTCGATTCAGTGTGATAGTAGACCACCTCAGATAGCTGCTCATAAAAATTCATAACAATCTGATGTGGAATTTCAGAATAAAAGCTATGTAAAATGTGGAATTTGAACAGTGTTGCTCCTGATTTCAAATTTCAAGATTTCCTCAAATCTTTGCTTCCACAGAAGTTCTTCGATTCAGTGTGATAGTAGACCACCTCAGATAGCTGCTCATAAAATTTCATAACAATCTGATGTGGAATTTCATAATAAAAGCTATGTAAAATGTGGAATTTGAACAGTGTTGCTCCTGATTTCAAATTTAAATATTTCCTAAAATCTTTGCTTCCACAGAAGTTCTTCAATTCAGTGTTATAGTAGACCACCTCAGATAGCTACTCATGAAATTTCATAACAATCTGATGTGGAATTTCAGAATAAAACCAATCCAAAAAGTGGAATTTGAACAGTGCTCCTCCTGATTTCAAATTGCAATATTTCCACAAATCTTTGCTTCCACAGACGTTCTTCAATTCAGTGTGATAGTAGACCACCTCAGATAGCTGCTTATAAAAATTCATGTTAATCTGATGTTGAATTTCAGAATAAAACCAATCCAAAAAGTGGAATTTGAACAGTGTTCCTCCTGATTTCAAATTGCAATATTTCCTAAAATCTTTGCTTCCACAGAAGTTCTTCGATTCAGTGTGATAGTAGACCACCTCAGATAGCTACTCATGAAATTTCATAACAATCTGATGTGGAATTTCATAATAAAAGCTATGTAAAATGTGGAATTTGAACAGTGTTGCTCCTGATTTCAAATTTCAATATTTCCTAAAATCTTTGCTTCCACAGAAGTTCTTCGATTCAGTGTGATAGTAGACCACCTCAGATAGCTACTCATGAAATTTCATAACAATCTGATGTGGAATTTCAGAATAAAACCAATCCAAAAAGTGGAATTTGAACAGTGCTCCTCCTGATTTCAAATTGCAATATTTCCACAAATCTTTGCTTCCACAGAAGTTCTTCAATTCAGTGTGATAGTAGACCACCTCAGATAGCTGCTTATAAAAATTCATGTTAATCTGATGTTGAATTTCAGAATAAAACCAATCCAAAAAGTGGAATTTGAACAGTGTTCCTCCTGATTTCAAATTGCAATATTTCCTAAAATCTTTGCTTCCACAGAAGTTCTTTGATTCAGTGTGATAGTAGACCACCTCAGATAGCTACTCATGAAATTTCATAACAATCTGATGTGGAATTTCAGAATAAAACCAATCCAAAAAGTGGAATTTGAACAGTGTTCCTCCTGATTTCAAATTGCAATATTTCCTAAAATATTTGCTTCCACAGAAGTTCTTTGATTCAGTGTGATAGTAGACCACCTCAGATAGCTGCTCATAAAATTTCATAACAATCTGATGTGGAATTTCAGAATAAAACCAATCCAAAAAGTGGAATTTGAACAGTGTTGCTCCTGATTTCAAATTGCAATATATCCAAATATCTTTGCTTCCACAGAAGTTCTTCAATTCAGTGTGATAGTAGACCACCTCAGATAGCTGCTCATAAAATTTCATAACAATCTGATTTGGAATTTCAGAATAAAAGCTATGTAAAATGTGGAATTTGAACAGTGTTCCTCCTGATTTCAAATTGCAATATTTCCACAAATCTTTGCTTCCACAGAAGTTCTTCGATTCAGTGTGATAGTAGACCACCTCAGATAGCTACTCATGAAATTTCATGTCAATCTGATTTGGAATTTCAGAATAAAAGCTATGTAAAAAGTGGAATTTGAACAGTGTTCATCCTGATTTCAAATTGCAATTTTTCCTAAAATCTTTGCTTCCACAGAACTTCTTCTATTCAGTGTTATAGTAGACCACCTCAGTGAGCTACTCATGAAATTTCATAACAATCTGATGTTTAATTTCATAATAAAAGCTATCCAAAATGTCCTATTTGAGCAGTGTTTCGCCTAGATTACAAGACAATCTGATTTATAATATGAGAAAGAAATATTTGTTTTTTAGCTCAATGTTCAAAGATCATGTAAACTAATGTCTCAAAATTAGGATTTGATCATACTGACAGTTCTATTTTAATTTATTGCAGCGGACTTCCGGTCTAAGACCGGAAGTTATGTAACCGCAGTCTGCTGCTTGCTAGTTCATGGACGTCCATAAGAGAGAGACACATGTGTCCCTGTTGATGTGTGTTGTCTTTAATAAACAATGGCGGGAAGACGCCTAACTGAGGAATACATCTGTCTCCGAAATTTCCTGGGATCATTACAATATATATACCGTAAAAAAAAAACTTGTCTTATTCTGAAAACCGGAAGATGTTACACGCCAGTAAAGACTCGCCGACTTCATTTTTACCGTAAAACTCGCAATACGGACGCATTTTCAATTTTGGGACGGCTCACTTGACCAAGAGAAACGGAGCGTAGGCTCACTTGACCGCAGTCAAACGAGCCCACTAAATCACAGAAAAACAAGGAAATAGCCTAGGCTAGAAATGTATTCCTATCACATAGTTATGGACAGTGCAGTTAGCAGAATACACGCATGATGACAAGTTTGTGCAGACCACGATAATGACGTTGTATATGCACGTTAAAGAGAGAGAGCAAACAATACAAATACGTAAATTGCATTAAATCGAGGAGGCAATTAAAAGCACCCTGCAAACTATTATTCAATGAGCATATTTCCAGCACTTAAACACTTTCAATAACAGCCCATACCGCCGTTCAAGTCCCCCTATCATGATGAATGAAAACAATCTGCGTGTTGATGGAATGTATTTTCTTTCTATTGACGAACACGTCCTCATCTTTTGATGGCGCAATTCTTTTTATGTGCGTCCCGTCAATAGCACCGACCACACCGGGCATACCTGCATTGCCATGAAGTTGGCTTTGATCCTGTGTAGTTGTTGACTGTCCAAAGGAAACCGGATAAACTGTTGGATGATATGTGGTCTAGAGAGCGCGTTGATGGTTTTGTTTATGGCACAGCTGACTGATGGTTGCGATATTCCTAAATCGTCGGCATTGCAAAGTTGCATTTTCCCTGTTGCTAAATATCGTAGTGTTGCCAAACATTTTATTTCCGGACTAATCGGGTTATTCCTGTTAGTTGGGGATGTTATTGCATCCCGCACTAATTCCACAACAAGTTTGATACCCTCACGATTTAGCCTATATCTCTTGATCAATTCACAGTCTTCCATTGTCTCCAAAACATTTAGTCTCTCAGCCATTTTCAGATTCTTTGTGAATAGGTCTTACTGAGTTAGGAGTCCTCTCGAGGACTTTTAAGCTCTCCCAGACTTAGGTGCTACTTTTAGGCCTAAAATACTTTGTGAATTGCTCTTAGTGAATACAATTAGGAGTCCTAAATTTAAGACTGACACGCCCATTATGCTTAGGAGTTTCTCCTAAATTCGCCAGTTAGGAGCTACTTTTAGCCCTAAGATCCTTTGTGAATACGGCCCCTGATGTAGGCCTATATGAATGCACCTGCCAACTACCTGAACAAACTAGATGCTGCGTATCATAGTGCTCTGAGATTTGTCACAAATTGTAAAGCACTTACTCATCACTGTACACTGTATACCAAGGCAGGTTTACCATCACTCACTGTACGGAGGCTCAGTCACTGGTACACTTTTATCTATAAAGCTATGTTGGGCAAACTCCCGTATGCTATCTGTTCATTGATAAAGCAGAAAGTTGCAAGCAGCTATTGTCTGCGATTGCAGGATATAGTCTTGTTAGATTTGCCAAGAGTAAGGACTGTCTTAGGGAAGACAGCTTTTATGTGCGCAGCTCCACTTGCTTGGAACAGTCTACAGGCAAAATTGAAATTGAGCATTTTTATTTCTCTGAATGTATTTAAGGCACGTCTAAATTAAATGCTTTCTGACACTCTGGGTATTTGTAAATGTTGAATATGTAAATATGATATCCTCTGTTGTTTGTTTGTTTGTTGTTTTTATGTTTCATGTGGAACTAAATGATGCAGGTCTCCCTTAAATGAGATCGATGATCTCAAGGGACCAATCTGTCAAAATAAAGGTTTGAAATTAATCCTAATTGCAATTACTGAACCAAAGAAAACGATTTTAATCCACTGGAAAGACAGAACTAAAATATCAAACTTGGAACAGCTTGCTTTAACCTTGAAAGACAATATAATCCCTTTTAATTCAAACCTGGTCTCCTTTTCTGCTGTACATTCTGAGCTGATTCCTCTTAACAACAGCATGGCCAAACACTTCCCACAACAATTCAGCAGTTTGAAATAATACAATAGCACAATATACTTTTTTTTGTTTGTAGATACTGTAGAAACTTCAATGTTCATTTACCTGAGAATATTCAGATATTGTTCAATGAAAGACAAGGGAATTATTATTTACGTGGTTCATTTATATTCACTAATGTTAGGAGCTAAAGAGATGTCCAAACATAAAACGATTCAAAAGAGGTATAAAGAAACAATTATCACAAGGTACAGGGATGAAATTGCTAAACCATAACTGTTTATATTCTTGTTTTGTATTCTATGAATTTGTGTTTGTATGAATTTGTGTATGTACATATGTATATAAATATATAGAGACCATTCTCCTAACTTGCCTGTATATATTATATGAATGATTATATAAATTAGGGAAGGTTTAAGTATACATTGATATTGTATGTTAACATTAAGATGTTAAAAAAAAAAAAAAAGGGACAAGGGGTCGGATTAAATAAGTGTAAACTTCTTCCGACCCCTTTTCGGACGTGTAATTAGCAAAAGCTTTATTGTTTATTGATATCAGACAATGATACTCCAGATTATTCAATTATTAATTAAATATTTCGTTTTTTTTATTGCATTCATTTGTATAGTACTGCATCATGTCTTTTATCATCTTTTGTTTCATTTGTATTTTCTTTGGTTTTACACGCTCGAAGAAAGAAAAAAAAACTAAACTAAATGTGAGAAATGATTCAAACTAATCGGAATTAACTTTATTTCTAAGCTCTGGTTAAAATTCGGGATTTCAAATTTATACCAAACTGTCTCTACTCTCCACACCAAATACCCATCTCTAAACAACTCTTCCCCTTCTTCCCCTCCCCCCCTAAACCCTCTCCATAGCCTCATCCCAATACCCCTCCTTGACTCCTCCTTTCCCTCACTCGTGTCCCTTCCTTGCATCTTAGCTCTGCCTCCGTAAGATGCGAGCAAGAGACATGAGGAGGTGACGTGAGGAAAGAGGAGTCCTCAGGTATTAATTGGGATGTCCTCGTTCACTCAAACGTCACTCTTAAATGACGTCTGTTAATGATGACATGTGCACAGCTGTATCCCCTCTCATCAGGCTTAACTGAATAACCCTTTAGAACCGGCCCATTTCTGGTTAAATATTTATTTAAATGAATGAATCTTTCTCTTGTTAGTCAAGGGATTCAATGTCAATTTGGTCCTGCTTTTGTGTTCCGTTTTGGTGTAAAATGTAGCCTACATTTAAATAAAACTATAATTATAGTAATGTGAAAGCCTTTTAGAAATGAATTGCACATAATAATTCCCATGAAGCTGTGAGCACATATACATTTATGTGACGCTTTTCCACTCATCTTCCAGTTGTCAGTTTTCCTCTGTTGAAATGAACCAGCTGTGAAGGTGGGGGCGGAGCTTTTATATGCGAGTAGTGAAAACACTTCCGCGTAGTCTGCTCGCGTGTATCCTCCCTTTCGTCGCCTCCTGCACCCCTCCTCCCTCACCCCCTCCTCGACTCCTCCGTGTGCATTTCAGCTATTGGGACGTCCTTCAAAATGGCGTGTCTTGATCGATTTCCGGGTCAAGTCCCGGAGGAGGGGAAGAGAGGAGTCGAGGAGGGGATGAGGCTCTTGTCTCCTCACCTCCTCTCATCACAGAGATGTAGTTGAAGGAACTTTAATGAAACCTTTCAACAAACGTGACACAGGTGACAAACTCCTCAAAATAAGACCTCACAGCCTCACCTTCCATGATTGACCTTTCGATCCCATCCCATCTTTTATTCCATCGCCCTCGACCTCCCCTACGTCTAATTTGCATACATCAGTTGTGTGGTGTTTGTTGGTTAACCTCCTAGTGCTGTCTTTCAATTAGTATAAGTAGGATTTACTTCTTTTGATGATAAAAATCTACTCCCTGCACTTATGCTGACCTCTCCTCCTCTCTCTTCATCCCTCCCTTGTACTCTCCTCCTTGTCTATTATCGGTGGGGGACAGTGTGTGAAGCCGGGTGTTTATTTAACTCCGAGCGACCAGGCTGTCATCCGTCTGTTTTCCCTCCCGGGACAACAACTGTTACTGATCACTGCCTGATGGAGGAGAGGAGGAGGAGAGAGACAAACAAGGAGGTAGGGAGAGGAAGAGGGGCAGAGACTTTCACTTTTCTGAAAGGCAGAACGTGAGTTTAAAAGATGAACATTTGAAGACTGAAAGAAAATTCAGAGGGAAAGAAAAACATTAGGATTTGGATAGGAAACATACGAAGATGAAGAAAGCAAGGAGGAAAGATGAATGGACAAATTATACCCCTTTCCCACCAAACAAGATCCAGTTATTCGCAGTTTAGGAATCAGTTAATTTTGCATAGCCCAGTTTATGAGTGGTGCCAGGTCATGACATCACCGTTACACCACAAACGATAGCAATAGCGGACTGCGTTGGGTCGATGCTCGTGCTGCGTCGTGTTTGATACAACCCGATATCATGGCAAAACGTGAACATGTGACGATTTACCATGCTGGGAGACGTGAACATGTCACGATTTCGTCCCTTCAAACGTGACAGTTACACGGTATTGTTAACCCACGTTAACCAGTGGAGAAATAACCGGAAATACCAAGCAAATGCTACCCCGACGTAATGATTTATTTTGTAATAGTCACACTCGATTACGCCAATTTTCTTGTTGCCCCAGCTGGTCAACACCTCTTTTAGCAGAAACAAAGGCCACATTAATGTATTAAATCGATGTTAATCCGTGCGTGTGGATGTGGAATTAACGGACGTGACGTTGTGCGATTGAGTTGCCAGGCAACAGCTTCGGTTCATGTTAACTTACAAACTCTTCAACTACAACCGTAGTTATATTTAAAAACATGTTAGAAGGCCTCACAAAATACTTTAATGCAAATTGAAATGTGAAGGAATGTGTGTATAACAAAATCGGTAATAAACGAAACCGGAAACAGACGTAGGCAAGATCCTCAGCTCGATGATTGGATGGTTAGCCGCAATGCATGCTGGGATTTGGTGTTTATGTGATGTGAAATCTGAAAACGTTTTTAAAAAATGCAGTAATACTTTATTCCGAGTGTGCTTGCTTTTCTGTTTGAAAGTCATCATATAACGGCATTGTAATACACGGTTCGGCTGCATTAAATATTACATATCTGCCGTAGTTCTCTATTTATAGAGCCCTGATGAGAAGACTTCTAGACAAACATGAGAACTGCCGCCAAAACTGAAAACGTGACGTGGATCATAAATATATAAGCAATTAAACAGCATCTTACATTTCTTTTCACACAATACGTCTCTTTGCAGGATCAACACTAATTCGGCTGACTTTTATATTTGGTCCAATTGGTAGATAGGCTGTATTTACACCATAAAGGTGCAGAGCTGATATAAAGGGACACCTGGTGGTTAAAGCACGTTATTGAATTGTATTATTTTGTTTGCAATCAGAGCATCAGCCCATATGCCGCAAATTGTTGTTTCTTACACGACCACTAGAGGTGCTAAACTTTCAAACGTGACTATAGGTCGTAATAAGCTGCTGAACAATCGACCTATTTGGTCGTTTTTTGGAGGAGGGCAGGCTGTACAAAATGTGACCTGATGCAGACATCCTGGTATTTTTGGCAAACTGCCTTTGACATTCTTGAATTACAACATACTTAATGTTTTTGTAAATAGTTTCTGATTCCTTGCTTGTTTTAACCAGATAATAGCAACTTCTGCCCTCCAAAAGGCAATTTATACTCTTTCCAATTGAAGGTAACAAGCTGAGGAATTATTTTTATACATTTTCATCTTGTTGCAAAACCAAAATCAATGTGCTGTTAAAGTCCTGATTATTGTACCTCTTTGGAAGTGCCATGTACAACCTGTGCGTCAATTTTTTTTTAACAGAATGGCTTAAGGATTGTAAATTAAATGTAGTATCTTATTTTTTTCTCTCTCCTGATTTATGATGATTCATGTGTCTCATTTTCCCATTCATCTATCTCTCTTTGTTTTGGCCTTTTTTTATTTTTTGCCCTCCTTTTTTCTCAAAATGTGTTCTTTATTCCTCATTCATTTTATCTCTTTATTTACCTTTCTTTCTCTTCTGGCCTTTACCTAAATGCATCTCTTTCCATAACCCCATTCGTTCCTCTCCTAATATCACCATTGGCCTACTCTTTTTTTGCCATCACTTTTTCTGTCTCGCCTCCTTTCTCTCCTATTGGTCTTCTCATCCATCTCTCTTCCTTCTTTCCCCCTCACACTTCCAGTCCATTCAGTGCAGTTAAAACCGTGTCTGTCTGTCTGTCTGTCTGTCTGTCTGTGTGTGTGGACTGCCTGTGTTTTCTCTTATCTTTGTGGGCTGCCGCTGACTGTGTGCCATGCTCCCGCTGTGATGGCTTTCAACACTCAGCAGATGCCAGCGGAGAAAGAAATCACAGCTTGACACTGCCGCTCCCTATAGGTAATCACAGGTACAGCAGTGTATGAGTCCAGAGTATCAGATGAGGAAGGAATACACTTGACATGAAGATGCAGTGATGTTTCCCGTTGCTTACTGGGAAGTTTTTAGTAAGGTTTTAACACTTTTGAATGATTTCAATCCTATTAGACATGTTACATCAATGGATAAGACATTGCAATTTATTAATTGTCAATTGTTTTAATGTGTCCATCAATCCTTTGTATTTTACATTAAGTAATATTTAATACTGTTTGTATTGTCATTTTTGTAAACATTCAGACATAACATACATACATACATATATACAAAAACTTAAATAAAAGCACGGAGAGAAAATGTATAAGAATAATACATTATAATCATAACGGCCTGGGGTGTGGCCTCATTACAATGAGAAACACCAGATAGAAGGGAAAGAAAAAAATATATATAGTGTTAATAATAATACGCCAATCAGAATGCACCAAACTTAATGTGGCGTCGGTGTGTAGTTATGCTAAAACAATGTCGGACACCGTAATCTTCTCTGGTCCCCTCCCCAATCTGATCAATGATGACATGTATAGCCGCATGTCATCATTTCAGCGCTGGTTGTCTTGGTGGTGCCCAGCAAACAATGTGGGCTTCGTGAATAATTGGACAGCCTTCTGGGGAAAACCTGGTCTGATTAAGAGAGACGGCATTCATCCTACTTTGGAAGGTGCAAATCTCATTTCGGCAAACATTTCAGGGCTCTGTGGACTTAATCCATGACAAACTGGAGTTGAGACCAGGAGGCGGAGTCGCAGTCTTACACGCTTCTCTGCGCTCTCTCCTAGGCAGTCATCCATAGGAATCCCGACCCCAATAAAATACCCAATATTAACGGTGTGTGTGTCTGCCCAAGGACAATTTAAGGTAAAACCTAATAGAGGTGTCATACATAATAACCTAATAAAAGTAAATGTAACAACTACTACAGTGCAACAAAACAGGAAGATTAAATGTGGTCTCTTAAACATAAGATCTCTAGCATCTAAAGCAATACTGGTAAATGATTTAATATCAGATTATAATATTGATATATGCTGTCTCACTGAAACTTGGTTGAGACATGAAGAATATGTCAGCATAAATGAGGCCACTCCACCCAGCCATATCAATACTCATATTGCCCGAGGCACGGGCCGAGGAGGTGGAGTTGCAGCAATCTTTGACTCAAGTTTACTTATCAATACTAAACAAAAATTAAATTATACCTCCTTTGAAAGCCTCATTTTCAGTCTTACGCATCCGACCTGGAAAACTTTGCAGCCAATCTTATTTGTTACAGTGTACCGTGCACCAGGTCCTTATTCAGAATTCTTATCAGAATTCTCTGAGTTTTTATCAGCTTTGGTACTTAAAACAGATAAAGTAATTATCGTAGGTGACTTTAATATTCATGTTGACGATGATAAAAATAGCCTTACTGTTGCATTTAACTCTATATTAGATTCTGTTGGTTTCTGTCAGAGTGTAAATAAACCAACCCACTGCTATAATCACACTCTTGACCTTGTTCTGACTTATGGTATTGAAATTGAGCAACTATTAGTCGAACCGCATAATCCTGCTTTATCCGACCATTTCTTAGTAACTTTTGAAGTACTGTTACTAGACTACAAAGCATTAGCCAAAAGCTCCTGCAGCAGAAACCTATCTGTTAGTGCTATAGCCAAATTTAAGGAAGAGATTCCACCAATACTTAACTCGATAGCATGTCTGCATGTAGGGGAGGAAACTTATACAAAATGTACACCACCCCAAATTGATCATGTTGTTGATAGTGCTACAGATGCGCTGCGAATAAAATTAGACTCTGTTGCTCCTTTGAAAAAGAAGAAAATAAAACAACATAGATTAGCTCCATGGCATAATGCCGAAACCCGCAAAATAAAGCAAAAGTCGAGACAACTTGAAAGGATATGGCGTTCCACTAAACTTGAAGAATCTCGTTTAATTTGGCATATTACTCTCAATGAATATAAGAAAGCACTGCGTAAAGCGAGAGCAGCATACTACTCTTCATTAATAGATGAGAATAAGAATAATGCAAGATTTCTTTTCAGCACTGTAGCCAGGCTGACAGAGAGCCACAGCTCGACTGAGCCTTCTATTCCCATAGCACTCAGTAGTAATGATTTTATGTGCTTTTTTAACGATAAAATTGTTACTCTTAGAAACAAAATCAATGACCTCTTGCCTTTGACCAGTATAGTGTTATCAACAGCTCCCGGAAACGTAAATTCTAATAATATTACACTAGATAGTAAACTAGAATGCTTTTCAGCCATAAACCTTGAACAATTAAATTCAATGATTCTCTCTTCTAAACCATCAACGTGTATCTTAGACCCGATTCCAACTAAGCTGTTAAAAGAAGTTTTTCCATTAATTAGCACTTCTTTATTAAATATTATGAATATGTCTTTATTATCAGGCTATGTTCCAAAATCATTCAAATTAGCAGTGATAAAACCGCTTCTTAAAAAGCACAACCTCGATCCAGAGGTTTTAGCCAACTATAGACCTATTTCTAATCTTCCGTTCCTCTCAAAAATTCTTGAGAAAGCAGTCGCAAAACAGCTGTGTGATTACTTAAGAAACTATGATTTATTTGAAGATTTTCAGTCTGGCTTTAGAACACAACATAGCACAGAGACAGCTCTGGTTAAAGTCACAAATGACATTCTAATAGCCTCTGACAAGGGACTTGTCTCTATTCTTGTCTTACTCGATCTTAGTGCTGCATTTGATACTATCGACCATGATATCCTATTGCAAAGACTAGAGCACTTAGTTGGCATACAGGGAACTGCTTTAGGCTGGTTTAGGTCTTATCTATCTGAACGCTCTCAGTTTGTACGTGTCAACGATGAATCTTCCATGCAAACCAAAGTTAGCCATGGAGTGCCACAGGGCTCAGTGCTTGGACCTATTTTGTTCACCCTATATATGCTTCCGTTAGGCAATATTATAAGGAATCATTCTGTAAACTTTCATTGTTATGCGGATGATACTCAACTATATTTATCAATCAAGCCTGATGAAATTAATCATCTAAATAAAATTCAAGACTGCCTCAAGGACTTAAAAACGTGGATGACCTTAAATTTTTTGATGTTAAACACGACCAAAACTGAAGTTATTGTACTTGGCCCGAAGAATCTACGAAACAAATTATCTAAAGATATATTAACTATGGATGGCATTAATTTGGCCTCCAGTGAGACTGTAAGGAATCTTGGTGTTATATTTGATCAGGATTTATCCTTTAACGCCCACATAAAATCAATTTCAAGGACCGCCTACTTCCATCTACGTAACATTGCAAAAATCAGGCATATCTTGCCTCAAAACGATGCAGAGAAACTAGTCCATGCATTTGTTACTTCAAGGCTGGATTATTGTAACTCCTTATTATCAGGGTGTACCAAGAAGTCAGTCAAGTCGCTTCAGCTGATTCAAAATGCTGCAGCTCGTGTACTAACCAGAGTTAGGAAAAGGGACCACATTACTCCTGTTCTGGCTGCCTTACACTGGCTCCCTATAGAACACAGGATAGAATTTAAAATTCTTCTTCTCGCCTACAAAGCCCTTAATGGGCAGGCGCCATCTTACCTTAAAGAACTCATTATACCCTATTGTCCTACTAGGGCATTGCGTTCCAAGAATGCAGGGTTGTTGGTTGTTCCTAGAGTCTCTAAAAGTACAGTGGGAGCCAGAGCCTTTTCTTATCAAGCTCCACTTTTGTGGAATCAGCTTCCAGTTTGTGTTCGGACGGCAGACACCCTATCCGTTTTTAAGAGTGCGCTTAAGACCTTCCTTTTTGATAAAGCTTATAGTTAGGGCTGATTAGATTCAGCCCCTAGTTTTGCTGATATAGGCTTAGTTTGTCGGGGGACATCTTACTTCTTCCTTCTCTCTGTCTATACCTGTGTACTCTCATGTTCCGATTAACCCAGCTTCCCCAAATTTCTTTCTTTTTGGTGTCTATATACGCCGGGATCCGGAGTCATGGATGATCCTGCGGTCCTGTGTCATGGATTGCGAGTCCTGGATCTTGAGTCGTGGCTGCGGTCCTGGATCATAAGTCCTGGATGGATATCCTCGTGGATTCATCTTCTTATTATACACACATGCATTTCAAAACATTTGGACTACCTATGTTGCAAATGTATTATCTTTTCAATTTACACACGGCATCTATTGCACGTCTGTCCGTCCTGGGAGAGGGATCCCTCCTCTGTTGCTCTCCCTGAGGTTTCTCCCATTTTTCCCTTTAAACTGTGGGGTTTTCTCTGGAAGTTTTTCCTTGTACGATGTGAGGGTCTAAGGACAGAGGGTGTCGTATTGTCATACTGATATTCTGTACAAACTGTGAAGTCCACTGAGACAAATGTAACATTTGTGATATTGGGCTATATAAATAAACATTGATTGATTGATTGATTAATAAAAAATACATGATGACTCATTGGATTTTGTCCTTTTTCATGTATTCTTTTTTTGAATTTGTATTCTGTTAGCTAATTCATAGCCAGTGCAACATGATTCATGTTATTACTTGTATTGCATATTTGGTAAGTTATTATCTGTCACTGCAGGACAGCAGCTGTTGCCACTAAAGGGGAACAATAACATTTTCTTTACAGCTTTTGCCCACCAGTTAGGATTATATCTGCACAATATACACTACTCCTACTTTCCCTTTACTTGTGTCTTTTTAGACCTCCTTCATAATTGTCACCTACTGGGAGTAATTTCTCATACTCGTTGTTGAATAATGACTTTAATTAAAGGGTCTATGATTTTAAAATACAACTATATAATTATATATTGTATAAATATTTAAATGGTTGACAATTGATACTATGTTCATTAACGTTGTATGATGTTAATACTACAACAGGGTGAAATATAGATGTGTAAGCATATTTAACATTTTGCCACTGGAAGATGGTACCAGTTTACTATATTTTATTTATATTACAGTGACAGGTATTAAGTATATGCTGTGATGCAATTTACAGACCAAAAACAGGAATATGCAAAGAGCAAGAGAGGATTTTATAACCATAATGCATTAGCAGCAAGCTTCTCCGTTTTTAAATATTAAACAGTTTAAACTGAAATGTATATGGAGACAGATGAGAGAACAATGCACAGATAGAAAGAGATCCATGGTGCAGAGAAGATGAATATGAGTCTTTACTTCTACAACTGTTTCTTCTCAAATTCTCGCTCTGCTTTTATCTTCATCGAAACAACTCCACAAACAACAACAACAATGCAGATACAAGGAGAACATAACAGCATCCAGCCGGCGGTGTTGCTTTTTAGCTATGAAAAAGTAAAGAAGAACCAGAATTAAAGATCAAAATCTTGAGCAAGAGATTAAGCTTTTGATGACTTTGGATCCCCCCCCTCCCAAATACCTTGCTCCATACTTTGATACCCCAAGCTCCTCTACCTCCTCCCCCTGTTTTCCCTTTTCATTGTTGTGGAGCACTTACACATCACTTCCAACTGGGTCAGATATGAGGGGTGAGGGGGGGGAGAGGGGAGGGGAAGTAGTATCTGTCTTTCAGCAAGTCTGGTTGCCTTTGTGTCATATCAACGTGTTCCTGTCAGCTGTCATCGCTCTCATCTGACACAACAGCGCAATGTGTTGTACTACCACCACACATAATGAGAGTTTATTTGTCTGTGTGCATGTTTGTGCAAGTGTGTACACAGAAAGTGCTCTATTTTTGAAAGACGAGAGTTATGATGGAAAGTGAAGTTGTATCCTTTCAGTGTGCTGAGGACCTGCCAGTTAACTTTTGGCATTTTTGCTGCCAGAGGCACCACACAATACGTTGATGTCAGGCAGGTGGGTGAAAGCAGAAGAAAGAAACAGTTCAGGCAATTTAATAAAGTGAGTGGGATTATGCTTACAGACAGGCAGGCAAAGGCTACAGATTTCAGGGTAAAGAGTACAGACTAGAGGTTACAGGTTCAGATGGCTGATAAGCAAGGATGGCAAAAACATTGACAATCTAGAAACTGCCTGAGAAAAACGGGTTGGTATTTATACTGACAGGGTGATTAGGGGACGAGATACAGCTGAGCAGAAGTCTGTGTGAGCCATGTGACCAAGATTGATGGGAAAGGTCTGAGGGCATCTGGTGGACAGGTGGAGAATGGCAATAAACCTAAATGGAGAATAAGGGGTCTGGGGAAGTGGTAATTTGGCTGATAATGGGGGCAGAACGGAAAAAATAAGCACAACTGAAGCAGCAATGAAAGGTAGATATGTTAGCATCTTTAAATAATGTCCCAGAACATCTGCTCTTTCATCCGCTTCAAACCAAATAATCTTATTATGATGCAAGAACATTTTGGGATTGCAATGAAGATTTTTGAAAATGTACACTTCTGATCAAGGCAAGGCTCGTGGCTCCGTGAGTTTTACTTAATGCTAATGCTAACATGCTGACAAGAACAATTCCTAATGGTGATGTTAGCACCATCTTAGGGTGTTATCAGGGCCGGCTCTTGGCATAGGCAGTATAGGCGAAGGCTAAGGGCGCATCAACCCATCGGGGGCACCAAAAATTGAAAAAAAAACACAATTTCCCGATTTTGGATCAACAAAGTACATCTTATTATCTTATAATAACATAACTACACATATATTGCGTACAGCGCTTTAGAGAGCTCTCTCCTGAAAGACTGAGACTGATAACCTCAGCTCAGTGAGGTAAAGGCACACCTTTTTATATGATCATTATAGTTATACAAAAATAAGAGAATAGATGAAAAACAGGTATAAAATACTATATGACACTAAAAAAAAAGTTATTAACCTCTTAAGCCCCAAGCCTGTTTTTCAGGTTTCAGGCTTGAAAATGACATTCCCAGAACAAATGACCATATCTTCCCTTCTAAAAGGGTTACATTAATAATCTTTTTTCTCAAAGTAATGATAAACCTGTGATGTAGAAAAGTCAAAATCAATATAGATGTTTTTTATTTAAAAAAAAATTCAGATTGAACATGGTAGAAAACTGTACATTATAGTGCCCGTCCAAAAAATATGTTGTACTTATAGTGAAAACTAACCTTGGATGATGGGTTAGAAGACTAAAGGCTTTAGGAATCCAAAGTACAACATATAATAAGTACCCTGTATCAAGATGATGCAAAACAACTGATATTTGACCTTTTTAGACAGATTTAGCAAGAAAAACCTCTTCTGGGGCCATTTGGGTGGATATTCCTTATCTCTCATCTCTTTGACCGTTAGAGCCACTAGAATCGAAGGGAAATCGTCCCGCACACACTCATGTTAAAAAAAAAAGGTGGCGTCTTCGCGCATTCAATGAAGCTGAATGGCCTGCTCTACTATTTTAAAACGGAATTGCAGTTTTATTGCTTATAGATTATCAGAAAATTTCAAAGGGGACACAGCCACATTTGATATTAACCTATGGATTAACTACATCATCATTGTTATCATTTTAATGCCATTGAAGACCAGTTTAGACCAGACTAAGACGAAGGTAAGCCATGTTAGCATTGTGGGCTACCTAGCACCACTTGTTTTGATGTACGTTTTTGTTGATGACGTCGCGAGTTTGTATCTTTCAGTGTTGAGGTGGACACCGTTAGATTCTGTGTCTTTACGATCATAAACAATGTGTTGGATGTGCAGCTAGGATAGGTAATAAGGGAGCTAGGAGTGATTTTCGGTGCAGTAATAGGTTAGCATTTTTCGCTCGGGGCTAATTCAGAGGCTTACTGTTAGCATTGTGTGTTTTTTTTTTTTAAATGAAAAAGATCAGTTAAATGAGGTTTTTTTTACCCTTATATGGATATAAAATATTCATAGTTTATTAAATATTAAGGTTCCTTAGACGTTGTTTCCTGCAAATGACGCGATTTCGGCCCCGGAACCGGGTCCGTGGGGCTTAATAGGTTTTAATAAACAAGAATACAGTTTAAAAGGGGAGTGATTTGTAAAATATCCATAAAGAAAAAAAAATCTGCTTACAGTTCTGTTTGATATGGTGTTGAGAGATGTATCGATAGATCTCTTAATGTTGCTCTCAAAGTGCACCAGCTGGATGCTTTTAACTTCAATATTAAGAAAAAATTGTCTTCCCGGGGGAGCATGGATGTTAGGTCCCCCCCCACTTAATTCATGTTCAAATGGATAGGAAACTAAATACATTTGCACACATCTTGTGTCCATATCTTTCTGTTTTGGTGGTCATGCCACAACCGTGCACGTGCATGCGCGAGTCATAGTGAGTGTCTGTATGCGCCAGCTAAAATCTTGCCTAGGGCAGCAAATTGGTCAGGGCCGGCCCTGGATGTTTTGTATCCCTCTATCAAAACTAAACTGTTATTAGTCAGCTCTTTTGCACATGTTTGAGCATTCCAAAATAGCTCAGAAACCTCTAAAATACACTACACTGTCTGACTGTGGTTCACTGAACCTGTTCACTGTGAAATGTAAGCTCTCCAGGTTGGCTTTTTCCATTGCCATATTATTTGAGCCCTCAAGGCTTGCTTTACAAAAATCTATTTTGTTTGCTTGGACGCTCCAAAAAGAAGCCATTGTACAACTCCAGATATGGAAAGAAGATCACATTAAGAGGTATATGTCTACAATGCAAAAATAAATCACTGTTTATTTTCCAATTGTATGTTCATATCAAAGCAAGGGACTTCATGAGAAAGCAGTAGCCTACCGTGCCAAAAAAAAAAAGAAAAACGATTTAAAAAGAACTTTATTAAAACCAATTCTCTAAAATACAATACACATGCCCCTATTACGAATAATGGAACATTTTATTTGTGAAAGGGCCTGTACCAACCCTCAAAAGGTTACTAAAATACATGTCTGAGCTTAGTAGGAACTCATTAGACATACAGTATTGTAGGGGACTGAGCCCTGTCAGAGCTGAAGTGGAACAGTAAAGGAATGAACACCCTAAGTCAGTGGTTCCCAAACTTTTTCAGTCAGGCCCCCCTTGGGTAATTGGAAATATTTTCGGGACCCCCCAACCCGGTTCCCATCTATATTGGTAGGATTAATTGTATATTGTTGTAAAAACATTACATTTTCTCTACTAATAATAATAAAATACAAAAATCCAACTATAAATTGTATATTTTATTATGGATTGCACATGAACAAAAGTGCTTGTAATAGATACTGTGAATTAATTTGGCCTAATTAAAACTAGCAGGCCTTCTTCCCAGAGTAGTAGATTTTTGAATTCAAATTTCTTTAAGGAAAATATATTTATGAACTACTATTTCTACTGCAGGTTGCAAACAATCACATCACTTTACCGTTCCTATTACACAATGCCTATCAATGACTTGTGTGTGCTTGCTTTCCCTCGCAGATCTTCTCAAACTGGGGCTGTTGTTTTGAGACTGCCACTCTCAGTTCATTCTCAATGTTCAGCTTTGATCTGTATTTCGTTTTGATGGCAGCAAGAAAAGCCTATCTCACACAAGTAGGATGTTGCAAAAGTTGCCCACAGCTCTCTGACCAATGAGATATTTTCGAGCAGTGTTTGTTTACAATTGAATAATAATAATATTAATAATAATAATAATAATAGTTCATTTGACTTATATAGCACACTTTAAAAACAACGTCATGTCAAGGTGCTTCACAAAGCTAAAAGGAGAAAATAATAAAATAAAAAAATCTTCCCGCGCCCCCCCTGTAGTACCTCCACGACCCACCAGGGGTCGCACCCCACAGTTTGAAAGCCACTGCCCTAAGTTAAACATATTGCCATATTACAGGAAATGGCCTTCAGTGTTGCACAAATTGAAATTGTGACTAGCGGATAGCACTAAACCAAAAGTTAAATGATCACCAGGGATTACAATTCATTTAGAGATACATCAAATGTCATGGAAATCTCTCCAATAAAGTATTTGCCAACAAATGGCATGGAATGTAAAACATTTGTGTGATTTCATACAAATGAACTCACAAAGGTCATTATGATTCATCCTCTGAGCAACATGAACGGCTGTAAAAAGATTATTGGTAATCTATGCTTAGTCATTGAGATGTATTGATCGTATGTGTTTTGATCGTAGTGATGGACCAACCCAACGAACCCAAAGAACTTCATTGCCAGAGACAACCCTTCGAAGAATTAAAACTAGAAGAGTAAGATAAGATAAGATGTACTTTATTAATCCCAAGTAGAGTACAAAGAAAATGAGGCAGAACAAATAAAGAGACAGATGGAATATGAGCGATGAAGAAGTAAATATAATAAAAAATCTATGAAAGAAAAGGAAGAGGGACAGAAAAGAGTAGTGAAAGAAAGAGCTGCATACAGAGTCAGAGTAGACTAGTGCTGCTCATTCAAAAAACACAGAGTGGGGTGCATCATCAAATATTAACCATAATACTTAATGGTGGAAATAAAAAAAATGACACACACACACACACACACACACACACACACACACACACACACACACACACACACACACACACACACACACACACACACACACACACACACACACACACACACACACACACACACACACACACACACACACACACACACACACACACACACACACACACACACACACACACACACACACACACACACACACACACACACACACACACGGCACTGCTTCAATGACTGACATTGTGATCGACAAACACTATCTACTCTTCCTCCCTCCTCGATGTTCTTCCTTCTACTTAACTAATCTGGTTTTGAGTTGTAAATCCAGATCAAATCAGACTTGCAGCTTTTCGTTTTCGAAACCACATAAGAGATATTTTTTTAGCCAAACTTGACTTAGGTTTAACAGTTTGCCATAGTGCCATAGAAATAAGATTGAAAAGCCTTTGGCGATAGTAATATTGTAAACGTCCAGGCTATTGGTCCTGAGCTAACCAACAAATTGAGTTTCCAAACCCACAGTTCCTCCCAAAATTATATCGGAACAGAATAAATAAACAAGATCAATGCTTAATATCTGTTTGCGGGGAATAGGTAAATGCTAAACAAGGGATAAAGATATGTTGTGATGGACCAGTGGCGGTTCTACGGGGTGGCATGGGGTGGCAGCTGCCACCTCAGAAAAATGCCTTGCCACCCCAGTTGGCAGCTTTGTTTTGAAAGAAAAGTTGTGGCTCATCGGACATTTTTTTTTTATTTTTTTTTTTTATTTAACCTTTATTTAACCAGATAAAAAGCATTGAGATAAAATCTCATTTACAATGCTGACCTGGCAAATTTATTTTATAAGAGAAAATCTCTAATGTCCGAGTGCAAGTAAATGCAACACAAGACGTGAGCCTTGTAACCCCTCCACCGGCCCTGGCGCGAGCCTGGAAATAAGATTGGCGGCGATTTCATTTGAACGGGGGGACAGCGCAAAACGAGAAGCATTTCGGATCCAAGTAGACGGAAGGAATGAGGTGTTTGCGGTCTACAATGACAGAGAAGAATCTGTCAAGTTTGGCTGTAAGGTAAGGCAAGGCAAGTTTATTTATATAGCACTTTTCTGTATGCGACAATTCAAAGTGCTTTACAAAACAAATTAAAATACTTTTTAGGATAAATACAGTAAAAACACATATATAATGGCATTTTACAACAGGCTTTACAAAGCAAAGATAATAAAATAATAAAAATAAACACCACAGGTATACAATACGTTTAAAAAGGCATAGGCCTACTGTAGTGTGAATATGAGCATCTCAATTAAAAGCAGCCAAAGAGATATGTTTTTAGTCTCGATTTAAAAATAGTAAGCGTTTCTGCGGACGTGCATGATTTGGGTAGTTTGTTCCAGAGTGTCGGGGCATAATAGCTAATGCTGTCTCTCCATTTTTTGTTTTCACTCTCGGAACCGATAGCAGAACCGTCCCAGAAGACCTGAGGCACCTTGATGGCTGGTAATTATGTAGGAGTTCAACTATATACTTTGGTCCTAAACCATGTAATGATTTAAAAACTAGCAATAGTAGCTACTTTAAAATCACTTCTTTGGCCGACTGGAAGCAAATGTAAAGACTTCAGAACCGGACTGATGTGATCCACTCTTTTAGTGTTAGTGAGGACAGCAGCGTTCTGAATCAGCTGCAGCTTTCTGATGGATTTTTTTGTCAGCCCTGTGAATACACTATTGCAGTAGTCGAGTCTACTAAAGATAAAAGTATGGACAAGCTTTTCTAAGTCCTGTTGTGACATTAGTTTTTTAATCCTCGATATGTTCTTCAGGCTGTACTCAGCATTGAATCAAAACGCACCATAGCTTTAAATCTTAATAAGTTTGTGAGGCATTTTGCTGAACAAGATGGTAATCGCCTCATTCAGCTGTAATAGGAATGCCAACTTGATGCTCTGCTCACGGATGACTCGATGAGCATAATAAACTGTTAAGATGATGAACTTACGTGTGTCAATATCTTTTTTTCTTTGTGGGGGTCTGCTCCCAAAAAACAGTTTTAAGTCCAGAGAAAGTCAAATAAGACGGTGTGTAAAACTACACTGCCCAGCCAAACAAAAGTAACCACTTTGATTTAACTAGCCAAGTAGGTAAGGGCTTTCCACTGGATAACAACTGCAGCGATGTATATGTTTTAGCTGAATACACGTTTTTTAACCCTAACTGATGCAGTTAGTCACTTCTTTAATGTTTGTTCTTTCTGATGTAAAGTCAAGTTTGTAACTGTTTGCAATGAAGTTGTGGGGCTCTGAACTGTTCCTTTGAATCTTTTGATATAATTACTTGTCTTTCAAATATCATTAACTCCTCCAAAAAAAATAGTTTATTTAATAATAACACTGAATATGTGAATCATAACAGTGATTGACAGCTGATAGGAAGTATAATGATTGTTAATAATATCATATTCATACAGACACACATCGATGAGACAGTTAATTAACGTACTTATTGCAGCAGTCTGCATAGATTTGGTACCCATGCTGGTCTAAGAGTGAGACAAACTCATTCAGTTAAAATTCATTAAATTACGCCTGCCACCTTATATTTAAGGCTTTACTGATGTGCCACAATAGTGTCACCAAATGTTATTTAGTTAAAATATTAATATTGTGGCTTTCCAAGTTAACATTAATTGATATGACTGCGATTAAATCAGCATATACTTCTGCCAGGGGATGCCACCACTGAAATTCTCCTGCCACCCTCTTGCCACCCCATGAATATTTTTCTAGATCCACCCCTGTGATGGACAAATGCAGAATGAATCATAACTAGATATATTCACGTAAACATACACAATTATTTGGTACACAGACTAATTTGTACTGAATTTTCATTGATTAAGTATTTCACTGAATCTTTGCCAACCTGTAGGTTATGTGTTGGCCTAGGTGCCACCACTACTTCCACTGACTGGGTTAAACAACAAACAATATAGGATAATCCATTAACCGTAGTGTTAGATTACAATCACCAGCTACTTTGTCCTACTACTACTACTTGTCCGGCAGTGGCTCAGTAAGTAGGGGCTTGGACTGTGAGCTGTAGGGTCCCTGGTTCAAGTCCCCAACGGGACCTGAGTGTGGACTGGTACTTGGAGAGGTCCCAGTTCAAGGGCCGCGGTGCCCTTGAGCAAGGCACCGGACATCCCCCTTCGCCCATTGCTCCCCGGGCGCTGTGCAATAGCTGACCACTGCTCCTAATACTAGGATGGGTTAAATGCAGAGAACACATTTCACTGGGTGTGCTGTGTTCTCAGCATGTGTGACCATTAAAGAGGGTTTCATCCCTCCAATTCTATTTCTACATGGAGCCTGAGCTTCAGACATGGAGGCTAATCTGAGGGTGCTGGCATCACAAAGGAAAAGCTCGGGACCCAGGCATGCACCACCATTATGTTTTGTATCATCCTAATCCAGGTCAACACCAATAAAGCTGCCTTCAAATTGATACGCAATTTGGTCGTTGCTCACCGCAAGGTTGGACGTAGACTCTTTCGGTGAAAACAGCCTCTTAAATTGTGTTTCTCTGGTAACCTAACCTGCTAGATTGCATCGCTTTATTCCATTCTCATCTGACTGGTTGTGCGTTGAAAGATCAGGGGTAAACAAAGTCAAAGTTGAAATAATAAGAGCTATGTGCGCATCGTTTGGAGACATATTAGAGCGATGACCAACGCTCAGCACTACGGCCTAATCGGGCAGATTTAGTTAACAAGCTTAATGGGGACCCCTAATTTAAAGAAATAAGTGGCGCCCTAAAACAGGATGTTGATCTTATATCTGCACCATTGCAGATATTCCCAAAGTTAATGTGTCCTTGATGCTTCACATTACTGTTGAGTACTCACAAAAGTATAAAATGTAATATTTGTATGGGTCAAATCTTGGATGTGAAGGAGAAAGTTTCCATTTACCATGTTGCTGTTATCATTCATGTAGGTAAAAAAAAAAAAAGGTACAATGACATTTAAAACATTTACCTGAACTGTATGGTTTTGTACATGACAAAGACGACATTTATTATTAACTGGCTTTTATTTCATTTAAAAACACAATGGAAATCTTTAAGGCCAGAGATTATAGAAAAGAGAATCAGAAGATAGACAAAACTGAGTTGTAATATAATACAAAGAATAAGAAAGGGAATAAATGGATACTGGTATAGCCCAATGAGGGTTAGAGAGAGGGGGAAGAAATGTAAAGGGTCAAAGGTTCCCACAGAAGGAGAAAGAATTAGGAGGCAGAGAAACAGGTGTAAAGAGAATATAAGGGATGTTAGATATAAATTAGTATCTCTCTCCAACCATAAACTTACCACCTTTGCTATAATATTTCCTCATCTTCTGTTTTCTCCTCCCTTTGGTCTGATCACCTTTCCTCTCATCCATATCTATTGTGGGGGAAACTTCTGAAGCAATCGGAGTCAGGACTCAGAGAGACACGAGGAGAGCTCGAGCTTTGATGGCAAACACTGATGGTTTATTTGGAGCTTCGGCCGGAAAACTCACAAGACATGTCACGGGCCACAATCTGAGCACACGGTGGAATTGCCACAATCAATTCTGAAGAACTCTACCCCAGACCCATGTATTTAGCTAGTTCAGAGAGAATTGTGCATAACAAGATAGAAAGATAACACCTCTATCCATGGGCGTAGGAAGCATCCTGAATGTGGGGGGACATTTTTAACATGGCGTGTGGGGGTCCCCCCCATGAAAAAAAAAATATATTTCCTGTATTCTGGTGCATTTTAACACGTGGTTTGATACTTTTATGTGGCTATACTAGCATGAGGAAAATGATGGGTACATTTTGTAATTTCATCCAGTAGTAAAGAAAGGAAACATATTTGATTATTAATTCAGAGCCATCTTTGAATTAATTAAAAGCTATTTAAATGCCCATTTATATACAACAATAAATATGTGTGAGTGCATTGAGAGATATTGTTGTGGAGAGTCATTTATATATAAATCCCAAAAAACATTTGTGAATTCTTCTGTGAGCATTTATTAATATTGAGACTGATCTGACTCCATACAGATGTTAAGTTCACCTAGGAATGGTATCATTGACTTAAATGTTCAAATAAATGTTGCTCTTCAGTCTATATTGGTCATATGATGCCCCTTGACTGAAATGTGTCCCGTTCAATATCCTCACTGATTTCCTTAGAATTCTGGGATGAGAGTCCACATCACAATTTACTCTAAACTGTAATTTCCCTTTCATCACTCACCTCAGCAAAGGACCTCTCGCCACTGTCCCTGTGTTCTGCCTCTAACTCACTCTCAAGCGCCTAGATGTCAAGAGGTGGGGAAGTGATCATTATTTATTGAGCAGTATACTCTTTCACATTGAATCATAACAAGTCATACTGAATGTAAATGCAACTGACTCTAAAGTAAGTCCCAGTCTGTGACATTGGACATTTTGAAGACTCAAAGTCCCAAGCAGTAGGTAGAATATTAGCTAGTCTATGTAATGTGCACAGAAAATAAATAGTTAACTGAATACTGGGATGGAAATTGCCTATAAGCACTCAGTAAAATGTAAACACACACAAAAAGCATCTGAATGATAAGAAGTATAATTAAAACATGATGCACATTACCATTTTGAGTGAGAGTACCTAAATTAAAGAACTCAGAAAATAATCTCTTATCAAACTGAGGCTCCAGTAAAACACTGACTGCGTCTACTCTCTACATGGACATCATGGTGTTTACATGAGCACAGAGAGATCGGGTTATTCATGTTCCCTGTTTACATGATAAATACTAGTAACCTGGCATTTCGATGCCTTTTCTCATCTAAACTATTCAGTATGTGTATCTCTCTATCATGACATAAAGACGAAACTCCTCTCAAGAAGTGAGACGCTTTTGCCGCCGCCGCCATCACTGTTAACTGATTAACTGCTACCAGCTGAAGACTTACTTTCCTCTTCTTTTAAAAATGTGTTCTCATGTCCATCTTGTCTGGGGGAGAAAACATATCAAACCAAGAGATCGTCAGCTTTGATTTTCGCTGTATTAACCATTTCCTGAACATTTGGTGTGTGTGCCTTACCTCTGCTACCAGCATCGCTTCATACAAAAGATCTGAGCTGTCCAACAATGATCTATGGCAACACTCCTTGAACATGCGCACGCTATGGGAGAATCTGCCTTGGTACAAAGTAGCAGTGAAAACATGGTACGGAGTTTCATTGATTTGGGCATTCTCTCAATAAGCAAGTGGAATGGATTTGATAGTGAAGCACTGACACAGTGCTCTTGTCCCACCCTCATATAATGGCTGCGACACCCATGCCTCTATCAGCTGACGCCAACAGGCAGGAACAGGGAGACAAATCACTGAGAGCACAGCAGCCAAGGTTACAGGTGCGTGTGCTCAGTCAGGACAGTATGAACTGATAAACTGGGTCAAAGTTATGGGCCTTGGAAAATATTTCCCCAATATCTATCATAAAACCTCGGTGTTCCTTCCTTTCACTTCTGTTTTTCTCATCTAATTTTTGTTTTGTTTTCCTTTTAATGTACACCTTCCCTCTGATTTGTTTACTCCACCTTCTCTTTGTCCATCTTACCAGTGCTTGAATTGGAATAAAAAAGGTGCCAGTAATCTAAATCAGCAAATGTTTCAAGTCAATTTATTTATACAGCCCAAAGACAAGTATTTGGCTCAAAGTCATATAGTATATCCTATAATGCTGGTGGGTTTGTCTCTTTACTGTATATTTTAGAAAGGCTCACTGTACTTAAACAAAATGACTCAGGGTGCATCTGAGATTAGAGGGGGTGCAGTGGTAAAGTGCTATTTTTATAAGTGGGGAGTGGACCTGAAACCCTCTAGGGGGGTCCGGGGGCATGCTCCCCCGGGAAGATTTATTTTTAAATATTGAAGTTAGATGCATCAATCTGGTGCACTTTGAGAGCAAAATGAAAATATATATGGATACCTCTCAACATCCATATTGAAACAACTGTAAACAGATTTACTTTTTCTTTATGGATATAAAAGAAAGTAAAGCCTGACTCCTACTGGCAGCTGGTTAAATGACTCCTCATCCCTGAGTACACTCACCATCTTTCAGCAGGAAAGGAGAGAGGGAATCGTTTTCCAGGTGACAACCGCTGTCTTTTCGCACTATTATTAAGCCACGCTAACATTTTCGAAATGCTAACGTTATGTGATGTCTTTTCTGCTCTAGTCTATCGCTGCAGCGTGTCATAGGTACGCTGGGCATATTTTTTGTCATGCGTCAATCAGGGCCGGACTGGGACAATAAGTCAAGACGGGAATTATACACCCAGCCAGACCACTACCAGTTTTTTGTGCCGTTTTTCTGGATTTATTCGTCAATATTTATAGCGTTGCTGCCCATAGTGATAGCCCTCTAGTTTACTACCCAAAAATAAAACATATGGAGATGAGTTACTATTTTTTTTTTAAATGGCAAATCTATATAGGAACCTGTCCATGTGAACATATTTTAAGTGGGGGTGGACCTCAAATCCTATAGGGGGGTCCGGGGGCATGCTCGCCCGGTAAGATTAAATGTTGGACTTAAATACATCAATCTGGTGCATTTTGAGGGGGAAATAAAGAGACTACACCCAAATGAAACAGAACTGTATACATTTAAATAATCATAAAATCATAAATACATGGCCATAACCAATAACATACCATATCCAATATGAAAACACATTGAAACTTGTTTATTTGTTTTTGGTTCATTTATAGTTGTGAGTGTGTCTGTGCTCCTGAATCAGCCTCTCCTGTCTCCCTCCTCTCCTCTTTGAGGCAGCAGCAAAGATTAGTTTTAGCTCTCAACAAGTTTATCCTACCTTTTTTCACCTAGTTATCATTTTATTTTTATTATTCATGCATATTTTACTAATCACTACCCCCTCAAATGGAAATATATGTTTACATAAATGGTGACCGAACCGTTTGAGACCCACTGAGATAACTGAGACAAAGTTAACTATCTAAACACTCAGAATAATTTACCTCACCTGAGCTGTAGTTATCAGCCTCTCAGTCTGACAGGAGAGGACTCTCCCTGCACCTTGTTGTTGAAACAGCTCCTTATATATCGGTTAGCGCAGCTAGCTAGCACCAGATGCTAACAACAATACACGTAACCGGTGCGCACGCTTTCTTGCTCGCTCGCGCCACACATACACTAACACACACCCTCCCGAGCTTGAATGACACACAGAGACCAATCGAAGGCTTTAGTATGATCTGTATGAAAGTGCCCATGTCGGCAGGCCACATCATGTAGACAGCCAGTCACCCTCTGTGAGGCAGAGTCAGACCCACATTTGCGCAGCGTTGCGTTCACAACACATACGTGTACAAAAAGAAATCCTCAGGCCAGCAGGCCACTTAACAGGCCAGGCCATCGGGAAACCTCTCTGTCCTCCTGATGGCCAGTCCGGGCCGTCTTGATGTGCCGCCGGCGGCTGAGTACCGGCATTTTACTGAATACCGGTACTCAGTAAGAAGTGCTGGTACCACATGGGTACAAATCAGAAGTGCCGGTACTGCGTACCGGTGAGTATCGGGCCATTTCAAGCACTGCATGTTACCTAATGTTGGCGCTTTACACCAATCTCTTCTCAGCTCCTTTTCTTCTTCTTCCCTCCACTCCTTTCAATCTTTCTTCCCTTCACTCGTCTCCTCTGTTCTCTAACAACTTCCTCCCTTGCCTTATTCTCTCGTCTTCTCTCATCCCACTCCATCCTATTTCCTCCTCAGAAAATGTTCTCCCACAGGAGGCGGCGGGAGCTAATCCCAAAAAGCTGTTTTGAAAGGCGGCAGAGACGCAGCATCCCTCCCTTTCACAACAGACAAACACCCACTAACCTAGCACCATGGGTGTTTCTGTTAAGAACTCAGGCACTTAGGAGGTAGGACCCAATTGCACGACCCGGGAGACAGAGGTAAAGTATTGGTAAAATACTTTATTTTTCCAAGATATAGCGAAAATTAACAACAAAAAATGGTCGCTATCAAATCTCTACTGAGATGACAAAAATGAGAACAAAAGGGAAAACGCTCAAAGCATTGACCATTTCAATAGACAAAAACGAACTGACAAGGAACACTGGGAGACTGGGGAATTTAAACACAGGGTAACAAGACACAGGTGGGAACAATCAGGGGCGGGGCTGACACTGATGAGCACAGGAGACACAGAAGGGGTGACAGGTGAAAACAATCAGGAAATTAGACACACCAGGGAAACTCACAACAGACAGGAAAACACAGGGAAAGAGACCAGACAATACACAGGGAGGAAAACATGACAAGGAGAACAGCAAAACACCCACTACCAGACACACAAAACTAAAAACGTGACACAACACAAGAATCGTGACAGTTTCTCAATGTCGAGAAATAATAACTGCATAATTTCAGCCGGAGGGAGGGAAAGCAGCGCTGCGGAACAGCAGAGTGGCGAGTGAGAGCTGTCATCTTCCCTTTACAAGCTTCAAACATGTATTTACCATGTGATTTTGGAAATAAAAGTTTCATATTCTGAAAGCCAACACTTTGTTTATTTAAAATAAAAAATAAAAAACCGAACCCCGAAAAACTATTTTTTTCTGCAAATCCACGTTTATTTTGAAATGAGCCATTGCGACTTCTGACTGATTTCGATAGAGCGGGTCACATATGTGTAATTCATGGCACAATTCAAACAGGATCGAAAGATAATTTCTCTCTCGCCATTAAATATTTTTTTTCAAAATAAGGTTCCATGGTGGTCCACCGGAAAGGGAGGGACTTCGGCTCTCTATACTGACCAACATCCCACCCCTCCTATGACCTCCTGTGTGTGTGTGTGTTTGCCTGTATCTGTATTCAGAGCCAGTAAGCAACAGACTTTCACAATAATAATAGGAATTAAATAAATTAAATAACGATTAAATAATTGTTGCCGTTAATAATGAATGAGTTAAGCTAGGTAACTAGCTTACATTTTCTCTAACGCTAACATTAGCTATAGCCTAGCCTTTCTAATTTACCTTCATTCCCTTCAGGGTACAGGACATCATGTTTCCTCATAATCAACTCATTATCATCCTCACTGATAAGCAAGGGTTACAGATTGATTTTAAGGAACATATTTGAAGGAAAGTATTTCTTTCACAAATTTAAACTGATCTGTTCGTTAAGTCATGTGGAAATAGAACGCTTGGTTTCTCCTCGAACAACCACACTCATTTCAGTGTAGAGCATCAGATTAGATAAACGGATGAAAGCTATAAGGGAAGAACTGTACAAAATACTTAAATAAAGGAATAAAAGGAATTGAGCTGTGCAAAAAGTTATCTTTTGTCTTTCAGCCTATTTAGTTCAGGCAGAACTTGAATCAAAGACAAAAAAAACAAAGAACTTGACAGTAACGGCACACAGGCAAATAAAACGCTCATAAAACTCTCCGGCTTTGTATAATTATCATCACCCTCTCCCCTGACCAGAGTCATTGCAGATTTGTGTGTGTATGCGTGTGTGTTACTGTTTGCTGTGGAAGTACTTTGGGGATCCCCACTATGAAAATCCGGACGTAGCCCTGAGTGGGCAGAGGAAGCTCACTCAAGCCTGCAGCTATAATGAGGCCTTGTAATAAACAGATAACACTGTTTGATTCTGCTCTGCTCCTTCATCTCAACTCCTAAAGCTCCCTCTTTTTATTTTTAATTGCACCACACGATTTGGAATAACTGATCCTTTTCTTCAAAAAAAGAAAAGCAAAACATCTCCCACGGCGGCTGAGAACAAAGCAAAAACAGGCTTCAGGCTTTCGTTTCATGTTTTAATAAACTCATAAAGAGAAATATTTAGAGTCAAACAACAGGGAGACATATTGCCTCCCAGTGTAGGAAAATCTCCTCAGCATGTAATTGTTAAATGAGTTCTAAATAAGGTGGCAATGAAATGTAAAATAACTGGCTGGTATTGGGGATGGCTCAGGCAAATTAAAGAATAACTAATGAAGATAATTGGTTAGGACAGGAGGAAGAGGAGAAAAAAAAGTCTAGCTTAGTCTCCAAAAAGCTGTTTGTTTCCCATACAACATAATTACATTGTCAAATACTTTCCAAGCTAGGGTATTTTTGCCGGAAATTATCTTTAGAAAAAGACTGAAGACAGGAATTCATGAATGCAAGGTGGTTTATTGCAACAACAGAAAAAAAAAATTGGGTCAACATAACTTTTTAATATAGTCCTGGAAAGTCTGTATGTGGAGTAAAGTATACTTGTTGGAATCAGAATGGGCAACACAGGTTGCCATGTCAGACTATCAATAAGTAAAATTGTAATTCAAATACGTCAATGAACACTTAAAAAAGGTTTTCGAGCTATACTCCATCCAATTCAGTGGCGGTTCTAAGTGCGCTAGAATTTGAAAGCACACAACCGGAAAAAATCTGCCACTTCCTTCAGACTTCCTTACAAAGCCCCTCCTCCAACACACACAAACGCGCACATGACCAATGAGGGCACGAGATAAGTTTGTGCACAGATGGAAGGCTGACAGGCAGGTAGGCCATCCAGTTATTTTAGCCGGGCCGGCTAAAATGATTGGTTGTGCTTTTTACAGCACCACGGCTTCCACAGATTAATTTTTTTAATGTATTTATTGTCAAAGCATTTAATGTATTCATTTATATCTGGATGTTAAAGAGCAACTTGCAGGGTTTTTATTTTACTACATTTATGCTTAACCTTGCCTGAAAATTACAATTAAAACGGTTAATGCAGGATTTGATATGTTTTACAAGACATAAGGGCAAGAATTCAGAGGGAAAGGAGACATTTTGAGCTCTGCTACTAAAAACTGGGTTTTTTTAACGTCATACGTCAAACGCGTCATATTACGTCACATGGGGGAGCAACTTTCTCAGACTCCTTCTCTGCCCAATCCGCGGTAGTAGTTTGTAGTTGGTTTGAGCGGTTGTGATTTAGTGAGCTGGTATTTTTTCGGTAATTTTACATTGCATTTCACCATTTGTAATCATAGTGAGCTTGTGTTTGTGCAGGTTGCACAAACTCAAGCCTGTCAGGGCATCGAGTCCACAGAGCTAGCGTTCGTTCCTGGCTGCGTTGTGCATCCACCGCATCTATGGCATCCACCTCCCTGCAGCACATACTCCGTCTCCACAGCTTTATCAAGAAAAACCGTATTACATCTCTCTCCTCCACTCACCTGCTGCAATCAGCTGTGCACCCTCCCCGACTACACACCTGCTTTCCATCAAGCCATTTACAACGGCATATCAACTGAGGCTCCACAGCCTTTCTCCGCCAGATCGTCAAGTATCAGCCGTATCTCGCGTCTCCCCTCCGGTCAGCACCGTAGTGTGGAGTTGCATTAGGTAACGCGATATACGGCTGATACTTGCGCATTAGTTTCTGTTATGGATCAGTATCAACAGTCCTAACAGTAACGTTACTATATTATCAATAGGCTACTACTTTAGTTATAGCCTGATATATGATTGCTAACTTTACAATGTTGTGATGTGACTGACGTTACCTAACATGCTAACACCGGTCACTCACCAAGACAGCTGCTCTGTTCTCCACTGGTTCTCCACACACCAAAGCTCAATTTCTCTCTGATGGCCGTTATTTTTTCTAATCCTTGGCTGCTCCTGGTCTCTTGGACGCCTAGCAGGCTCATAATTATAATCCTATGCATTCAAATATATATTTTCAACCTCTTCTGTGTCAAAACTAGCATTGTGATCCATGTTTATTCATACGTTAGACCGGCCGCTCTCCCCCTTGTTTCCCCCATGTTACGTCACACGCGGGAGGTCACGTGCGGAGGCTTTTTTATGCGGAAGTGAAAATGTCTTACTAAAACGATGCCAGATGTCACTGTAGTGTATATTTCTGTATATTTTTGGGAAAATCTAGTGTATTCATCATTTTCCTACACATTTATTCACTGGTGTCTCTAACCTGCAAGTTACTCTTTAAGAGCATTCCATGGAATATAACTTTAACTAATGTTTCTGAAGTGAATTACCTACCCTACCTTTAAGAGAGCTAAAGGTGACCTGTGCAGCAACACATTTCAATAAATATTTGTCAAGCCGCTAGATTGAGCTAGATTGTGCTGCTGTAATGTAATATGTATGCAAGGAGAATAAAACATACTATGTGGTCCAGCTTGAGTTTCATCTGCCTCATGATCACTGCCTCTGTCCCTCTTTCTGACACTTCATCTTTATTCCTCACATACATTTCTTCTTCTTCACTAATGTCTTCATCTCCTCCTGGCTTTCTCCTGCTCTGACCGTCCTGGTCTCGTCAGTGTAGCTACTCTCTCTTCCTTTTCCTCTTTCTGTTCGTCCTGATCACTTCTCAGATATGTATTTTTTGTTGTTAACTCACTCCAGCTACTCTGGCCCAACCCAGTCTCACGGATTAATTTCGTGTTACAGTCACGAAATTAATCTATTAATTCATGTTCACTGTTAACTGTGTTCGTTATTCTCCCGTCCAGGAGAGAAGCTTTAAAATAGGAGACTAAATGGAGTCTCTGTGAAAGTTCAATTGGGTACTTTAATTAAAAAAGGCGCGGGTTGGTCACAAGCATGATATTGTTCAGTCAGACAAACAGCTGTGATCCGCTCCTCGTTAGGGAAGAGAAGAGCCTCGATCTCTCCTCCGGTGCTGTTATATATCCTCTGCTGGCTCCTCCCTGTGAGCCGGCTCACCTCATCTCCAATGTCCGTTGTTGCATTTAAACAGAGGATTGGTTCTTTTCACATTCAATATATGCTTAACACGCCTTTTCTCCTCATATTCTCTTTCATCACTTTTCATTTAACACATTCTAAACGCTGTAATCAATACTCTAAAAAATACTTCTCGGCTCGTTTGGTTTCCGGTCATTCCGGATGTTGTCACATGCTCCTCTCGTCTGTAAACAATAATGTATTCAAATAAACTGTACCTTCATTTAATATTCAGCATGGTAGTATCTCGACATCTATAGTTGTAGTGTTAAATCAGTAGGCTTCGGTTTGCACCACTCCATATCATTTCGCTACTAAATTCACCTCTTCAGGAAATCGTATATTAGCCACATGCTAAATGCTAACCGTAGATGAAGGATTTTCAGAATAAAAGCTTAACTGCTTGTGCACAAGAATGTCTGGTTTTTCAGTATAAAAGAGCATTAAAACTGACGGCATGTTTAAACTACATTTCCCGATTAAAACATTGATTTTAATTTCTAACATCACCAACACGATCTCCCCATTTTTTTTGTGTCACACAGAACGATTTTAAAAGCAATGTAAATAATAACAAATTAGAAGGAAAAAAAGATTTAAAAAACATAGATTTCAGTATTCTGACACAGAATGATTTTGAAGCAATGTATTTTCTATTGGTAGTAGCCTATGTTTCGTGCCTGCACAAAATAATAACAAATTAGAAGGAAACAAATATTAAAAAAATACAGATTTCAGTATTCTGAGGCTCTGAGCCCCATTTATTTTCCTCGTTGACAGCAAAAAAAGTCAGACATTATAAAATTTAAAATAAAAACAATAATCGTGGCTTGATGTACAGTAAGAAAATGTTTTTATGAACCACACAGCTTCTGGTCTTCTAAGACCCGAACGGACTAAAAGACGTGGCCGTGCAGGCACGAAAAATACTACCAATAGAAATACATTGCTTTTAAAATCGTTCTGTGTGACACGAAAAAAAATGGGAAAATCGTGATGGTGAACACGAATCAATAGATTAAATTAATGTTTTGACTATTAAACTAAATGCCGTGAGACTGGGTTGTCTGGCCTTCAAGAGTCTACTTGTGAAAAGCACTGGTACAAATGCTTGTATAACTTTACACGTTAGGGCCATGTAGCTAATAAGTAGCAGATAATAAATATAAAATCAGAAAGTATTTATGAAACACACACAGGCAGCTGTGTTTAAAACCAGTTTGACGGTAAAGGATGTATCCTGGTTTCATTTATCAGCCTCATTGCTGTGATGTGTGAGAGTAATTTATGTGGATGTAATAGTACCGCATAGTTTAGCAAATAACAGTGATCGATCTCCCAGCTAGCGCTGTCTGTGTAGTATTTTGTAACGTAACGTCCGTCTGTTAAACGCTATCGATTAAAACGTAAGCGATGTATTCATATTTTATTTCAAGCTCTCGTCCTTAGTAAAAACAAAACTAGTGGAAGGGGAAATGCTCCAAGGGGAAGCTGATCCCCCCTCAGGTGCTGGGACAGCTTGGTCTCTCTGCAGCTGTGTGAGCCGCGGTCTGTGAACGCTGCTCCACAGTTTAATGCAGGGTCGTAGCTGCGTTTTTAACGGGCCTAAGATGATATTTAAAATGATTAACTTTTAAGTAATGCAAGGCAAGGCAGATTTATTTATATAGCACCTTTCAACACAAGGCAATTCAAAATGCTTTACAAAAAATGAAAGACATTAAGAAAATGGCATTTAAAATCAGTCATTAAAAAGCAAAGATAATAAAATAAACATTAAAGAGCTTACGAAATGCTTTTAGCACCTGTTAGTGGGCTTAGTATATGACAGAGGTTGCATTTGTATTGTGAAATGTGCCATTTGTTTTTTTTATTATTGATGTATTTTTTAATAAATCACGATTATAACAGCATACAAATGTTGTCAGTTAGTAACGATCGTTCGTAGCACTGGAAACAACAACTTCGTTCATTTCCGGCGGTGACGTCATGAGTAGAACACAGCTGAGCAGAACACAGCTGAGTCACCATTGTTTAAATGCCTTGAAGCGGCAAATATTAAAACAAAGGATGCACAACAACAAAACGCGAAGAATAATCGGCAAGCGATGTGTGGTATGGGGATGTGGGGCCGTCTCCAAATCTGGCTATGGGAAGTTTTTGTGGCCAAAACATTATCAAATGTCGCGTATATGGTAGGGTGACCAGACGTCCCCGTTTTCCGGGGACAGTCCCCGTTTGTATTGGCCTGTCCCCGGTTGAAACTGTCCCCGGAAATGTCCCCGTTTTTTAATATACGTTAAAAACACATAGCAAGGTGAAAAAAAACGTTTCATGTCAGGAAACACTGGGTAAACAGACTGTGGTCAAGTCAGCCCCCACTTCGGAAAACACAGTCAAGCCAGCCCACACGTTGTATTGCGGTGCGCGAATATCCTGACCTATGCATTACGGTAGAGGCCTGTAAAAACTGCTTTCCAAATAAAAGCGTTTACTCGGTCAATAACAAATATAACTAAATAACATACCAAAAATATTCATATATACTGGAGCTTAAATTAAGAAATATGTACTATATAATGTGATCGATAATAAATTAAAACAAACTACGTATAACTACCACATTGTAACTGAGTGAATGTAAAATGTAAGGATACAGTTATGAAGACATATCGCAATAAAAAACGGTCAAATAATCAAAGACTTATTTCACTCCAGGGTGATTGCAGGACACCCCATCTAGTCACTCAGAGAGAATCAGGACAATCTGATGTACAGTTTCAAAATAAAAGACCTTTCAAGTCTCATATATGAGCTAGTCCTTCTGTTTGTATCCAACAGTTAAAATGTTCGAATTACATTGAACCAGAATTGTCCCCCTTTTTTCTTTAACAGTGAAGAAAATTGGTTATGTTAATGATATATTGACGGCAAAACTCAAAATGTCCCCGGTTTTAATTTAGAAAATCTGGTCACCTTAGTATATGGACCAAACAAGTGCGTCGTACGAGGGCGGACTTTGCTGGTCCAGGTAACCCGGGGTCGATGAAACCTACAATTTGTGGGCAGCACTTTGAAAGATCGTGTTTCGACCAGTCAACAATGCTCGCTAAGGAAATTGGATTAAAAAAGAATTTCAAACTGAACAAAGATGCTGTTCCAACAATACTGCCAAGACCCCAAATGCAAGCACAAGCCACCATGCCGATTCCTACACGTCCCCCGATGCAGAGTCCTCCACTAAAGAGACGGCGAAATGCATTCGCCAAAAGGGAGAGAGCGAAGGTAAGCCGCGCTACTTGCTTTAAGCATAAAGCCTGAATCAAAATGACATGTCAAATCTCACACATTTATGAGTTGATGAAGTCATGATGCCATATAGGATTGCATGCACTTTGCCCAAAGCATTTATAGTAAAAGTATACCTCATCCTAAAACCGCTTCAAATTATGAAAAATGTCAATATTGTTACATAGGTATTGGAAACTTTGTTCAATGAAGCCACTGACAGAACTGAGGATAGCGACAATCTATTGGACATCCACACTGGGGAGAAAGCTGTGTCTACACCAGTAAGTATACAGAACGGACTGTGTAAAAATACAATTTGTATCTTCATCACATGTATGTACATAATTCATATATTTAATTGTTTGATTTTATATAATTTCTCTCTCAATCAATTCAACCACATGTTGTATTATGAATTTTATTAGATATTATATTATGTATAAACTTGTGTTACCTTATTTACTAACGGTATCTCCGTAGTAAAACTGTAGTTTCAGGTTTCTGACTTGGCTTGTTGTCAGCCGGTGACTAGCTGCCCAGACATTTCGAGGGGAAAAAGCATGAAAACGGAGCTTCGGGTGCCGTGGGAAGAACCTCCGTGTATTCGCGTTCTTCACAGTAATCAGTTACATTGACACTGTATTGGATAGGCCTACAGACCAGCGCCATATAGATATAATACAGACTACGGGGCTATTGATAGGTTGTCAATCTTATGTTTTTGAAAGTAGGCTAATAGAGAGGCGAAGTCCCTCCCCTTCCGGGAGCCTCCATGGGACCCCGGAAGCGGAAAATTATACATTGAATTCAATGGAGAGAGAAAACGTATCTTTTGATCCCGTTTGAATTGTGCCACGAATGACACATATGATGTTTGTAAATTTAAAAGAACATTTTGCAAAAAAAATTAAAATGTGTCGTAAAACTGTGAAGTAACACATTTTTTTGTGTTAAGCCGCTCAGTGAACTACATGTCTCTGGTCCCGCACAATACGCGTCACCAACACAAAGATGGCCGTCACGTTGGCACATTTCACCTCATTCTTTTAGAATGAGAATAAAAGTATAAAACGAGGTGAAAATCACTACAAGTCTGGGCACGTTGAGAGCTGTACATACACAAAAGGGGAGTTAGTCGGTTCTGTAAGAGCCAGCATGCGGGACCGGCTTTACAAGGTTTCGGTGAGTAATATGAGTGCAATGTTAACAGGTTAATGTCAGTCAATAAGGAGGAGAATGAAGAAGATGATGAACCACAGACCCGGCATATAATGACTGCAGTGTGCAGAGCTGTGTTAATTTATGTTACTGTTATCAATAGCATTAGTTGACTGAGAAAACCGTCAAGAAAAAAAGTTTAGCGATGTTACGAGTCGACAAGCATAATATGAACCACGGCTGTGATTGACAACCTGGACAGCCAGTCAGAAGCTAGAATGCCAACCTAGAGAGCCAATCAGAACCTAGAACGGGTGTACTGTATACGGGTGTGTATGCTGTGGATAACATTAGTGTTCACAAGAACAAGGTACACTCCCGTGTTTTGTTTTAGTTGCTCTTCAGATTGAAGCGGCCAGTTTTATATCGACTATATGTGTGATCTCCTTTTTACATCTCGTTGTGTCATTTGAGTTTATTTGCTGTGTGTAGATTCAAGGATTTTGGTTATCTTGTCAATTTGTTTGGTTATCTAGGCACAGCTGTGTGTGACTCCCTCTGGTACACTGGTATGTGTTTTCCTAATGTAGAGAGCATTGATTCATTCATAAACTACACACTGAGTCTAGATCCTGATCAAAAATTCTTTTTTTGTTGATCAAATGTTTTTCAAAAATGTAATACACATTAAAAAAAATTCAATGTACAATCACAACCAATACAACACAAATTACAAAAAATTCAGAAAAAAAAAACAATAACAACAATCAGACAAGAGGACAAAACTATGGAAAAATAAACCCTCCCACCCCCAGATCTGGACCATCCTTGTATTGCTCATTCAATCTATTATAGCATGTTAACAAACATGGTACTTACTTTATTTGTACAGATCTACATGGGAGAGGATGGCGCGATGCAGAGCGCTGTCTGTGGTTGTGCACGGAGGATGTACAAATGCAGCCACGCTGCAGCATTGGCAATATTTGCCATGTGGCAGATCAGCTCCACAGAAGTTGAGTGCCAGTGGAGGAAGCCTGGCACTTCAAAAGTAGTCCAGCCGGTGTCTCAACTCTACCAACAGCAAGAGGAGACATACAACCCACTGGCCAGAGACATCGCCACTGAGGAAGTAGACTGGTTCAGGTCTGCACTGAGGGGCGCAGCGTGGCATGGCATGGCTTTTGTCACCTGAGCCGGAGCTGCAGCCTCAACATCAGGCCATTTTCAACGTGCCGGAGCTGGTGAAGGAGCCTGGGGGTCGGGGGCTTGAGGCAATTCTTGCCTCAATGCGACTGAGCAGAGACCATTAAGCTGCCATCCAGACAGCCACCGTAGGACAGCAGACAAATCCTCAGTGGCAGTTACACAGGCAGGGCAGGTTGACAGGCAGCAATTTTGGTGCTGTGCTGAGGTCGGGACTTTCATCCACTCCATGCGCGTCCCTCATGAAGAGGGTGCTTGGGGGGTACAATTTAGACGGAGTCATGGCTGTCAACTGGGGAGTTGTAAACGAGGTGTGTTTGGCCAGTGTGTTTGGCCTTTTAAGTGTGACACATATGTAGTGATAAATGCTTCACCTGACCACTGTTCCTAAATAAAAAAAGTTTTCTGCATCGTCAGTCATTTTTTCCAAATAATTACCAATATTTCACAAATTCTTCATGTCAACTTAAGAGCACAGCTCTATGTTGAGTGTCAGCTTTGCTTGGTTCATCTTACTGGGGGGCAGCTACATGGATGTCGGTGCAGTCCACAATCATTTTGCAGTTGAAGGCAGAATGAATTTATTATTGACTCAGAATGAAGCACAGCTTCATGTCATACAGTACATTGACTTTATTTGTAATTGTGTAAAAACATATGAGCATTGATTAGCAAGCAGGACCTGCAGGAACAGAGAATGGTGATGGATGGAGCTGGGAAGAGACAAGAATAAAGAAAACAGATCAACTTTATTATCGGATATTAAAAATTCAATTTCAAAACAAGTTGCCGCTCCTACAGTTTTCTAGTATGTAAAGATGATTTCACATGACCTATGCAAAATATCACACTCAATACATGTGTCTCTCTGGGGGGTGCATTGTGCCTTTGATGTATATAAATAATATACCATAACCAAATACTATTACGTACAGTGGAAATCAGGTTGCCAGAGCAGGTCAGTCCAGTGTGCATGTTCCTCAGGGTCTCAGCAGTTACAGGTGAGGTAAAGAAAATAAAAGAGAAAAAGGTCAGTAACAACACTTTAAAGTAACAACACTGAATAATTATCTATTTTAATAATTTTCTCTCAGTAATCACTCAACTACTGTCTTTCCAACAAACAGATTGACTCACCCTCACTGTCATCACAATGACACATGTCCAGAAGAATGTCATGCAAAGCTCCCTGCCTGCCTGCCTTCCTTCGACTCTCCCTGAACTGCTTCCTTAGCACCCGGTGGAGGGCGCAGTAGGCTACTCTTCAAATGTTTCACGAAATACTTACCATGATGACTAATCTTACTGTTTAACATTTTGGTGTACTTCATGTAATAAAATAATAACTTCATGGTAAGGCTACTAAAAATGACAAGGCTAAGTAATGTAATGCTAACTAACGTGCTCACTACTAGCTAGGTAGCTAACTTGACTATGTTCCATCCACAACATGTATATTACCTATGATATTACCTGATATGTCTGATCCAGCGACTCCTGGTCCTTTCATAAGACGGGAAGCGATAGAACGAGCAAGTGGTATGATCACTTTTGTGATTACAACATGGTACAAAGCACACAGGCATCTTATAAAAGTTAATTTATTGGAGCAATCTCTTATATTTATTGGAGGGAATAAATCAGTTATGAAATCTTCTTCTTCGCTTTAATTACGATTCGCAACCACTTGGAGCATTATCGCCTGTGACATCACATGCGCGATCCAGAATGGGATTTGGGATTTGTAGTCTTTGTAGTCGCGTATTTTTCATAGTCTTATATTTCAACAGTTTTACGACAAAATGTGACTTTTTTGACATGGAAATGATTGTTTAAGATTGACAAACATCATATGTGTAGTTCGTGGCACAATTCAAACGGGATCAAAAGATACGTTTTCTCTCTCCATTGAATTCAATGTATAATTTTTCGCTTCCGGGGTCCCATGGACCGGAAGTACATGGGCGTGACTTCGCCTCTCTATTCATTAACTGAAGGGGCTGGGCCGGGAGAGGGCGAGGCCTGCGTCAGAGGTCCACTCATCAGACAAGCTCCCTGAGAAAACCGTCATGAAAAAGTTTACCAATGTTACGACTAGCATAATTTGCCCACGGCTGTGATTGACAACCTGGACAGCCAGTTAGAAGCCAGAATGCCAACCTAGAGAGCCAATCAGAACCTAGAACGGGCTGCAGGGCTGGCCAGAATATTATATTGTGCATAAAGTTAGATCCGTTAGGATAGTCATATGCTCATGATATTCCAAGTTAAATTATATAATATTATCATTTTAAATAATAATATTAAATAATAAGGACAGAGATTTGTGGCCAATTCACTATTGCATTTATTTTATAGGTCTGAATTAGACAAGCAGTTCCTTTCCGAATGTTGATATTGATATAATATTGGTAATTTAATTGATTGCTGATGTTCTTCTTATGCAGTTGACCCTGAGGAAAGTGAGACAGCTGCAGTTGTGGCTTGACTCTGGGGAATCTAGCCATAACAGTATATTAGCATGGATGTATAATTTATCTGTAGGCTACAAGGGTGGTCCGCACGCGTGGGCCGGTGCGTCTGAACGTCCCGGGCTGAATTTGTGTCCCAGTCCGCCCATGCTTTCGTATCTCTCTTCATACCTTCGCACCCCGCCTTGGCCATCACATTTTACACACACACAGACTCCAAAACCCACAACCCCTTGCGGTTGCTACTCTTGAAGTGACAGGCCAAGCCTGTAACACTTTCAATACAATTTTAAGCTAGTTTAAAAAATGTGTTTGTAAAGTTGTGCTGTGTTTTGTACATTTCAGAATGAAATTGATGTGCAAACGGACCCCCCTCCACGAATACACCACAAGTCCATGCAGGCACGACCACGTTTCAGGTCAGCTGGACAGCAAGTTCGAATCCATGTTGGTTGTTCCAAAGGTCAGTATCATAATATTTAAATATTGATATGTAAGATACAAATACACATACATGTAACATGCGTGTATATATCATTATATAATATTATATATAATATTTTCAGGAATTGAAGTCAAACCAACTGGGTGTACTGTTGGGACACAAACACATGATGACACAAGTACTGTGGATGCTGGGATTCAGTGCAACCTGCAGCTAAACCTCCCTGAAAGGGACATAATTGATGAGGAAAAAGAGCTTGAGGCCGACAATAGCCAACATGAAGAGGATAATCAAAATGATCATCTTTATAGCCCATCAGACGTGGAATCTGATTCGTCAACTGATGAGTATTGTCTTGTCATGTTTTTTAAATGTTGCTACATTATCATTATGCAGGGTCGGATCCAGCCATTTATTGCAGACTTGATCATTTTACTCTTTGTCCATTTCACAGGGACAGTGACAACCAGGACGACAATGATCCTCTTAGGAGTAAGCTTCTACTTGTGTTCATGTCTTCCCTGATGTCACTATTCACCCATTGTCCGATGTGTAAAGAGAACTCGCCAGGTCGCCTTCGGAGAACAATGGGCACATTTGTGGAAATCGATCAAAACTGCAAACATTGTGGTTTTCAAAGGTAATATTTTTAAATGATGACCATGCGAAATATGTATTCGAGAATGATATTTGTGGCCATGATTGACAGGTGGTCCTATTCATGAGATACTCATACAGGTTGTATAGTATGATAGAAAATTGAATGAATATATTTTTCTCACAGGTCATGGCAGAATCAACCTTTAATTGATAAAACTCCTGCTTGAAATCTGCTGTTGTCAGCAGCAATTCTTTTTGCGGGTAAATCACCAACAAAAGTGCTGAGGGTACTGAAATCCATCAACTGCTACACCATCACAACAAGGACATTTCTGAATCATCAGAAGAAATTCCTTCAACCTGCAATCAAGACAGTCTGGACCAAGAATCGGAACAACATTGTGCAAAAACTGAAGGAGACGAACAAACACAAAGAACTGGTGTTAGGAGGGGATGGACGCTGTGATAGCCCTGGTCACTGTGCCAAGTATGGATCCTATACCATACAAGACCTCACAATAAACAAGGTGTTGGATGTTCAATTAGTTCAGGTCAGTATTAGTGAATGTATCCTATTTTATGAATAGCCTCCTCCAAATACTTTATATCCAAACACATCTGAGAATATTTTCTATCGAACCCAAGACAATATAATTTCAGGAGTGTTTTTTTTTGGCCGATGCAATTCAAGCTCAAAGCATTAACCATGTTCACAAATATGACCGCTGAAAATCAAATGCTCTATGATAGCCATCTTTATAAAATATTATGTGTGTTCTGAATGTATTTCCAGAGTAATGAAGTCCCTTCAAGTGTCCACATGGAAAAAGAGGGGCTTGTGCGATGTGTCCAGTTCTTGAAGAGTGAAAACCTCGTCATGAAGACAATTGTGACAGACAGACACACACAGATCAACAAATGGCTGAAGGAAAACCAAGAACATGTGGACCATCGGTTCGACGTTTGGCACCTTGCAAAAAGTAGGTTAATTTTTTTAACTATAGTAGAATTATAATTCTCCAATTCACTCCAATTTTAAAAAAAAATTAAAAAAAATACTGAACTTTCTATTTTATAGACCTAAAAAAAAAACTGGTAAAGCTTGCAAAGGACAAGCAATGTACCGATATTGGGGAATGGATACAATCCATTCAGAACCATTTGTATTGGTGTGCCGTATCAACTCCGGATGGAAATGGAGAAATGATTGCTGAAAAATGGCTGTCCCTCAACAACCACATTATAAACATTCACACCAAACATGGCAGAGTGTTAGAGAAATGTGCCCATGGTCGGCTGCCTGCAGCTCAGAACCGCAAAAAAAAATGGCTCAAAGCAGGTAATAATATTTTCTACGACAATGGACCACTCATCAAATGTTGTGTAGGAATGTTTTTGTGTCTTCAGTAAAGAAAAATGATATGCAATGAAGAACTAATATTTTTTCTATTATCGTATATCCTATATCCTTTTTTGATGGTGTATTTTCAGATTCAGTGCCAGCACTAAAGCTGAATAAAGTTGTCAGCCAGAAAGCTTTTGTCAGAGATGTCAAGAAGATGTCACCTTCACAGCAAACCTACGGGGTGGAAGTATACCACAGTATAGTCAACCAGTTTGCCCCAAAGATGTATGCATACTCGTACACTGGCATATATTGCAGGTAAATTATAATATGAATCTCATCAGAAAATACTAGAGACTTCAACTTTATTTGCTTATTTATCTATTTGCCAAGTTCTTCTTTTTTGGGGGTTTCCCCTCTCCTGTAGTGAGATCTATGGGTTTGTGTGCATGTAAATGGCCTGCAAATGCTAAAATCCCTATGAAATCTCTCTCTCTCTTTCTCTCTCTATACAATAAATGTATTTATTTTGTAGGTTGATCCTAGCAGCACTGCACTACAATGAGAACTCTGGCAGGAAGCATGCCAAAACCAGGACAGGACAACTCCAATACACTGTGAAATTCCCCAAAGCAAAGAAAGGTGGTCATGTAGTAAGACGTGTGAATACAGCAGCTACATATGGTAAGAAAGTGAAAGTGAGAGAATGATAACATTAATTATACCGTTTTACCAAATTAATGAAAAACATTCAATCTCGGACAACATTATTGTGTAAATATAGAAAATTGAGCTATGTGAGAATGGAGTGTACAGTTTCAACTACAATGATTAATTATGCAAAGTGCCTCAGGTTATGCTATGCATAATTGGGGGACTAGAAAATATAGTATATAATTCTTGATTATAAAACGTCTTTTTTGCAGAGTATGTTACCGAACTCTTGACCGAGACTCTACGCTTGTGCGAAAACAATGTCGATGAGGAACCTTTCGATGTCCCAGATCCACTCAGCAGTCGATGGGAAAAACCAGACAAGAGAGAGGCTGTTGTGCTGTTTAGAAGCAGATTTAATCACTGAACTGACAATCAGTTTTGTTATTGACTCTAATCAAGTGCTGGATACTTGAACGACGTGTAGATTTCAGATGGAAACGTCGCCTGGATCTTTTTAATGGCACATGATGGCAGTGGGATTCTGTGGTTCTTACCAAGTATTCCCCAGCAAAATCTCACTAGCTGGCGGTATGCCACATAGCGATACATTCTGTAAAATACAAGATCATAAATGTCAATGGTAATCACTTCAACCTTATTTGCTTATTCATCTATTTATTCTGTAACTTTGCCAGAGTGACCCAAAAATAATAACCCCAAAAAAATGACTTTCCAAAAATACATCACATTTCTGAGCTCTACAAATTTGTGAACACAAGTAACTTACTCATTACGTGGCTGATCACCTGCTTGTTGTCTGTCCCTCTTTGAATAATGATGGTGGGCTGTCTGCAACACCCAAACATCCAGACAATTTGATTGGAATCCTGGGTGATCTATTACGCAGGTTATGTTTGCACCATCTCCCTCATGTTCATTGAATTCCTCCATTTTGGCCACCATGACATCCTTTTCTTGGCAGCATTGGCACTCTTCAATTGTTTCCATGATTGTATATTTGTCACATGTACACCTAAATGTACAAAAGATAGTTGAGAAATAATTGCATTTTTAGGAGCAGACCTACTTCTGTGGTGAGTTCCAAGCCTAGCAGAGTGTGATGCAGTTACCTGAGCCAAGTGTCTATGAATTATAATCAAATGTATAGCCTACCAGTAAATGGTAAATGGACTGTACTTATATAGCTGCTATCTATTATTATGTATTTACTATATATGAACATCTCTATGAATTATAATCACATTTATACCAGTCTGTGTTCTGTTGCCTGAGCCAAGTGTGCCTGCTATGTATTATTATTTATTTACAAATTATAATCAAATGTATACCAGTCTGTGTTCTGTTGCCTGAGCCAAGTGTGCCTGCTATGTATTATTATTTATTTACAATATATGAACATCTTGAAGTATTATTTGAATTATTTGAAGTATTAAAGTAACATGTTATGGCAGGAAAGTTACATCTGGTATATTCATTTTAATGTCACTTTATATATATATTCATGTGTGTTAAATTTGAAGGGACAAAGTATATTTTTCCTATAGAAAAAAGAGGAAGAAGAAGAGGGTGCGTTACACATGCTTAGGGCAAATGTGTGTGTTTTCATTGCAGTAAATATATGTGCTGCGTGATTACTGTTCAACTATACCTCTGTTTTTATTCTTTCATGTGTGGGTACTAAATGGCTACAAACATTGTGGAGAAATTGGCTTAAACATGTTTTATTACGGAAGCAGGTTTTATGACAGGGACGAGAGAGCTGGGGGAGGGGACATTCTTCTTAAGATTTTCAGCATGTCAATTATCAGGGAAATCTACTTGTTTTAAATAGATGTGTGTGGTTAATTACTTTGTATTAATAATAACAGTATGTGTAAAGGAAGCTGGAAATATGCAATGTGAAACCTTTTATTTGAAGTAAGGATGTGAACAATAGCTCAAATGGCTGGAAAGGCTGCAGGACAAATGAGTGTGTTCTCTATATTGGGCCTGTGTGAAGTTTGACTATTTGAAAAGCATCTCTAATACTGCTTAAGAGCATAGGTAATGTGTTCCTCGTTATTATTGATATGAAGGTAATTTACATGTATTACGTATATTTAGCCAACTATAACAACTATATCTTAAAACATATTTTTAACTTGTGTGTGGTAACCTGAGGGGGGGGGGGGGGGGGGGGGAAGATGGCCACAGAGACAAAGAGCCATAAAGGGGATGTGTGTGTGCTGGCTGCAAGATGTGAAATAAGATAAGGAAACTTGTTGTTTAGAGCAGGTTCGTTCCAGACACCAAAAGGTATCTGGTTTTCGTCAAACTGAAAGAGACTTTTTGTTTCCGGGTTTCTTCTGCTGTGTCGCGCTGATTGGGTACGACAGGCCATGTGTTGGTCTCTCCCAATAAGATGACCTCTGGGGGAAGCATTTACACACCTCCTCCTGTGTTTTTAGTATGAAAGCCTGTGTTTTCCTTTGGTTCGCGCTCTTGTTTTTGACTTGCCGTTCCTGAGACGTGTCTCACACGGTGGTAGAACCTGAGCCCGGAGTGCTCTGCAGAGTGCTTCGTGATTAGGTGATGTATTTGTATGTTTTACCATTAAAGCAGATTATTGTTTAACCCTTATCCTGGCTGCTTTGAATTTTTCCTTCTTTTGAGAACCCGCTCATATAGGAACGGCGCGGAGCAGAGATTCTGCCCCAACAATCTCTATGAATTATAATCAAATGTATATCAGTCTGTGTTCTGTTGCCTGAGCCAATGTGCCTGCTATATATTATTATTTATTTACTATATATGAACATCTCTATGAATTATAATCAAATGTATACCAGTCTGTGTTCTGTTGCCGCACCGGATGTCCGCCAAATCCAGGATCATCGTCCCCATTTTCGCTCCCGTCTGTATCTCTACCGCTACTTGAATACTGTGGCTCAAACTGGTATGGTTCCACCACGTTAGACTCGCCCGCATGATCTGATTCAACCACACCGGCATCCTCTTCAATAAAATCCTCCTCTTCTTGAAAGTGCACCGAGTCTATTGACGACTCACTGTCACTCGATGCTGTCGAAATGTCCGAGCCAGAGTCCGACATCAGCCATATAGTTACGGCCCGTCTACACTACAGGCATGAAAAAATCTTGAAGCTGGGCGTGTCTGAAGCTTGGCGATTTTTTGCGAGCAACCAATCACATGAATCTCCCGCCCCCGACATACAAAGCAATAGCAATGTTAAAACGAAGTAAACTGGATATAAACTCTCCAAACAGGCGAAAAAACTATCAGTTTCACCCACTGTCTCTGCCACCTCCCTCCATGCCTGGTTCCTCCGGTTTGTATCCCGGTAAATAGTTCCGGTCGTAAAGAACCGGGTGATTTGCTACCGTAATATCTCGTTTGGAATATGAGGAAATGAACTGCGGTCTGGCTCTCCCAGCTTGCACGCGGTTTGATTGGCTGCGCTTGCACTGGCGGGATTTGCATAAACGGAATTTGATTGGCTGATGCCAAGCATCGAGCCTCAAAAGTTGAACATTGTTCAACTTTTGATGCCGATAGATGCTCGTGATGCTTGCAAAGCCATGCCATGCTCCCCACAATGCAGTTCGGCGAAGATTAAAAATCTTCTACGTCACCCCATTCAAGTGAATGGGCGAAGCGTTGAAAGCATTTTTTGATGCCTGTAGTGTAGACGTACCGTTAGTGTATTATTCAAAAAGTGTTCTACTCGTGACGTGCGTGACGTCACTAACCGGCGAAAGCTGTTTGGTCCGGAGCGGTCGTGTAACATCGGAAGCGAGCATGGAAAGTTGTAATTAATCAAGATTTATAAATACAGCGGGCATATTGTCATTAATGACAAATGATTTCCCATTAATAATAGTATATATTATCCTAATAAGAACAGTGTTGTCCTTCATTTCGTAAGCTCTTTAAAATAAAAATACACATGAATAAAAGTTACAGTGCAGTTTAAGATATGAATGTATCAATTAAAAGCAGCGGCAAGTCTTCAAACTGGATTCAAAAGTAATCAGAGTTGCAGCAGACCGGCAGGTTTCTGGGAGTTTGTTCCAGATATTTGGAGCATAATAAATGAACGCTGCTTTACCATGTTTAGTTCTGACTCTGGGGAAAGAAAGCTGACCAGTCCCTGAAGACCTGAGAGATCTGCATGGTTCATAATTTAGCAGGAGGTCAGAAATGTATTTTGGGCCTAAACCATTCAGTGCTTTATATACCAGCAGCAGTATTTTGAAATCTATTCTTTGACACACAGGAAGCCGGTGTAAAGACTTCAGAACAGGGGTGATGTGATCCACTTTCTTATACCTCATTCACACCAACGGTGTTTCAGGGCCGGTTCGGAGCTGGAGCTTGAAAAGCACCGGGTTTTCCTCTTCACACCGCAGCGGAGCAGCCTCTTAGCTCCGGAATCCGGTTTGTTGCAAGTACCAAAAAATGGTCCGGCCAGAGCAAAAGCACCGCATACGTCACGCTTACGTCGAGGCGGGGGCAGGGGCGGGACCAACTCCGGAACAACAACAAAAAGCCTGCGTTTTATCCAGTTTGTACACAACGATGTAGAAACTTAACAAGCAGCAGTGGTCCACTGAAGAGACCAGCTACCTACTGGGAATCTGGCCTTCCGAAGAGGTACAGAGGAAGCTGGAGCACAATCGGCCATTGTTGTTATTGTCGATGTCAGCTGTGAGGGGTTTCCGCACGGTTTGGCTTTATGAAGCAGGCACGCAAACGGTTATGTCATGACTCAAACGATGACGCAGCACCAGTCGGACTCTGGGCAGTGTGAAAAGAGCCGGAGCTAAACCGAAGAACCGGTTCTGAACCTGAAAAGCCCTAGCACGGAGCTTGAACCTGAGTTGCGTAGGTATGAATGAGGTATAAGTGTCAGTGAGGACTCGAGCACCAGCGTTCTGAATCAGCTGCAGCTTTATAATATATTTTTTAGTGAGACCTGTAAAGACACCATTACAGTTGTCCAGTCTACTGAAGATAAAAGCATGGACAAGTTTTTCCAAATCCTGCTGTGACATTAGTCTTTTAATCCTAGATATGTTCTTTAGGTGATAGTAGACTGATTTAGTAACTGTTTTAATGTGACTGTTGAAACTCAGGTCAGAGTCCATGACTTCACCTAGATTTCTGGCTTTATCTGAACATTGCAGACTGAATGTCCGCGCTAACTTTTATACGTTCTGCCTTGGCTTCAAAAACCATTACCTCAGTTTTATCTTAGTTCTGACACATCCAGTCATTGATTTGTTCAATGCACTTACTCAGTGTTTGAATTGGAGCATAGTCTCCTGGTGAAATGGTTATGTACATTTGTGTGTCATCCGCATAGCTATGGTAACTTATTTAGTTGTTTTTCATTATCTGAGCCAGTGGTAGCATGTAGATGTTAAAGAGAAGAGGCTCCAAGATGGAGCCCTAAGGTACCCCGCATGTCATATTTGTCAACTCAGATGTGTATTTACTGTTGTGGAAACTTTCACTCGTCAACAATCTGGAGATGTAATACAAATAATAAAGTTGGTTTGATGCAAATCAAAGTTGTCTTACGGTACGTCCACACAGCAGCTTTAAAACGCTTCCAACGCTTCTCTGCCCATTGACTTTGAATGGGAGGGACGTCACTTTGCCTCGCTTTTCGCCGAACTGCATTGTGGGGAAGCGAAGCGAAGATTTACAGGATTTACAGGATTTACAGGATTTTCAGGATTCAAAAGTTGAGCAATGTTCAACTTTTGAAGCTGAGCTGGAAGCGTCAGCCAAACAAATCCCGTTTCTGCAAATCTGACAGTACAAGCGCTAGCCATAGTAGCCAATCAAACCGCGTGCAAGCTGGGAGAGCCAGACCGCAGTTCATTTCCTCATATTCCAAACGAGAAATTACGGTAGCAAATCACCCGGTTCTTTACGACCAGAACTATTTACCGGGATACAAACCGGAGGAAACAGGCATGGAGGGAGGTGGCAGAGAACTGGTAGGTTTTCGCCTGTTTGGGGAGTTTATATATACAGTGGGGCAAAAAAGTATTTAGTCAGCCACCAATTGTGCAAGTTCTCCCACTTAAAAAGATGAGAGAGGCCTGTCATTTTCATCCTAGGTATACCTCAACTATGAGAGACAAAATGAGAAAAAAAATCGAGAAAATCACATTGTCTGATTTTTAAAGAATTTATTTGCAAATTATGGTGGAAAATAAGTATTTGGTCACCTACAAACAAACAAGATTTCTGGCTCTCACAGACCTGTAACTTCTTCTTTAAGAGCCTCCTCTGTCCTCCACTTGTTAACTATTAATGGCACCTGTTTGAACTCGTTATCAGTATAAAAGACACCTGTCCACAACCTCAAACAGTCACACTCCAAACTCCACTATGGCCAAGACCAAAGAGCTGTCAAAGGACACCAGAAACAAAATTGTAGACCTGCACCAGGCTGGGAAGACTGAATCTGCAATAGGTTAGCAGCTTGGTGTGAAGAAATCAACTGTGGGAGCAATTATTAGAAGATGGAAGACATACAAAACCACTGATAATCTCCCTCGATCTGGGGCTCTACGCAAGATCCCACCCCGTGGGGTCAAAATGATCACAAGAACGGTGAGCAAAAATCCCAGAACCACAAGGGGGGACCTAGTCATTGACCTGCAGAGAGCTGGGACCAAAGTAACAAAGGCTACCATCAGTAACACACTACGCCGCCAGGGACTCAAATCCTGCAGTGCCAGACGTGTCCCCCTGCTTAAGCCAGTACATGTCCAGGCCCGTCTGAAGTTTGCTAGAGAGCATTTAGATCAGGGGTAGCCAACGCGGTGCCCGCGCACACAAAGTCGCCCGCAGGGGGAAAATTGTTCGCCCGCGTGCATGTTCTAAAAATAGCACAAGTCACCATGGAGCTCCGTCTAACAAAATTATTGAAGACATTTTTAATTTTTAAAATGACAATATTGAATATAACATTTTAAAAGCACACATTTTGTATGTACATATGTAAGTGAAATGGAGATTTGGTGCGTGAAATTGAACTCTGACCCCAGATAGGTTCAGAGTTGAACTCCACGCACCAAATATCCGTTCCACCTCTAGCTGAGACAAGCTAGCATGAGCAGCTAAGATCATGGGCCTCATCACCACACCGCAAACAGACAAAAAAAAACACACACACACACACACACACACACACACACACACACACACACACACACACACACACACACACACACACACACACACACACACACACACACACACACACACACACACACACACACACACAGCAGTGGTGAGGATCTCAGCCTGCCACTGACGTTCAACCAGAAAACATCAGCAGTTAGCTATTAGCAGTTAGCAAACAGAGATCACAGCTCCTCATATCTTTTCAGAAACTGGACAAAAGTTAAACAAGTACAAACCACAGACTGTCTGTGTCATGGCGAATACAGTCGCTGGTTTATTTATGTCTGTAGGCCGTTGTTATGAATGTGGAATGAGCATATACAACGTTAGCTTAGCCTGGTCGACCCAATCTCCATTCAGAAAACAAGCATTTTAAAAGGTTTTTCGCCTGTCGTCTTGTCTGCAGACTTGTCAAGCATTAATTCATGGTTTTTACTAAACGGTATCAGTATGTTGTTACTTCGGCATCATTTAGAAACGTGTATTACAATTTAATCACGGTAAAATATGTTCATTTTGTTGTAGTTGTAGCTCCCGAGCCAGCGCGTCTTGTTTGAATGATGCGAATGACAGCTGACAGCAGCGGTGAAACTCAAGCGATTAGAGCGAAGTCGCGTCCGGTGTGAACACAGCATTACAACGACCCCTGATAGATGTCGCGAGAATGTGTATAAATATAGATACATTTTCATAACAAAACAGTGGGGTTGCTATAGCAATGGTAAATCATTGTTAATAATTATTGTGAGTGAGGAATAATTAACATTAACATGTGATCAGACAGTCCTTCACATAGAGTAAATTAATATGTATTCTGATTATTATTAATAATAATATTATCATTAAAGGTGAACCGTGCAATTATGTTATTCAGGAAGTTTGTATCAAACAAGTAGCCCTTCCTATTACTCAGTACCCTTGAAGTAGCCCTCGGTGACAAAAAGGTTGGTGACCCCTGATTTAGATGATCCAGAAGAGGATTGGGAGAATGTCATATGGTCAGATGAAACCAAAATAGAACTTTTTGGTAAAAACTCAACTAGACGTGTTTGGAGGAGAAAGAATGCTAAGTTGCATCCAAAGAACACCATACCTACTGTGAAACATGGGGGTGGAAACATCATGCTTTGGGGCTGTTTTTCTGCAAAGGGACCAGGATAACTGATCCGTGTAAAGGAAAGAATGAATGGGGCCATGTATCGTGAGATTTTGAGTGACAACTTCCTTCCATCAGCAAGGGCATTGAAGATGAAACGTGGCTGGGTCTTTCAGCATGACAATGATCCCAAACACAGCGCCCGGGCAACGAAGGAGTGGCTTCGTAAGAAGCATCTCAAGGTCCTGGAGTGGCCTAGCCAGTCTCCAGATCTCAACCCCATAGAAAATCTTTGGAGGGAGTTGAAAGTCCATGTTGCCCAGCGGCAGCCCCAAAACATCACTGCTCTAGAGGAGATCTGCATGGAGGAATGGGCCAAAATACCAGCAACAGTGTGTGAAAACCTTGTGAAGACTTACAGAAAACGTTTGACCTCTGTCATTGCCAACAAAGGGTATATAACAAAGTATTGAGATGAACTTTTGTTATTGACCAAATACTTATTTTCCACCATAATTTGCAAATAGATTCTTTAAAAATCAGACAATTTGATTTTTTTTTCTCATTTTGTCTCTCATAGTTGAGGTATACCTATGATGAAAATTACACGCCTCTCTCATCTTTTTAAGTGGGAGAACTTGCACAATTGGTGGCTGACTAAATACGTTTTTGCCCCACTGTATATATATATTGCTCGCATAAAATCCCCGGGGTTTTTTGCTTTGTATGCGGGGGGCGGGAGAATCATGTGATTGGTTGAAGATTTTTTCAAAGCTGCAGTGTGGACGTACCGTTAGAGTTGCAGACAAAGAGAGATAACACTCTCAACACACTGCTGACTGTTATCTTGCAGTGCTCTCATAAAGAACAAGAGCCGCATTGTTCAAGTATGACCTTGGCAGGAAGCTACCGTGGGATACAACAGGTCAAGTTGATCAAGCAATTTCTCAGTATAATCTCATCATTTGGTTTTACCATATAAAGTAATACAAGAAATTGCCACTACATTCACCCCTTTTGATCATACTTTGATAAATCATGAAAATAAAACAAATTACAGGATAGACTGATATAACACATCAATGAGTACACCCCATCGCTGGTTTAAGTAAACACATCACAAACATATCATGGAAAGTGGCTGTTTTTAGGACATACTCCGCGGTATTGTTCGTTTTTCTACCTGTACGTCTGTTAGGCTGTCATGAACCTTCATTCCTAGCCATGGGTGTAAGAGGTATAAGATTAATGCAAAAATAAACGCCATGGTAAATATGTAACAGATCCATTCTACTGTTATCCATTTGTTTTTTGTAGCAGGTTTCACATCTGTCTCTACGCTCACGGTGACGTTGGCATATCTTTAGATTATTAGCTAGTTCTTGTCGGAGGGGCTCCATCTTCAATCACTCGCCAGTGATCAGGCACAAAGTTTAAGTTGGTGTCTTCGACTCCTTAGTGGATTTGTCTAGTCTGACTGAGCCCGTGCCTCATGACCATATCAATTAAACCCCACACAATGACGGCACAGACAAGGAACCAGAGGCATATGAAACAGCACAGCTGGCCCTCGCCCATGATTCTTGTGTGTGGTAATAGAGTGTATGTACTGCGTGTGTGGTGCTGGTGGTGACTTGGCACATCACTTGTCGTCGTCTGTTTCTAATGGACCGGCTAGACTGGGGTGGAGATGACAGCTTTGCAGTGGCTGGCGTGGACCCACGTGGCTCTCTCGGCGACCTTGACCGCTGTCTGGGTGAAGAGGAGCACCTGGTAGGGACCCTGCCAACGGCTGGATCTCCAGCTCTTTCTCCGGAAATCCTTGACCAGCACGAAGTCGCCTGGTTGGATACGGTGGAGTGGACCAGTAGATGGGGTAGGTAGGGCTGCTGCTACCTGACGTCTGATATCTGCTAAATTGGATGACAGGTTAACACAATATGACAGGGTTGTGGAAGGAAGGGGACATCCTGGCGCCTTGATTCCTATCTGTGGAGGGACTGTAAAAAGGATCTCATAAGGGCTGAGTTGACTGTGTTTGTTTCCGCATCCTCATCTACATCAGCACAATTGGCCGGGATTGTGTCCAGGAAAAGTCTGTGTCTGTGCAGCATTTTGCTAGCCTGTTTTTGATTATACTGTTCTCTCTTTCCACCGCACCACCACTCCGTGGATGGTAAGCACAATGCTTTCTGATGTCCATGCCAAGGTATTCTCCTATCTGTGCAATGGCCTCATTAGCAAAATGTGAACCTATGTCGCTAGAGATCTTGCTTGGTATACCACACCTAGGAATGATTTTCCCTTAGCAATGCCTTTGCCACAACATTTGCTGTTTGTGCATTTACTGGAAAAGCTTCAACCCATTTGGACTAGGGCTGCCCCCCGATTAGTCGGCCAAAGGTTAGTCGGCCAAAGAGTCTTTGGTCGGTCAAGATTTAATTGGTTGTTGGTTGCCGAAAAAGAAAAAAAAAAAAGATTGAGAAAAAAACGGGAAACAGGAGGTGACAGTGAGTCACTTGTTTTCACGTCAGATAAGCTGATAGTTTTAACCATGTCAGGCGTAAAATCAAGAGCTTGGGAGCATTTCGAAAAAGTAACAGACAACCCGAAGAAGGTGATATGCAAACTTTGCAAGCAAATATTCTCCTATCATTCATCAACTACAAACATGACTTATCACCTGAAACATGTAAGTACCAATCGAGCCATTAAAAGATGGACGCTCTGCGGCTCTAGCCTTAATAAAAAGCCTGTTAGATAAAATGTATTGTCATATTATGGGCTATTAGGCTTGGTGTAAACTTAAATTAATGTGCATTTCTCTCAATAGGCTCATCCACTATACGTTGATAGGGCCACCGCATCTATCTCAACTTCATCTTCGCAGCCGCCATTGAAACTCTCACAGACAACACTCGTTTTGAAGCCCCCTCTTTCCGAGAAAAGGAAGACAGACATCACCGACAAAATTGCAGATTTTGTGGCACTGGACATGAGACCTGTAAACATTGTCGAGGGGGAAAGGTTCAAACAGATGATGAAGTTCATCGAACCGGGTTACACTGTACCCAAACGTGACACCGTAATGCACGCCATTAAAAACAAATATAACACGACCAAACAGGTACTTTTGGAGAAACTTAAAGCCTGCACAGCAGTCAGCTTCACTACTGACACATGGACCTCCAACCAAATGGATGGTTACATGACTGTGACGGCACACTTTATTTCCCAAAAATGGCAATTACATTCATTCGTGTTGGAGACTAAAGTGCTGGAGGTGAGCCACACAGCTGCCAACATAGCAGAGCCACTCAGCGAAGTGATGGAGGAGTTTGGGATTCCGCCAGAATAGAGGGTCGCTGTGGTACACGACAATGCCGCTAATATGGTGTTGTGCGCTAAACAGCTATCTCAAAACCCGTGCTGGGGTAATGTCCGGGGAATTCGTTGTGCGGGGCACACCTTGCAGTTGTGCATAAACGCGGCTGTTAAATTAGATCCCATCTGCCGAGTGATTGCTGCTGCCAGACGTCTTGTGGGACACTTAAAAAAAAGTGCCAAGGCAACAGCAGCTCTCACTTTGAAACAGAAGCAACAGAATGTGGCTGAACACAAACTGATACAAGATGTGTCCACACGATGGAACTCCACTTATTCAATGCTGGAGCGTCTTCTGGAACAGAGATGTCCGGTTACAGCTGTGCTTTCAGAACCCGGGACCACCCACCAGTCTGACCGAGATCTGGATCTCACAACTGCCCAATGGAGGACAGCGGAGGACATTGTCTCCGTGCTGAGGCCCATGATCACCCTCACCGAGCTGCTCTGACAAGATATAAACGCATCTCTGTCTGCTACGCTGCCGATGCTCGTCAACATGAAGAGGCGCCACTTGTTGAGTCGTGATGATGACAGCACGACCATGAAGGCAGTTAAGAAAAAAATCACAGAGGAAATCGACAAAAGGTGGGAGCTCACAGGGAGTCTGGAGGGCAGCATATATATTCAAGCTGCAGTCCTTGACCCACGGTTCAAGAGCTTGTCATTCCTCGGTGCAGAGAAACGGGACGATGCATACACAACGGTGTGGGATCTGGCTGAGAGTTTATCTCCAGCAGAAGAAGCTACTGCTCATAGAGAGGACAGCAGTGGCGCAGAGGAAAGTGAGCCCACACCAAAGAGGCAAAGGGAAAAGCAGCAGGACATATCAATGCTGATGGCCTTTGATGAAGATCAACAGACGGAAGAAGAGAAAAATGAAATGAAGACATACTTGCAGGACCGAACCAAGGTTGACAAGGGACCACTGATTTGGTGGAAAATGAATGAGGAACGCTATCCCAAGCTTGCCAGAGCAGCTAAGCGCATCCACTCCATCCCTTCCACATCCACGCCATCGGAGCGCATATTTTCCAAAGCCGGCTTCATTGTGAGCAAGACACGGAGCTCACTTCTCCCGGATAACACAGACAAACTCATGTTCTTGTCTCATAATATGAGAAGACTAAGATCGGAGGGAAACCCTGAAAGTCAGGTAGTGGCCTAGCCTAATATAACACCATAGTTTTGTAGTTTATAGTTTTCGTTCTTCCAACTGAAGTGTTTAAGTTAAGTTTTGTGGTATATTTATAATTTTTGTTTGCATTCCGACCTCAGGAAAAAACTGAAAGTTTTATTTTCATGTTGAGAATACTTCTCTGTCGGCCTGTTTACTTTTGCACTGATATTTAAATATTTAAGTTGGCTTGAGCCTATATTTATTTATTCGTTTGTTTATATAATTTATATTTAATTTACATGTTTAAAAGAAACGAAAAATATAGTTTAAATTTAATTTTTTAACAGAAGACTGTTTTTTGTTTGTTTTATAAAGTTATTGTGTTGGTTTTAAAAGTTCATAAGTTTTGTGATGTTTTTATATGGTGTGTTGTGTTGAAATAAATTAACAAAATGTTAAGACAGTCTCCTTGTTAATTTTTCCAACACATTCAGAATCATAATTTAATAACTTGCCGGTTGCGCGAGAAAGGCGGTTTGTCTCTGCGTGCGCTTTCATCCGCGCCACTGGTCGATCAGTGGTCGACCAGTGGCCTTACCTGACGACCAGTGGTCGACCAGGAAAATCTTTGGTCGGGGGCAGCCCTAATTTGGACCACATTTCAACGATTACAAGACAGTGTTTCTTACCCTCAATGCTTCTGAGCTGTTACTGTGAACCCCTTTGTGTACCAATGTTGATTAATGGCCTTTAACATCCCCCCTTTTGACACATGGTCTAACCCATGTCCTAATGAGACGGGGTCAGTGTTGCTGGTGTGTGCAGAGCGTGTACATACTGCAACTTCAGACGGAAGTTGCTAATAAGCCTGCAACGAGTACATGGTCTGGCTTACCGTCAGATTTTTTTTTTAACCCTCTGGAGTCTAAGGGTATTTTCTCGATTTTTAGATGTTTTCTTAAATCACCTTTTAAATGTATTTCTTCTAACATGGCACCCATGTGTTACATATCGAAATGTTCAGGACAATCTTTAGTATTGCTATATATGCAAATTACTCACCTTAGAGCACTGTTTGATGAGATAAGTAGCTCAAAAGCTTAAAATTTGACATCTGATTTTCAGAAAATCTTCAAAACTCTTATGAAAACACAAATGTTCTTATGTGATCGAATTGTTTTGGAGTTTTAGATTTGGTTACCAAAATTTTAGGATTAGAAAAGTAGTGAAATATTTGAATTACACTGTATATAAATGTGTTATTCATGTCTAAAATGAAATTTAATCAATTCCAATTCTGAGTAAAACAGCTGTCAATCACTCTACTTTCACCACAGCAGGGACTGAGATATATCAGGACTGAATAATGACTTAATATTACATACCAAGGTTCATGTGATGTGCAAAAAAAAAAGAATTGAGCATTAGAACTTTTTTCTTCAACCAACAATTTTTTATAATACCAACAATTTATATAAATATAACTGCAAAATCTCACTATTTACAATATTGAACTTTTTTTTCCTTCAAGCAACTATTCAACATACAAATAAAAACAGTAAATACACACTTGTTACAATATTGAATATCAGAACTTTTTTTCCTTCAACCAACTTTTCATTATACATACAAATAAAAACAGCAAAAACACACTTGTTAGAATATTGAACACCAGAGCTTTTGTTCAACTATTTATAAAAAACACTTCACTCACCACTCGACCCAACCATGGATAAGCGGGAGAAGATGATGGACTTTCACTCAGATTAAGTCCTCATGCCATGTCTCAAAGCAGTTGCGTTCCAGTGAGACACACAGGGCAACATCACACTGCTTGCACTTCCAAGGTGTGTCCTTTCTCTTGCCTTGGAAGTAGCAATGTTCGCATTTCCTGCGACCTGTGGTGGCCCTGTCACTTGCTGCCTGGACATCAGCAATGGGCACAGGAAGATGAGCTACAGGTACCCGGACAGGAGGTGTATGGACAGGCTTGCCACAGAGCTCAGCACTCAGCTTCTCCATGAATGCTCTGTGTGCCATGGGCTTCTTCTGTTGTGACAGACAGACTTCTTTGTACATAATGTAGCTGTTTGTAGTGGCAATGTCCAGGAAATGACTAAACAGGCTCCTGTATCAGCGCATGGTCTTGTGCTTTGCATATTAGTACTGTATGAGCTGATCTGACAGATCAACTCCACCCATTTGTGCATTGTACCCAGCAACAGATGTGGGACAGGGGGTCTCTACTCGGGTCCAGGAGCCATCTCTCTGCTTCTGCCTTCTCTGCACGGTGTTGCCAGAGTATACAGCTACTTCCCTGTTGTCCATCCACTTCACAAATACCAGTGGGCCCTCCCTGATCCATCTTATGGAGCCTCTTTTGGATTTTTTTGTCAGGGCGTTAGTCTGTGGCCTTGGGCAGTCCTTGCGGTTCTCTCTGTAGGTCCCACAGGCAGCAAACTTTAGGGCATGGAGAGCCTTGAACAGCTTCGGGCTGGTGTAAAAATTATCCATGTAAATATGGTAACCTGTTCCGAGGTAACTTGCCTGCACCAGAGACATTCCCACATCATACGACAGGCCATGTCCGGAAAGGATGTCGCTTTTACCAGTGTAAACAGAAAAGTCTATTGTGTAGCCATTCCTCGAATCAGCTATGACGAACAGCTTGAATCCCCACTTGGTTGGTTTGGCCTTCATGTACTGGATCATTTCAGTCTTAGCCTTGGAGGCAACCATCCTCTCATCCACAGCCAGGTATTTATGGGGAGGGTAAAAGGCCTTACACACAGTCTTGATCGTGTCCATGAGGGGTCTCAATCTGAACAGTCGGTCATGGTGGGGTGTGCCCTTTTTGCTGTCGTTCTGGAAATCCTCATCAGGGCTGCTGAGATGCAAGTTCCAGGATATTGTCCTGTATCTGTCACGTGACATGACCTGTGCTGGCAGAGGCACCGACAAAAAATGATCCTTCCTCAAGTAGTCCAATACATTGTCCAGTTTCAGCAGGGCCATGTATAGAAGCAGCCCCATGTATTTATAGAAATCCTCTACAGTCAAGTCAGTTCATTTGTAGGTTTTACCCTTTCCCATCTCCTGTGGAGCCCGCTTGTTTGTGTTGGTACAGAGTGTCTGTACTGTTAGTGCAATGAAGAACAGTTTTAACAGGTCAAGGGGTTTGTTTGATACTGTTGAGCTGAGCTGTGGCCCGGGTTTGCGAGCAGGTTGAAACCTGGAGACAGGGCGAGCAGTGTCAGGGTCTTCGCCTGTCTTCCAAGACAGTGGAGCTGGCTGCTGTGCAGGTGGGGGTGATGGTGCATGGGCAGCTGGTGGCTGTGTGGGAGGTACATGTGCTCTACGAGATCTCTTTGCTGTCCGGGTACGTATTGTACTCCCCATTACTACATAGTACTCCCCACAAATGGCAGGCACACATATAAATAAATCTATGACTCAGTCTCATCTGTACAGAACAGTATGATAAAATAAAATACATATCTATAAATGTCTCCGTTGTGGGACAAATAAAGGATTATCTCATGCATGTAACCTTACTTATACACACCAAAATAAAGTTTACACATAAATAAAGTTTACACAGAGTAAACGTTTACTAATCAAGAGTCTATTTTGTCCGAAGATAAAATTGATTACAAAAAAAATTAATGGCTGATGAATCGAATTGTTCATTTTCATGCTCCTCCCCACAAATTGGCAAATGCATATGTAAATAAGTATATGACAGTCTCATCTGTACAGAACAGTACAGTAAAATAATCACAGACACACATGTAAATAAGTCTATGACAAAGTCTCATCTGTACATAACAGTAAGATCACATAAAATACATGTCTATAAATGTCTCCGTTGTGGGACGAATAAAGGATTATTTTGATTCATCTACTCATGTAACCTTACCAGGGCCGGCCCTAGACTTTTGGGGGCCCTAAGCAAGATTTTGTTTGGGGGCCCCCCTCACTCTAGCGCGTTCTCACTACACACAACACGGAACCAACTTTTGTCTTATGATGTTAGTATGAGCACACATATTGTACAAATAAGCATGTAAACACTAAAGTGGGACCTGAGAAGAGCAGCACAGTCTTTAAATTGACTACAAATAACTACCTAGGCTATAACTAATGACTATATAAACTCAGTGAACAGAAATATAGAAACTCCTCAGTCCTCAGTGACATATGTTTTGTTGTTGTGGCTCTGAGTCTGTACTCCAGCACATTAGATTTGAAATGAAACAAGGACTATGAGGTTAAAGTGCATACTGTGACCAAGTATTAAATATGACTACTTTGTTGAAGTGTATGTTAATTTGTCCAATATTACATTTGATCCCCCATTTTAGGGGATCAAAAGTACTCTGACAAATGAACATAAACTTGAATAAAGTAGTCATATCAGATAGCACTGATGAACTGACAGTACAGAATAAAAAGACTGACAAAGTGACCATCACTGTTCAAAGATAGATATTTTTAATAAAAAACACTCAACACTAAATAGAATATATAAATAGATCCAAAAATACCTTTAAAGGATTAAATAATATGTGCAAAACAAACTGCTTAACAATGAAATGAAATGTAAAAAAACAAATGCAAATACAAATGTTCCTCTCGTACGTACAGTCAGAATTGTTCTCTTCTTGCTTTCCTGGAGGCAAAGTCATTGATGACCTGATCATAGGAGATCTGGCTGCCAATCTGGTGGTTTATGCTGATTATTGCCATTCCACTCAGGCGATCCTGGGCCATGGATGACCTCAAGTATGTTTTTATCAGTTTGAGCTTCGAGAAGCATCTCTCTGCGGACGCCACTGTCACTGGAAGGGTACAGGCTATTCTCAGCGCTATCCAAAGATTTGGATAGATCTCACACAGCTCGTTTTCATTTAAGAAGGTGAGCATCTCCAATGTGGTCATATCTTCTTTGGGAAGCTCTGGAAGGCTTTGCATCTCCATGGCTAGCTCTCTCCAGTCAACGTCTGCCTCTTCGCCACAGGTCAATGTTTTTCCCAGCAGGGCACATTGGTCTGTAAGTGACTCATCATCCAGATTATGGAAGTTGTGAAGCACTCCAAACTTGTCTCTTACTTCCCCCAGGGACTTGAATCTGTCCTCCAAAGACTGGATGCCACAGTCCACCACAACATTAAAGAATCCTGTTTCCAGTCTCGTCATGGCATCAGCCACTGCCTCGTCAGCTGCCTCGTAGGCAAAATGCCTCTTTTTGCTCCGCAGCCTCTTTTCTTTCAGCACTGCCTCAACATTCATATTTCCACAGAGCTCTTTTGCTGTGGCCTGAGCATCTGTGAACCCAGTGGCCCTGTAGGTTACCAGCGATGCTTTGGTTTTGTCTAAGAGACTGACCGCAACATCCAGCTGCATGTTGACAGACTGAAGGAGCTTGCTAACTGTATTGATCTTTGACAGAATATCATACCAGACAACAGTGCAGATTTGGAATCTAAATGATCCAATTTCTTCTGCCAGGGATTGGGCCTCAATTCTGACCATGAGATCATTTGCGTTTTCCCTCACCTCTAGCAAAGCCTCCCTGACCTTATCCGTTTGGTAGCGCAACGGCTCGATGCTATTCACTCTGCTCTCCCACCGCGTCTCACTCCAGGACTTGAGAGTGATGTCCACATGTTTTTTCAGGATGGTCCACCTCTGGGGAGAACCTGAAAACAAGGTGTACAGCTTTTGAACATTACCAAAGAAGCAAGTAGCATCTATTGATCCTTTGGCTGAATCCGCCACCATCAAATTCAGTGTGTGGGCTGCACAAGGAACATACAGAGCTCGAGGATTCTTCTCCAACAGCCTGGCCTGCACCCCTTTATTTCTGCCCTTCATGTTTGCACCGTTGTCATAGGATTGTCCTCTGCAGTCCTCAAAGGGGATCTTCAGCTCCTCCAGCCTGTTCAAAATGAGTGTAGACAAACCAAGCCCTGGATGCAGGGGCTATGATGAACCCCAGAAAGTGCTTCCTGATCTCAGTCCTTTTCTTCACACTCACTGTTCGAATCACAACAGTCATCTGCTCCTGGTGGCTGACGTCTGGGGTGCAATCCAAAATGATGGCAAAATACTTGGACTCTTTGATTTCAGCCACCATTGCTGCAAGTATTGTGTCACTGATACAGGACATGAGTTCATTTTGGATTGTTTTACCCAAGTATGTAGTGTAATTTCCTCCACTGTCAATGCGTCTGATGTGTTCTTTCAGAACAGGGTCAAACTTGGCAATTAGCTCAACTTCTTTGAGGAAATTCCCGTTGTTGTGGTTATGCAGGGTGTCAACAGTCCCTCTAAGTCCCAGGTTCCTCTCTGCTAGAGATTGGATGATGGAAACCAACCGAATGAGCACCTCTCTCCACCTCTTCTTCTCTGCCTCCAGGAGGTACAACTCTGTTTTGTCTATTGTCTTCCCTTTTCTAAGACGGAGCTCTAGTTCCTTCCAAGTCAACACACTTTTCACATGATCTGGGCTGTTGTCGTGTAGCTTCAGTAATGCGCCAATATTCACCCAGTCCTGTTGTCCCTCCGTTATGAGCTTTAATGATTTCTTGGAAAACAACTTGCAGCAAAAGCAGTAGACTGAATCATTGTTCTTGGAGTATATTAACCAGCTTCGCTTAACTTTCTTACCATTTACAAGTGTTCTAAACATGTAATGATAATGAAAGCTTCTGTTGTTTGGTGTTTTCGGGAATACAAAATCTCTGTCCACCTGTACTGGCCCCCTAATCACCAGATCTGTACGTACGTGATCGTTAAGTACTGATGGCCACCCAGTTGGATCCATTGGTGAACCAGAGAGAAAAGGAGTAGAAGTTACAGAGGTAGGTGTAGTAGGCGTAATGGTACTGCTCTCAACTTCAATGGGTACAGAAATACCTATAGGGAAATTAATTAAAAAAAATAAGTTTTTGTTACTTGACATATTTACAAGTTGATGTTCCTGGCAATGAACAACACAGTTGAATGATTGAACACAATAGTAATAATAATATTCATAATAATAATAATAATAATAATAATACCATGATTGATTGGACATATAGTGCTTTGCTTTTCTTGACAAACAAAGTTAAGGTCTCTTTGATGTAGGCCTAAACTTACCAGCATTGTCAGAGGTGGTTTCTTCAGTGATGGAAGTTGATGGAACTGCTATGGAATGAAGAAGTATATCATTGTTTAATATATGACTATAGGACTGTCTCTAGATCAGCTGTCTTTTCACCACTATGGCGCTGCTTTTGAGATAGCTCCAAAGTGCTGATCCAGAATCAGTCCTTAAAAACAGGTATCATCAAACTCCTGCACCATGCATGACAGATATTTATTATAAGCAATGAACAGCGAGCTTGCTCAATAGAACTTCGACAAATGGCAATTGTAGCTAGCTCTATGGGCTTAATCTATACACTTAACACATCATTTACCAGCATTGTCTGAGGCGGTTTCTAGGATGACATCGGAGTCACTGGTGCCAACAGCTGACCTTGTGGTTTCACATTCACCAACAGCAGCGGTGGAGGTTGATTGACCTGCTATGGAATAAAGAAATATATGATTCGTAATGTAATGACTTAATATTCCAAATTCAGAAAGCTCTCACTTTGGGCCCATTTGAACTCACCAACAGTGTCCTCAGTGGACGTTGTGGTGTGTGCTGGCACCTGCTGTGGGCTTCCAAAGTACTTCAGAAGTGCTCCTGAGGAGAGTATGTTACAGAGTTAAGCTTTATGGAAACAGACTTGAAATGGAACATCAAATGGAACATACTAGCTTTATATAGCTAATTCAATATTCAGCCAATGAATACTTGCATTTACATGAACTTAGAACCCACACAATGATGTTTGGATAGTTTGATAGATAGATAGATAGATAGATAGATAGATAGATAGATAGATAGATAGATAGTACTTTATTAATCCCAGGGGAAATTGGTTTACTTGGTCAAAATATGAAACAAGCACATATACCTAGCTAACATTAGCTACGAGTGTGACTTGCTGCCTGAGCTAAACTTTTCTAAAGTAAATTAATCAGTAACGTTAATAGCATCGCATTATTCTACAGAAAGGCTGAGATAATAATGATAACTTGGCTAGTTAGCTAGCTGTAACGTTAGCTAGAAAGTAAGTAGTAGTAGTAAGTTAGAATACTCCCAAATCCAAGTTATCCAACTATTGTTAGTGGGACACAGGACAGGAGACAGAGCCATAATATGAAGTTACATACCTTTATTGTCTTGCCTTTTTTCTTCATTAAGTTTTCTATTTTTTCGTTTTTGATCACCGTATGTCCTTTTTTTGCCAGACATCATGCAAACTGAAGGCACCACAGTTGAGCGCTCAGCTTTGCCTGCCTGCTCGCTCAAGTTGTCACAGTGTTACAAATGTGCCACAAAACCAACCAATCGGAGAACTCGAGAAGGTCAATTCTGATTGGCTGGTCGTCTCCAATCATATCTTCTATCTGAGATAGATGAGAGTAACACCTACGCCACGACGATTGTGTTTGTACTCCAAATATTAAGCAAAATATGTCACATTATATAATGACTGTTACAGAGTCATCATTTTGAGAAAAAGGCCTTCAAAGTTTCCTCTTCTCTGGATCGATCTGATTGATTATTAGCGGAGCAAATTATCAAAATAGTACGGAGGGAAGATATTTTCGTTTGGATTACTGGTCTGGGGGAAGCCCGCGAGTGTGTGTGTGTGTGTGTGTGTGTGTGTGTGTGTGTGTGTGTGTGTGTGTGTGTGTGTGTGTGTGTGTGTGTGTGTGTGTGTGTGTGTGTGTGTGTGTGTGTGTGTGTGTGTGTGTGTGTGTGTGTGTGTGTTAGGGGTTTCACAACTACCAATATTTACTAGTCGACTAGTTTTTCAAAATAGTAGTCGACTAGTCGACTAGTCGTTACGTCATAATAGAGACACACAAAGAGAGGTTTACAACTGTATTTTCTATTGGAACTTATACAGTAACATTAAACACTGCATTTTAATTTGTGTTACATGGCTGAGTAAATAACAAACACTGGACTCACCAAAATCGACAGCAAAAAACTCTTGTTTACATAAATGCCACGTAAATCCAGTGCGCAACAGCGCATTGCGCAACACTTTATTCGCTGTCCTCCACGATAACGTCCACCTTTCCATATTTTTGGTTTGAACACCAACGCATCGACATGTGAGGGAAGGAGGCTTGATCGCTTTCAGGTGACAGTGTTGCCTGCCAGGGAAAAAACCCTCTCACTCGGGGTGCTTGTGGCTGGAATAGCCAGGTAGCTCCTCGAAAGCGGGGGAAGCGGTGCACGTTTTCTGCCCACCACTCCAGTGGATTATCCATTGTGGGGATATGCGGTGTCCGCTGGCATTGATCCCGTAGCTCATCATCCGCATCACTGTTGCCTCTGTTCAGTGCTGACGCCGGTCCGTTGCTCACTGGTGGTAGCATTACTGCTAGTGCTAGCTGTCGGCAGCGGGTGTTTCATCTTCAGATGGTTGCGCATAGCAGATGCATTTGTATTGTACTTCAATACAGCTGTACACAACTGACACTTCACTGTGGAGTTGGTTACATCTTCGTTGAAGTACTGCCATACATAAGAATGTCGGACGTGTTTTGAAGCATTTTGCAGCACCTCGTTTACCTCAATTTTTTCCACGACTAGTCGACTAGGGCCTACAGCGCCGACTAGTGGTAAAGGTAGTCGACTAGTCGACTAGTCGATTAGTTGGTGAAACCCCTAGTGTGTGTGTGTGTGTGTGTGTGTGTGTGTGTTTGTGTATTTTTGCATTTGTGTGTATTGTGGGAAAACACTCGAGAAACACCGGCTGTTGTTATGCCTGCTGTGACGTCAAGTTACTCCGTTCTCCGCTTTTAATTATGCCGTTACAAGCTTCAAAGTTGTATTTATCATCTGAATTTGCCGAAACAAGTTTAATATTCTGAAAGCCAATACTTTGTTTATTTGAAATCAGATGAAAACAAACTGTAACGGACCCTGCCGTGTTATCTATGATTACTATACACCTTACATTCATCATTTCAGCGGAGGGAGGGGAAGCGGCGCTGCGGAACAGCAGAGTGGCGAGTGAGAGCTGTCATCCTCCCTTTACAAGCTTCAAATGCCTGTAGCTAATGAGATTGAATCAGTGTTCGAATTACCCATTTGCTTTCGGGGGAGCCCTATTTATTTATTTTATTGCTAATCATATAGGCAGACCTGAAAGATCTATATGTTTCCTGCATTAGGTCAACATTGATCGCCAATAGCTTGTTTGGTAGGACATCTTTTTTTCTCCTCTCCGAAATCTCGATCGCTTTTTCGTTTGCCTGGCCCTTATGGTGATTATAAATCTTTTTCCGCAGGTTATTCTTTTAATCACTGCTGACTTTTCCCTGAATCCTTTCTTGTGAAAGGTGCACTCCGGTGGATTTTTCTGCGAGCGGCAGAGAGATCAATATACTTTTTGTCTCTTTGCAAATCTCATATCCACATTCATCAGAAAAGATGGAGTGAGTGGAATGAAAAGCCATGGATAGCTTTCATTCCACTCACTCCATCTTTTCTGTGTCCAGTTAAAAGGCAGGTCATGGGCATCGTCAGGTTTGCTAGTGCAGGTGGCGCCGGCGGCTGTGGCCGTTGTTGAAGCCTCTTCAGGCTCCGCATCGGCAAGCCTCTCCCTCGGTGTGGAGCTGTCAAACGCGACCCTAACGCCGCTTACAGCCGGCTAGCTAAAAGTTGTTCCGTTCACGTTGTCATTTTTAGAATCCTTCGCTTCTTTGTTTGTGAATCCAAAAGCTGCGAGGTTTGGCTGATTTCGTTTCGCCATATTTTTTATGAACATTTCAAATACGCCGCCGGCATCGCCGCCGTAACCATAGCAACGTAAGTAGCGTAAAGAATGCAGCGCCGCCACGTACAGATGGCAACACCCAGAAATATTCACAAATATAAAACAAATATTCAGAAACTGTAATGAACAATGACTATTATTTATTTCAAGAACTTTTATTTACAGAAACTCAACATTTCTAATCTGTGTGACACAAATATGCAGCTCCCCCTATTTATCTCAAAGTCGGCCTTCAGGGGAGCTCCCTCCCTCTTCGGGGGAGCCAAGCTCCCCCTTGGCTCCCCCCCATTTCGAACACTGGATTGAATATAACAATCAAAAATAACAAAATATACACAGCTAGATCAGATCGCGTTTTAGATGCGACTTTAGAGTAGAGCAACGGTGTACTGAGATTAAAAAAAAAAAAAAAAATTAAAAACATTTTTTTTTGCTAGGGGGCCCCTCAGTGGCTGCGGGGCCCTAAGCGGCCGCTTATGTCGCTTAATGGGTTGTGCCGGCCCTGAACCTTACTTATACATGCCAAAATAACGTTTGTACATGAATAACATTTACACAGGTAAAGGTTTACTAATCAAGAGTCTATTTTGTCCCGAGACAAAGTTCATGACGGGAAATTAAAAAGTTTGATAAATCTATTGATCATTTTCACGGTACTCCTCACAAAATCGCAAATGCACATGTAAATAAGTATATGACAGTCTCATCTGTACAGAACAGTCCAGCAAAAATAATCACAGACACACATGTAAATAAGTATATGACAAAGTCTCATCTGTACAGAACAGTATGATAAAATAATCACAGGCACAAATGTAAATAAGTCTATGACAAAGTCTCATCTGTACAGAACAGTATGATCAAATAAAATACATGTCTATAAATGTTTCCGTTGTGGGACGAATAAAGGATTATTTGTATTCATCTACACATGTAACCTTACTTATACATGCCAAAATAACATTTACTAATCAAGAGTCTATTTTGTCCCGAGAAAAAGTTCATGACGGGAAAATAAAAAGGTTGATAATTATCTATTGTTCATTTTCGCGGTACTCCTCACAAAATGGCAAATGCTCTATAAGTTATATTTACACTTACCCATCCTCAAATGGATCCTTGGTGTCCCTGTATTCTTCTTCTTCAGAAGAGTCGAAGCCTTCAGGTTCTGATCAGCCATCTTCTTCACTGCCGCTCGCGAAAATAAAATCCAGCGCGTCCGCAACGGTAAAGTTCCTTCGAGCCATTTTCTCTATCTTCTTCACAGACTAAAAGACTGAAACTGACAGGAGACACCTGTTATAAGTTTTTTTATTGGTGGGTAGGTCCTTAGATTTCTCGAGTGTCCATTGGTCATTTCAGACCGACATGGCTGCCGGCCAGCCGAGATGTCCTTGATTGACACACAAATCCACCAATCACACGCAGTGTAACGCCGAAATCAAGCTGCTTTGAGCGGCAATATTGGCTGCTGTGCCCTGGGTACAGTCTCACAGGAGATACTCTTGGAAAGCTACGATTCTGGCGATTCCGCAGATATCTGAATCATATTTCTACTCCTTACAATCGAAAATCTATGATTAAATACGTAAATAAATTTGCACTTGGATGCGCCGGAGCATCCACCGACTCCAGAGGGTTTTTGTCTACACTTCCAAATAGCGCCAAAATCATATACTTCCCCGAAAGCGTAACGTGAGTCAGTGTAGATAGTTACGGATTTGCCTTTAGAAAAAGTGCAGGCCTCAGTGAGTGCTACGAGTACTGCTGCTTGTGCTGAGAGGTGGCATGGTAGCGGTCCGGAACAGAGAACAGCAGAATCTGAAACAACAGAGAAACCCACCCGATTAGTACCCACAGGGTCGTGAGAGGCGGACCCATCAACATACAAAATCAGGTCGGGGTTAGGCAGGGGTACATCTTTTAAGTCAGGCCTGGGAGTACATACAATAAGAAGCTCGGCAATATAGTCGTGTTCGTCACCGTCTTCTGGGAGAGGCATAAGAGATGCTGGGTTCAGAGTGGTACAGTGTTTGACTTCTACATTAGGTAAAATTCATGTGTGATACCAAACATAACGTGCAGCAGAGAGGTGTGGTGTTCTCTGTTCACAGAGGATGAGAGAAACAGCATGTGGAACCAACAGTGTCAAAGGTGAACAAAGCAATGGCGTCGGCTTCACATTGTTCAGCTGTGGGCGCGCAAATCATAATGTTGCTTTCTAGCTGTGTGTGGGAGCGAAAACTCCCATATCACTCAAGGCCGGAGTGATGTCCTGTTTATGAATAACTCTTTGTATTCTTTCAGTGTCTGTACCTGACCTTGCTACTCTGTATTGCAGGCTAAAGACGTCTATTTATTCCAAAATCACAGCCACATAAATGAGCACAATAAGCTTATAATGTAATAATAAGAATCAGTCTTTCTAATGTTATATAAAAATAGACTCCACAACGGCTTACCATCATATTCAAATGCAAACCAAAATTGACTATCTTTGTGTACAGGGACACTGAAAAATGCCTTTGAGAGGTCTTCTACAGTGAAAAATGCTGCAGAGGCGGGAACTTGAGAGAAAATTAGGTAAGGGTTTGGAACGAGCGGCTTGCGTGCATGTACGGCCTCATTTACAGCTCGTAAATCCTGCACGAATCTCCATTTGTCAGGGGGTTTGTCACAGAACTGTTTAACCCGGAAAAACAGGAGTGCGGACTGGAGAATCATTAAATGCAATAATTACCCCTTGTTTAAGCAGGGAGGTAAAAACTGGACGAATGCCATCAATGGCTTCACGTTTTAATGGGTAGTTGGGTTGGTTGGGACGGTACGTAGACTGTGGAGTCATTACAACAGGTTCGGCAGAGCGGATTAAACCTACCTCATATTTGTGAGCTGTCCAGAGTGTGGGAGGCACATCTGAAAACGCGGCAAGAAGGTCAGAAATATGAGAATATCCCGTAAAGCCGGGAAAAGTGGCATCACCAACGTCATCATCCTCAACCAATACCAGTGTATGCAGGACATGTAGTTTAGTGTGGACTTCAGTTTTGAGTACGTCATGTGACATAGAATACATAACCTGAGGTGTATGTGTTGGCGCCCAATCAGTGACTGACTCCCATTCTTTAACGAGTGGACCCAAATCCCTCCATCTATCAGTGGGGCCCCTGGCTAGTGAAATGTGTGGGACCCCCCCTGTGATTTGATACAGCTTGTGTTGTGTTGGAGTGAGTGTGAAAGAAATAGCGCTGTGCAGGGAGCTCCAATACATTGTTTCAAGCATGATGTTATCATTTACACATTCCAACAGAAAACCCTCTTCAAAATATTTGTCCGAACTATCTGTTACATGTGCAGTACAGTGTAAGTGAGGAGAATCCATGAACACAGCTTGTGAGGGGACATTTTGACGTACCAAATGCAGCAGTTCCTGTGATACGGGAAATGCAGCAAGCCATTGGTACACAGACAGTAGATTGTCATCAAAACTTAGTTTTTGAACTATACTGTTGTTTTTGGTAATGATGTCAGAGAAGAAAGACTGTCGTGCGTTTTTTCAATTCCAAATGATAAAGGCCAAGTCTCTCTTTATAGATTTCAAAGTGAACATGGACATTTGTTTTTTGTCACCTACGTTCAGCTTTTCGACACTCTCTTTTTTCTGGAAAACTAAAGTTGGGAGGGGTTGATTCGATAAGAACAGCTGCACTGTTATTTTGTTCAACCCAAGTTTCCGTTAAAAACATAAAATCGAGATTTTGCTCAGTGATAAAATCATTGATTAAAAATGTTTTTCTTTCCAAAGACCTGACATTTAATAAAGCTAGTTTAAGTTTGTTAAATACACTATCAGTAAGATTGTTTGTGAAAGGTGTGGCTGACATGGAATCACTGCTAAATTTGATAAACTCACACAAACGTTTGAGCACTTCCTGTTTCTAAGCTGATTCACCGCTCTTAATCTATTACCTATCAACACAGATATCAGCAAAGCTACTGGCAGGCAGGGCCCCGGCATGTCCTGGAAAGAGTTTAGAGTTTGTCTGTTTAGTTTTTGGAGATCCGACTCTGGGGCCAAGTTTCTGAATTTCTAAAATTGAGAATGAGACAAAAAATCAGCGATGCTATTCTGATAACCTGGAATATGTGCTGCTTTGAGGATGAACTGGTGTCGGGCAGAGACTAAGGTGAGTCTCCGGGCGGAAAAACGCATCATCTGCAGGAAACCGCATCTAAGGGCTTCTTAATATTTAATAAACTATGAATGTTTCATATCCATGTAACAGTTAGAAACTTAGCTAACTGATGATATGAAACATTTTTAGCAAAGAAAAACACAAGACTAACGCTGAGCCTCTGAATCTGCCCTGAGCGAAAACAAATCTTAATGCTTAATTCTGTTCTCCTTGTCATGTTTTCCTCCCTGTATATTGTCTGGTCTTTTTTCCCTGTGATTTCCTGTCTGTCGTTAGTTTTCCCTGGTGTGTCTAATTTCCTGATTGTTTTCACCTGTCACCCCTTCTGTGTCTCCTGTGCTAATCAGCGTCAGTCCCACCCCTGATTATTCCCACCTGTGTCTTGTTACCCTGTGTTTAAATTCCCCTGTCTCCCAGTGTTCAGTGTCAGTTCGTTTTTGTCTCTTGTCATGTTCAGGTCTATGTGCTTTTTGTCTATTGCCATGGTCAGATCCTTGCTCTTGTCTTTTGCCACAGTCAGGTCTATGCTCTCTATGTGCTCTTGTGAAAGTTTTGATCCTCACTGCGTGAGCGTTTTCATTTTGTTCTCCATTTTTGTAGAGACAATTTTTTGTTGATCATTTTTTGCTGTTCTTGAAAAAATAAAGTATCTTACAAATACTTTACCTCTGTCTTCCGGGTCGTGCAATTGGGTCCTATCTCCTAAGTGTCTGAGTTCGTAACGCTCACCTTATTATCAATATGTTATTCTGATCAAAAGTCGTGTTCAATGGCATTAAAACGAGAAAAAACGCGGCTGAAGGTTAATCCAGGTGTCCGTCACTTTGAAAAAGATATTAATAATAATGAGTTCATAACAGAACGAACTGACCAAATATAGACCCAGCGGATTTGGAAGATTTTGAGTTAGATCTGTTCAATCTAGATTGTTCTCTTCAATGTTATTTTGCCGATTGGAGTGGAACCTCGTCAAGAAGGGACAAAGAGACTATCCTCAGAAAGGCACAAATGGAGGTGGCCAGCATGCCATGGTTGAGAAGCTCGTTGCCTGAAGGGCTCAGAGTTTTCTCACGCAGCCCTGAGTGCCAGTCTTCATTTTCTGACCCTTTTTTGGGATCCCGCCTGGCGTTTGGAGGTCCACGGAGCCTCCAAAAGACACGCAAGGTCAGGAAGCCAGCTCGTAATCTTGTTCCGGCTCCAGAACCGGCCCACAAGGCCATGGATCAGTGCATCAGTACCGGCCCACGCGTGGTTCCGGCTCCACTTCCAGCCATGATTCCGGCTCCACTTCCAGCCATGATTCCGGCTCAAGTACCGGGCCCAGCAGCCATGGTCCCGACCCCGGCACCTCGTCTCCTGTTGGCTCTCCAGCCGACGCCAGCTCCCCAAGTCCTGTCGGCATACCGGCCGACTCCAGCACCTCGTCTCCTGCTGGCTCTCTAGCCGATGCCAGCTCCCCGTGTCCTGTCGGCGTGCCGGCCGACTCCAGCACCTCGTCTCCTGTTGGCTCTCCAGCCGACGCCAGCTCCCCCGAGTCCTGTCGGCGTACAGATTGTCTCAAGTCACCTCTCCAGTTCCCTCTCAAGTCTCCTCTCAAGTCCCTTCTCAAGTCCCCTCTGGAGTTCCCTCTCAAGTCTCCTTACAAGTCAACTCTCAAGTTTCTTCTCGAGTCCCCTCTCAAGTTCCCTCTCGAGGCATCTCTCAAGTCTCCCCTCCAGTTCCCTCTCAAGTCTCCTCTCCAGTTACCTCTCGAGTCCCCACTCGATTCCCCTTTCAAGACACTTCTCAAGTCCCCTCTCGAGTTCCCTCTCGAGTCCCCTCTCAAGTCTCTTCTCCAGTCCCTTCTCAAGTCATCTCTCGAGTCACCTCTCGTGTCCCCTCTCGAGTTACCTCTCAAGTCACCTCTCGAGTTCCCTCTCGAGTCCCCTCTCAAGTCACCTCTCAAGTTCCCTCTCGAGTCCCCTCTCAAGTCACCTCTCGAGTTCCCTCTCGAGTCCCCTCTCAAGTCATCTCTCGAGTCCCCTCTCAAGCGTCTTCTCCAGTCCCCTCTCAAGTCATCTCTCAAGTCTCCTCTCGAGTTCTCTCTCAAGTCACCTCTCAAGTCCCCTCTATAGTCTCCTCTCGAGTTCCCTCTCAAGCCACCTCTCTGTTTTCCCCTCGAGTCCCCTCTCAAGTCTCCTCTCGAGTTCCCTCTTAAGTCACCTCTCGAGTTCCCTCTCAAGTCCCCTCTCGAGTCTCCTCTTCAGTTCCCTCTCAAGTCCCTACCCAATGTCCTGGTCCGTTGGAGGTTCCACTGGGAGTCCTGCCAACCCTATGTCCTGTGCCGTTGGAGGCCCCAACAACTACTGTTCTGCCAGGGGTCCTGCCAACCCTATGTCATGTGCCGTTGGAGGCCCCGACAACTACTGTTCTGCCAGTGGTCCTGCCAACCCTATGTCCTGTGACGTTAGAGGCCCCGCCGACTACTCTTCTGCCGGGGGTCCTGCCAATCCTATGCCCTGTGCCGTTGGAGGCCCCACCGACTACTCTTCTGCCGGGGGTCCTGCCAATCCTATGTTCTGTGCAGTTGGAGGCTCCGCCGACTACTCTTCTGCCGGGGGTCCTGCCAACCCTATGTCCTGTGCCGTTGGAGGCCCCGCCGACTACTCTTCTGCCGGGGGTCTTGCCAATCCTATGTTCTGTGCCGTTGGAAGTCCAACCGACACCTGTTTTGTCGTGGGCCCTGCCAACTCCATGTCCTGTCCCGTTGGGGATCCCGCCGACTGCTCTTCTGCCGGGGATCCTGCCAACCCTATGTCCTGTTCCGTCCAGGGTCTCGGCTACGCTGGACCCGCCAGAGATTCCACCACCTACTGCCTTGCCCCCGGGCCGTCCGTCTGAGGACTCCATTATGAACTCTGCCTTGCCCCCGGGCCGTCCGCCCGAGAGCTCCATCATGGACTCTGCCTTGCCCCCGGGCCGTTCGCCCGACCTGTGTTTTCCTTTCTGTCGTTAGTTTTCCCTGGTGTATCTAATTAAAGTCAGGTCTATGCTCTCTATGTGCTCTTGTGAAAGTTTTGATCCTCACTGCGTGAGCGTTTTCATTTTGTTCTCCATTTTTGTAGAGAGCAATTTTTGTTGATCATTTTTTGCTGTTCTTGAAAAAATAAAGTATCTTACAAATACTTTACATCTTTCTCCCGGGTCGTGCAATTGGGTCCTATCTCCTAAGTGTCTGAGTTTGTAACACTCACCTTATTATCAATATGTTATTCTGATCAAAAGTCGTGTTCAATGGCATTAAAACGAGAAAAAACGCGGCTGAAGGTTAATCCAGGTGTCCGTCACTTTGAAAAAGATATTCATTTTCCATAATTCAATTTTTATGCAAAAATCGGAGAATAAAAATTAGCTGCTAATGGTAGCCACCAGAGGTTAATGCAGCTTCCGGTTTCTCTATGCGTCACTTTCACTCCTTATTTGGTAACCTGTGTGTGTATGTGGAACTTCCCTCGATTCCATTGGCTCTGACGGTAAAAAGGAGATGTCAATCATCAAAATCGTAATCGGTGTTTTTGCTAAATCTCCCTAAAAAGGTCAAATTTCACTTGTTTTGCATCAATCTTGATACAGGGTACTTATATGTTGTACGTTGGATTCCTAAAGCTTTTAGTCTACTAATCCATCATCCAAGGGGTAGTTTTCAAGTAAAAAAGATTGATATTGATTCCGACTTTTCTACATCCAACTCACAGGTTTATCATTACTTTGAGAAAAAAGATTCTTAATTTTCCCCTTTTAGAAGTGTAGTTATGGTCATTTGTTCTGGAAATGTCATTTTCGAGCCTGAGACCTGCTCGGGGGTCAACAGGTTAACAACCGGCATAAACGGACCTTCGCGGGCTATCAGTCAGTGAGCGTGTGATGTCCTGTTCAGATGACGTCAAATCCAACGGGATACCATGAATAAACTAAACACCTACGCAATGATTACTTTCAGGCAAACTGTAGAATACAACCTCTTTGGACAATTTATATACTTATTGAAAACAAGCTACAAAATGTAATTTTTTTTTGATAGCCTTAATTTTCGCTAAATTGATTTATCAACTTTTAATACTTTTTAAGACCCCGCGGACACCCTGTAAAAATAAGTACATAAACGTAGTGTTAAAACGCCAATATTTTTTTAGAGTTAATTATAGAGAATCAAAAGTAAATTGAAACTTATCTGATACTTTTGTGACCGGTGTCTGTCTGCGTGTTTCTTAAAGACGACGGCTGATGGTATTTTAATTAGGTCATCCCAAACAATGCCACAAGTGCGCACGCGCGCAGTGCACTCACAAAACGGGCAGACAGGTCCAGTGGTGTAGTGGGCGTTGGATGCGGGGGTACGCCATACCCCCACTTATTTGAAGGATAATTTCTTTTTTTAAAAGTCTAATACATCTAAAATCATTGCCAGTGTTATCAGTTGCAAGTGTGTGTACGTTATAATAATGACGAAAACATAATAGGCAGATTTCACAGTAATTATAATAAAAACGTAGCTCAAGCATTTATGTAACTTGATTTGAAGTGTTCGTAGGGTGACCAGGTGTCCCGGGACTGCACACACAGCATCTTTATTATTTGTCCCGCGTCCCACAAATTGAGACTATGTCCCGCATTTGAGTGATAGTTGTGCAGAAAGGCCGAATCGGTTCGCTGACAGCCGGCACCGCCCTTTATTATTATATTGTCTAAACTGCATCATGTAAGTTGCCCCCCCCCCCCGTTGACTGTTCACGAGCACATCCATATATGTCTCCCGTCCACCCACCACCCCCGCCACCCAGTAAAAAAAATCCCAACGACACCACTGCAGTGGTGGAGCCAGAGATTTCCTCTAGGGGGTGCTGTGGGGTAGCTTGACGTTTCATAGGGGGTGCTCAAACATTTAGGGTTTCCCATGAATGCACCGGCGCTACAGTTGAATTTTCTACTGCAACACTCCCCACACGCACACACACAGTAAACCCGCGACTTTTAAAATGAAGGCGTGAAGATTTTATATTAAATATTAAAGTTAAATGCATCAATTGGTGCACTTTGAGAGCAACATTAAGCGGTTTCTGCGTTGTGTTTTGCGTTGTTCATGGATGGATGAGACCCGAGAAGCATACAGTTTAGACGATTTCCTTTTAATCACTGACAAGCTGACAACAGATATAACAAATCAGTATTACATTGTGTATCCCTCACAGTGACTCCTCTCACGTGGAAACATTTACAAAAACAAAAAGGGAAGAGGAAACGTGAGGGACAATATAAAGGGAGGTGGGTGTATAATCTTCTGAGTATAGTAACTACATTTCAGAAGTTCCGCCCACTGATCTCCGACCTTGTCAGGTATTGAACATAAATAAACGAAGAACACAGACTAGTGTGATTATACTAATTTAAATGATGTACAAACAAACACCACTGCATATTTACAACTGTTACAGCGGGTAAGGTCCACAAGCCTAACACACTGGCTCTGAACATAGAATTAAACACAAGTAGGCCACATAGAAATAACTATAAACAGTCAGAATGTTTGCCTCAACCATCAATGCATTACATTTATAATAGGCAACAGAGGGCGTGCATCATCATGCACTTACCATTAGACGTCTTCATAACAAAACAATGCAACAAACAACTGTTGTTGTGGTTGAGGGCAAATGCATCAATGATTTTGTCGCTGTCCAGGGCCCTTGTTCTCACTTTGTTTATAGCCAACAGTGCCAGGTTACTGGTTTGAGAGTCCCCACTGGTGTTTCTCAGGTAGTTTTTCAAACGACGCAGACAAGAAAAACTGCGCTCACAGCTCACTGAGTTCACGGGAAGTGTCAGAGATATGCATATCAGTTTGTACAAGTCTATAAATGCATCTCTGTATGGTCTCATGAGGGATAGAAACTCCTTAGTGCTGGTGATAGTATGTCCCTGTTCTTCTTTTCTTTGCAACAGCCGGCGAACTTGGTAAAGCTCTGCAGACAGGTTTTTCTCACTGATTCCATAGTGGCGGGCCATGGGCAGTATCATTTTTTTGTCCAGAAATGATGTGTGTTTGGGGCTCAGGGCGGACACACCTCTCAGTACTTCATTGGTTTCTGTTGAAAAGCGACGTTTCATCTCCATTAACAACCTGTCTATAACAGGATAGAAGGAGTGTGTTCTCAGGTCATCTGTTTCTAAGCGTGCTTTTTCTAACGGGGCTTCCACTACAAACCCCTCCAGATGTCGAGATGTCTGGGCCCGCCTTCTCTCACGTTGCGTCTGTGGTGCAATTCCTGCCTTCACGCACAGACTTTCTGCTTCATTTCTGATTTCCCTCCACTTGTCCTCGGTCCGCTTTTCAGATATGGCAGTGGTAACAGACTTGGCCAGATCATCTGCCGCTTCAAGATCAAAAGTGGCGGACTGAAGCTGATCCAACATGAACTTGGTTGTTCTGAATACATCCTCGAAAATAATTAGATGTACAACAAATGTCTCTTTCATGAATGCACTGAGAGCTCTCGCCTCTGTCCTCCGGTATGGATTTGACAGGGCGATGATGTCACGCAGGGTAGCCAGTATTGCTGGGAGAGTTTTCTTGACTGCCCAGATTGCAGTATATTGGCATGCCCAGCGAGTATCACTCAGCTTCTTGAGTTCTACGCACTGTGCTGTTGGCTCGAGTTCCTTTTGTTTTTTCGTGAACAGACCGTGCACCACTGACCCAGAGAAAAACTTGTAGAGCATTTGTAGTGTCTCAAAAAACTCTGCTGCAGCGTTGACATTATGCACACAGTCCACCAGCACCAAGTTGAGCCTATGAGCATGGCAATGTATATAAATTGCCTGTGGCACTTCTTTCATGAACTTTTCCTGCACTCCATTGTTACATCCTGACATTACAGATGCTCCGTCATAGCACTGGCCAACACAACCATTAATGTCTATATTACACTGACTGAGTGTAAGCTTTATGCTGTTTAGTAGTGAGTCTGCGTCTAACCCATCTGCTGGGGTGAAATGCAAGAATTCCTCATGCAACGTCTCTGTCAGTGGCTGTAAATACCGCACGATCACTGAAATCTGTTCCTTCTTACTAATGTCTTTACTTTCATCCACCAAAACAGCAAAGTACTCTGCCTCCCCCACCTCATCACTTATTTATTTTCGTATCATATCAGCCATTATATCAAATAATTCGTTCTGTATGTCATGGTGATTGTATTTGGCATTTGATGGATTGCTTGCCAATTTTTTATCCACTGTAACATCAAACATTTTGATGAGGTGCAAAAGCTCGATAAAATTACCCCTATTAGAGGATTCCCCACCCTCGCTGTGACCTCGCTGTGCGATTCACTGACAAGCGGTATAGCGAAGGCTTTCAACCACGGCCTGCATGTACTTTCGGTTCTCCATAACCAAAGCTGAATGTCCCTTGTCAATCATGTTTGCTATTTTTGAGCCACTTGTCTGTTTTTGTTTAAACTCACTCCATGTTTCCATAGCAAACTTGTGGGCCGCACTTTCATGATGAGTGTTCAGAGTCGCTGATGCTTTTCGCCAGTTGTTGAACCCGTTGCAGATGAATGCTGGTTGCACTCCGTGCACTCGTTTTGAAAAGTGCCGACAAGCAAAGCAAAACGCTGCGTCTTTGGACACGCTGTATTCTAACCATACATGTTGATCCATCCAGTCTTTATAGAAACATCTCTGCTGATTTCCAAATGGCCGTGTGGGGTATTTTTGAAGAATTGGCCGTCTTGGGCCCTATTGGGGATTGTTACTTATGTCCTCCGCAGCAGCAGCAGCAGCAGGTGCAGCCGCGGGGCCGGGCATTTCAGCTCCTTCCTCCTCATCTCCATCCTCCCACGGCTTTTCTTGGTCCTCCTCCTGGTCGGTGACCGTGACACCTTCAGCCTCTCCCTCACGATGCCTATTATGTGCAGATTCAGAATCCCTCTCGCTTACACGTGGACGTTTTAGGACTAAAAAACAATAAATGTTTCACTTTGCTCAACATCCACGTTAGCTAATAATTTGGCGCTCTAGCTAACAGGAAGTCACTGAAGTGTCACAAAGTAATTTAGCCTATGGGTAGGTCAAAAATCTAATGGGTGCTGGCCATTGGCCTAATCATATCACCTGTGTTGGCTTTATGTTTTTGGTCAAAAATGAGTTTGTTTCACATTTGCATTGATGTAATCAATAATTTTTCTAATTTAATTTAATAAAAATAATAATAATAATTGTATTCAAAATAAAAACAAATTTTTAAAAACACATATTTCTTGGGGGTGCTTAGGGGGTGCTTTGACAATCCTGGGGGGTGCTCCCCCCTGGCGCCGCCCCCGACTCTGACGTCACTGTCGAGCCGTTAGTGGCCGACTCCGCCTACTAAGGGCTTCTCGGCAACTCTGCAGAATCCTATGGGTGACGTCACGGACCCTACGTCCATTTATACAGTCTATGATCTCAGCACATAGTTACTCTGCTTCGGATCTCTCTAAGTGTGATGCATTGTTTGCCAAAACCGAGTTTGTAACTGCTGCTTCCTGTGCCTCATTGAACATCCTTAGCCTTCCACCTGCACCTCTTTGTTTCTCAGTCCTTCAGATAAACAACAAATATATAGTGGTTGGTCAGTGTCTGTGTTGCATAACAGTAAGTCTACCACAGTCAAATGTGCAGGATTTTTGTAGTTATAGTCTGCAACATGCCAACAATTCAGTTAAAGTACTGAAGTAAATACGTTTCACACAACAGATATAAGCACTGATATATCATGAATTATGCAGAGCTATAAACTGGTAACTAACCTGTTTTCAAGTCTAAGTGTCCGGATTACAGAGGCAACAGTACATTGGCGTAGATTAGGCTGAACCCTCTGTCCAGCCTCTCTCATTGTCAAACCATGGTTGATAACATTTCATTTCATTAGAGTGCTCTTCCTCCTCCTCTCACTCTCAGCCCAGCTCTTCCTCTTCCTCCTCCTCTTGCTCATGCTTCCATGTTGGCTTCCATTGTTGCTGTAAGAAAGTAATCACCTGTGGTCTTTTTATTGTGCTAACATCCTGATTGATGAGCCAACAATTATGCTACCAGGTGTTCAGGTCAGGTGGAAAGTGTTTCTTGATCATTGGTCCATGTGTGAGGCATTTTGAATATCAGTGTTTTAAACGTGCTAACACGTGAATGTATGTCAGATGCCTGTGTCTTACGTGGAGAAACGTGTGCAGTGGTTTGCAAAAAGTGCCATTTTTCTTTGGTAATTGTGTAAAAAGCTGAAAACGTGTTTAGAGTTTTGGAGATTTGAGCTGATGTTTTGCTCTTTGAGTGTCAGTTAAAATAATTGTGCTTTATGTAGCATTTTATTGTGTTAGCAATCGAGAAAAACTGTAACACATAGGACCGCTAAGTGTAAACAAGATAAATATAGCTAATGCTAGCTGTACAATAAGCATTTATACAGGCTAGTATGCAGGGCTGCCAACATTTGAGTTCAGCTTGGAGTGAGATTTTTTTTTTGGTGAACCGAAAAAGGTAGCGTTCATGTGTACAGTAGAGATGTTAAGATTCACCGATTCGCATCGGTGCACCGGCATAAACGTTCAAGATGCGAGTGCACCGGTTGAAAGAGTGCACATCGGCTACAGTTTGGGTTGAACTCGCGATGCATCGATTGCGTAGCGTCTTTGCATCGGTAAAAAAACGATTCATTCATATAAAATCCCCTTATCTTGTCAACGTTCAGCAGAGACGATCTTTGATATTTGCTTCGCCACTACGGAGAACGAGAGTCTCAGTTATCAACACACACGGAAGTTGAGGAGAAAGAGAAACACAGCGCAGCGAAAAATACCTACAAATCAAACGTTTGGCAACACTTCGGATTATTCAAGAAAGACGGTGTAATAGTCATTTATGCTATATAGTTGACCGCAGGTCATGGAGAGTAATAAGGTATCCGTAGACCTTTGTATGAGGTATCTTTATTACTTAACAGGTCTACAGCCATGATACATACGTAGATCCGTCCTAGATGCGGACTTGCATACACACAGTATCACTCCGCAGCCGCACCCCATCAGTAACGTCCTGATGGTATATCTGCGCGGCACTATTACTACAGACGGTCAACTTGAAAAATCACTCGCAAATTGTTAACGATGCCGAGCCGCTTTAAAGTACACAAGTAGTACGAGGAACTTAGCGACGCACATAAAGAGGCGACGTGGGGTCTGCGGCTGAAAAGAGAAACCTGAAAGTGAGACATATGAGTTAAATCACTCAGTGAGGTGTTCTGTCAGAGAGAGGTGTTTAGCTTACAGCAGCCTGTGACGGCCAATAATAATTTAAATGTCTTCCTTACTGTAAGCAGTTATGAAATACCTGTTTGTGAAAGGTTATTTGTTTTCTTTATTGTTCAGATAGAAACCACTGCTTTCTGCTCACTGGTGAGTTGGCCTCTGAGTGTTAAGCACATCAGGCTGGCAGCTGTATGGGCATTGCTCTATGGTAGCTGTTATTTGCACATTGTTAATCATGAGCAATGCATCCTTACATTGTTTAACTGTGAGGTGTTATACAATTGTACTCTGGAGAGCTTTTAAAGGTAAAAAAATAAACGGCATGATGGGATGTGCAGTACCAAATATGTAAAGCACTTTTTTGTTAATGTATGATTTGCTGCATATAAGGAATAAAACAAAAATCTTCTGTCGTACCATATTGAAGTATCATTATTTTTGCATCGTGTTGAATCGCATCGTATCGCCCCGAATCGCATAATGTTGAATCAAATCGTATCGAACTGTATCGCAACAGGGGTGAATCGTATCGCATCGCATCGCCTGGTGTTTCAAAGGTATCGTTAATGTATCGTATCGTGGTAACGTATCGAGATGCGCATCGCATCAGCCTCAGTGATGGAGATGCACATCCCTAGTGTACAGTGTTACAAACAGGGCTCGAGCTTAAGGACGTCCCGTCGTCCTGGGGCCGAAAAAAATATTGTCGGGGAGGATAAAAAAATATTTTGGGACGAATTTGGGACAAGAGACGAACGGCGATGAAAATGAAACTGACTGCACGTTTTGTGTAGCACACAGTTATTAAACCTCCTTGTCAACATAAACGCACAAAACATTTAGCAACCCGCGAAATACACACACACACACACACACACACACACACACAGTACGTAGCTACAGCTGTGCCGCTGGCTGTCAGCCAGTGCCCGCGAATTCCTGGCCCGCAAATTTGCGGGTCTAGCTATGTACTGAGTGTGTGCAGCGCCATTTATCTATTATATGGCTCTGAGTGTGTGTATTTCGCGGGTTGAGTGATGTACAATGACAATGGCATCCCGTGGAGGAATTCTGAAATGTTTTACCGTTACATCACAAAAACGCACAGAGGAACCAGACCCTGGAGCCCCGGCCTCTTTATTTACTTACTCCCCTTCATCCCCTATGGGATGTAATAACAAGGCTGAGATGAGAACCCTCCATCGTATTTAGTCCTTAGCAATATGCTGCGCCTCTCCCCATGTAGGGGTGGGTACCGAGCCCCGGTATTAAACGGTCCCCGGGCCGGAATTATTAAAGACAGTGGTAACGTTAAGCTCCGAAGTTATCTGACTTTTTATCGGTACTGGAGACATTTAAAAAATATATATCATATGTATTATTGCTACATAAACATTATATGTCAGTTTTAGTTTCGCCAACTCTGTTTCTAATATGCAATAAGACTACAACATGCGTCTATGATGTATTTTCGAGCTTTCTAATCCAGACGAGATCTCTCTCTCCCGTCTGTGTGCGAGGGGGCGGGGCAGTTTGTGAAGGTCTCCTGACTGTGTTACAGACTGTCATCCTGGTTAGTGGTTACTCTGGGTTCTGTCTTCAGGACAGAGTGTTGGATTTTTTTGTTAATTGGATGGGACTTGCTTGGATTCAATATTAGAGTAATTTTCTCGTTTGTGTGTTTGTTTAAATATATTTGGCCTTTGTTTATGTGATTGACTGATTTACTCAAATAAAAAGGTTGATGAATTATCATCTAATGCAGGGGTGGGGAACCTCTGGCCCCCGGGCCGTATACGGCCCGCGAGACCATTTGCTACGGCCCTCGAGGCAATTTATAAACACACGCAAAAAAGAAAAAAATTAAAGAGATCTAGACCGCAACAAAATTAAACAGGCGAGTGCCTGTTTTTCCTGGCCAAGGTCAGGGTCCTTGAACACAACACCACACGAGCCTAACGTGTCATCACGTGGTATATGTCTCGTCTGACAGGGGAGCATGGCAGGGGAGCACCAGAACGTCGCTTCGGCACTTCCAAAAAGTGCAGTACCCATAAGGAGCCGTACACATGCCGCAGTTTCTGCGTGGCTGTGTCTTCAGTTGTAAGCCCAGTGGCGATCTGTTCATTTGTCATACTGATCATACAGTCAATAACTTTGTTGTTATTAGCATCTGGTTAGCTAGCTATGCTAACGAATATAAGAAGCTTTTTCTCCAACCAGTGAGGTAAAGGCACATCTTTATATGATCATTATAGTTCTAAAAAACAAGAGAATAAAGTAAACAGGTATAAAATACTATATGACAGTAAATAAAAGTTGTTATTAATAAACAAGAATACAGTTTGAAAGGGGAGTTATTTGTAAAATATCCATAAAGAAAAATACATCTGCTTCCAGTTCTGTTTCATATGGATGTTGAGAGATGTATCCATAGATCTCCTAATGTTGCTCTCAAAGTGCACCAGATTGATGCTTTTAACTTCAACATTTAAAAAAAAATCTTCCCGGGGAGGTGAGGGCCCCCTAGAGGAGGTTAGGTCTCCCCCCCACTTAAATCATGTCAACATGGATAGGAAACGAAATACATTTGCACATATCTTGTGTCCAAAATACTTTCTGTTTTGGTGGTCATGCCACAACCGTGCACGTGAATGCATGCACGAGTCATGGTGAGATATCTGGATTCAGAGGTTGCTTTTTCTTTGTACGGCATGAAAGAAAGGCGAAATGAATGGGCTGTGATTTTAGTATTTTTAAGCAGAGGTCAATAATTTGTACGGCCCTCGGAGGATGTTTAAAACATTGAAATGGCCCTTGAGAGGAAAAAGGTTCCCCACCCCTGATCTAATGATTTGTATGATGTTTTATGTATGTTAAAGCTCACTTTGAATGATTCTAGCTAATGATAATGTAGAAAAACTCATATTTTTAATTTCGGGACGGTCCACATTAATTTCGGGACGGGTTAGATTGTATTTCGGGACGGTTCCGGGAGGATAGTGAAAAAAGTTAGTCGAGAGCCCTGGTTACAAATGTATTGAACATGTACAAACTAGGGTTACCCATTAATGTACCGGGTACTACAGTGGAATGCGCACATACACACTGTACCTGCGATTCTTACAATGAAGGCTCGATAATCAGCTCACAGCATATAAAATGGCATATAGGTGTAAGCAGAGGTAAAGTGCTATTTTACAAGTGGGGGGGTCCACACCTCCTCTAGGGGGGTCCGGGGGCATGCTCCCCCGTGAATATTTTTTTTTTAAATATTGAAGTTAAATGCATCAACCTGGTGCATTTTGAGAGCAAAATGAATTTATGGATGCATCTCTCAACACCCATATGAAACAGAACTGTAAACAGATTTTTTTTTTCTTTATGGATATTTTACAAATCACTCACCTTTTAAACTGTATTCTTGTTTTACTGTAATATTATTTCATAACTGTTTTTCATTTATTCTCATAAATGGTGACCAAAACGTTTGAGACCCACTGAGATAACTAGACTAAACTTAACTATCTAAACACGCAGTCCCTTACATCACTGAGCTGTAGTTATCTCTCATTCTGACAGGAGAGAGCTCTCCCTCTCATTGTTTGAGAAACAGCTTCTATCCGTTAAGCTAACCAGATGCTAACAACAACAATGCAAATAGTGAGTTTGGTAGAAATATACTGTATAATAGCAAAGTTATTTAAAATGATGCTATATTTATTGAAGATTTTACATTATAAATATTCCCCAAAATTATTTAAACGCATATTCTTCCAAACTCTCTGCTGTAGTATGACCACCAGGAGACTATTGAGGTGTGTGGTGAGTTTGGTAGTAATAAGCTGTATAATAGTGATTGAATATTATTGTATTCTCTTTTTTGGGAGTTTCACTTTGCAGACGGTCCCTGAGCACTCATTTCTTCTCCGGCTGCAGATATAGACCAATGTAATGTGTCCAGCTCGGAGGACGGCGCGTATTGGCTTTTTTTTTTTTATCAAAATGTGACTGTAGTTCGTTGTCAACCTTACCACGGTACTTAGGAGACGTCATTTGTGTCTGAATAACCTTTTGTTCATGAGTTATTGATCCGTGAAATCAGAATCTCCCAATATCGTTCCAACTTTACTGAACTAATCCAGAAGACCGTCTCATTTCGTAGACTGCTCGGTTTGCTGTTCCTTCACTTTATTTTTATATTTATATACATTTATTTTGGATGAAAACTTAGCGTGAGGAAAGGCAAGTGTGGCGTGAGTGCGTGAGAAATGGGTTAATTGCGTGACTCTCACGCTCAATGCGTGAGTGTTGGCAGCCCTGTAGTATGGCTAACGCTAGCATGTATGGCTAACGCTAGCATGTATGCTAACGCTACCGTGTATGCTAACGCTAGCGCGAATGCTAATGCTAGCAGGAATGCTAACGCATTTTCTCATTTTGTTTGAACATTTCCACATGTCATCACATAAACACAATACATGTTACTAATCCTTACAGTGTAATTGTAAGGCTCACACTTACACTTGTAGTCATTGCTTTCTGACGGACTTGACCCTTTTACTCTTCAGGTTGCATAGGGAAAATTAGTAGCAGTCTATTCCATGCTATTCGGTTCACTTTCTCCTACTTCCTGTACCCGGTTTCCTGTCTAACCTTCAGTACAAATTTTACAAAAATATATGAAATATGAAACATACAGATCAATATCACCTTGCTATTGGTAGCTGAACTGGCAATACCCCAAAACATATTCTTAGATATAATACCTAATGTTGAGTTATTTAGACACAATTAACACTTATAGTTTCATGTCTTGTTACATAAGAATAGATCATATTTGTTAAGTGTTATTATGGGAAAATTACTATTCTTGTGCTACTACTGCCTTATTAGGCCCATATTGAGCAGCGCATATTAAGACCAAAACTCATGTACAACAACTTCCTTACTTCCAGCAAATAAGCACTAATTAGAGGGTTATTGAGGAACAACTCAACTAATGGCTTATTACTTGTAGAATATGGTCATGTAGAACAAGGCATTAATAAGTCTTTTTTAATGAATAATAAAGAGCCAATATACTGCTTATATGCATGTTAATTAACAACTAGTTGATGGTTAATTTGTGTAACTTAATATAAAGTGTTACCAAACTTACATCATCTTCTGTGTGTCACTGGTTAAGAGGTCGCAGTAGAAGTCCGCTCTCTGCCGGATCTGGCTGTTTCCTGTCTGCTGCCCTCCTGCTGACCTCAGAGCGTGGATCAGCCTAGGTTCTCCCTAGTGTGGACCCATGTGTACTGTCTGTGATGTGTGTGATGTTCTCTCCATATGTCTGATAGACTATGTGTCGCTCTTTTGGATGCAGCGTGAGGTTCCCTATGGTTCCTATCCAACTCGTTATTCTGTGTGCAGTTAAAATCTCCCCCTAAAAATAAAAACTCTTTCTGCTTCACACTCACTTAAAACAGCACTGAGCTCGTTTAAAAACTGAACTCTGGCAGGACCTGAATTAGGATTGTATACGTTGATAAAAACCAGATTAAAAAGCTCATAGTTTGCTCTCACCACCAGCAGTCTGCCCTTTATTCTTTCTTCCACTGTGTGGGACTTGGGGATAAATCCTCTAGCAAACAGGACTGCCACTCCTACATTAATACTGCCAGGGCTGGACTGGCCATCTGGCATACCGGGCATTTTCCCGGTGGGCCGACGTGCCTTTTGGGCCGACACGTCATTTATTTATTTTCTGAAGTCCCGGCCCATAAGACGGGTAGATTGGCTCTCTGTTTAAATGTTTTTAGTAATTGACACTGGGCCGGCACAATCAAATCTTTAAACATCTCCCCCTTTGCGCCGCTCGGTGTGCATCATTAAATCACGCCCCCAGGAGGTGAGCCGGCCGTTGAAGCCAAACTGCCTTTTTCTTCGAGAAAAAAAAAAGTTTGAGTTAGAAATGGAGAAGGGGAAGGCCAAGGCCAAGGCCAAGGCCAAGCGAAAAGGGGGATCAGAAAAATTGCGGGCAAGAAAAAAGCAGGCCCTTCGTGCTGATGCTGCCGCTTGTGTCAAAATAACCCACACGTTTAGTACAGGTGCAGGTCCATCTTCAGCACCCGTGGCCGATATTGGTGGTGAGGAAGATGATGAGAGGGAGAGAGATCAGCGCGAGTGGGGAGAGAGAGGAGAACTTGCGGTAAGCAGAAGCTAAGAACATTAGGAAAATATTATTATTAAGGTTATGATACTCTGTAGTTCTGGAACCCATTAATATCCTCTTGATGAAGCACTAATAAGACAAATATTATAAGAAAAACATTGGTTAGCCTACAAGCTAGTAAGCTGTCTTTTTTAGGTTTTCCCTGGCAAGTTAAAATATAGCTTAATGGGACACTGATACGTTGTCTCATTGAAAGAATGTCATTATTTTGTTAACCACCATTCATGAACAATTACTGTCAGCTGGCAGCTTGTTTCCAACTCTGTTTCTACACGGACCACTATTGCGGTAAGCATGTTGTAACTTCCGGTTGTTGTTGTCATCTCCGGGTATCCCGTGTGCCTGTTCTGCTGCTGATAGCTTATTATCTTAACTTAATCGATCGTTTTAAAACTCTTGATCACGGCAACTGCCTGACGTTGTAATCACACGTTACTACAGCTTAAGCACTCACAAACTCTCCTTCTCTTAGCGACTGTAACTCCACAGTTGCCTACACTCTTTTCGGGTTTGCTAACGGTAGCTACTTTAGCTTGATAGCTAGCCATGGCTCTTTCCCCACCCTCGGGTGCTATTTCCTGCTCTAACTTTCTCATGTTTGGTTACTCCCCTACCTCCTTTACTGGTACCGATACATGTGTTAAATGTAGTATAGTTGTTAGGTTGGAGGCGGGAATCATAGCCATAGAAGCCCGGCTCCGCATCTTAGAAAATAACTCAGCTAAAGTAAAGCCCATGTTAGCCGGTGCGGACCGGCAAAAGGTAGCTCCTCTTAGCCGTCCCCCGGCAACTCCCGAGCAGCAGGGAGAATGGGTGACTGTTCAGAAGGGGCATAACGCGAAACCCGCAGGTCCCCACCAACCCGTTCACGTATCTAACAGATATTCCCCACTCAGCGAGACACCCGCTGAGAAGCCAACTCTGGTTATTGGTAGCTCTATTATGAGACACGTGAATTTAGAGACCGAAGCGTCCACAGTCACATGCATTCCGGGGGCCAGAGCGGGTGACGTTGAGGCGCATCTTAGACTGCTGGCTAAAAATAAACGTAAATACAGTAGGATTGTTATTCACGTCGGTGGTAATGATGTTCGTTTACGCCAATCAGAATGCACCAAACTTAATGTGGCGTCGGTGTGTAGTTATGCTAAAACAATGTCGGACACCGTAATCTTCTCTGGTCCCCTCCCCAATCTGATCAATGATGACATGTATAGCCGCATGTCATGATTTCAGCGCTGGTTGTCTTGGTGGTGCCCAGCAAACAATGTGGGCTTCGTGAATAATTGGACAGCCTTCTGGGGAAAACCTGGTCTGATTAAGAGAGACGGCATTCATCCTACTTTGGAAGGTGCAAATCTCATTTCGGCAAACATTTCAGGGCTCTGTGGACTTAATCCATGACAAACTGGAGTTGAGACCAGGAGACAGAGTCGCAGTCTTACACGCTTCTCTGCGCTCTCTCCTAGGCAGTCATCTATAGGAATCCCGAACCCAATAAAATAACCAATATTAACGGTGTGTGTGTCTGCCCAAGGACAATTTAAGGTAAAACCTAATAGAGGTGTCATACATAATAATCTAATAAAAGTAAATGTAACAACTACTACAGTGCAACAAAACAGGAAGATTAAATGTGGTCTCTTAAACATAAGATCTCTAGCATCTAAAGCAATACTGGTAAATGATTTAATATCAGATTATAATATTGATATATGCTGTCTCACTGAAACTTGGTTGAGACATGAAGAATATGTCAGCATAAATGAGGCCACTCCACCCAGCCATATCAATACTCATATTGCCCGAGGCACGGGCCGAGGAGGTGGAGTTGCAGCAATCTTTGACTCAAGTTTACTTATCAATACTAAACAAAAATTAAATTATACCTCCTTTGAAAGCCTCATTTTCAGTCTTACGCATCCGACCTGGAAAACTTTGCAGCCAATCTTATTTGTTACAGTGTACCGTGCACCAGGTCCTTATTCAGAATTCTTATCAGAATTCTCTGAGTTTTTATCAGCTTTGGTACTTAAAACAGATAAAGTAATTATCGTAGGTGACTTTAATATTCATGTTGACGATGATAAAAATAGCCTTACTGTTGCATTTAACTCGATATTAGATTCTGTTGGTTTCTGTCAGAGTGTAAATAAACCAACCCACTGCTATAATCACACTCTTGACCTTGTTCTGACTTATGGTATTGAAATTGAGCAACTATTAGTCGAACCGCATAATCCTGCTTTATACGACCATTTCTTAGTAACTTTTGAAGTACTGTTACTAGACTACAAAGCATTAGTCAAAAGCTCCTGCAGCAGAAACCTATCTGTTAGTGCTATAGCCAAATTTAGGGAAGAGATTCCACCAATACTTAACTCGATAGCATGTCTGCATGTAGGGGAGGAAATTTATACAAAATGTACACCACCCCAAATTGATCATGTTGTTGATAGTGCTACAAATGCGCTGCGAATAAAATTAGACTCTGTTGCTCCTTTGAAAAAGAAGAAAATAAAGCAACATAGATTAGCTCCATGGCATAATGCCGAAACCCGCAAAATAAAGCAAAAGTCGAGACAACTTGAAAGGATATGGCGTTCCACTAAACTTGAAGAATCTCGTTTAATCTGGCATATTACTCTCAATGAATATACTGTAAGAAAGCACTGCGTAAAGCGAGAGCAGCATACTACTCTTCATTAATAGATCAGAATAAGAATAATGCAAGATGTCTTTTCAGCACTGTAGCCAGGCTGACAGAGAGCCACAGCTCGACTGAGCCTTCTATTCCCATAGCACTCAGTAGTAATGATTTTATGTGCTTTTTTAACGATAAAATTGTTACTCTTAGAAACAAAATCAATGACCTCTTGCCTTTGACCAGTATAGTGTTATCAACAGCTCCCGGAAACGTAAGTTCTAATATTACACTAGATAGTAAACTAGAATGTTTTTCAGCCATAAACCTTGAACAATTAAATTCAATGATTCTCTCTTCTAAACCATCAACGTGTATCTTAGACCCGATTCCAACTAAGCTGTTAAAAGAAGTTTTTCCATTAATTAGCACTTCTTTATTAAATATTATGAATATGTCTTTATTATCAGGCTATGTTCCACAATCATTCAAAGTAGCAGTGATAAAACCGCTTCTTAAAAAGCACAACCTCGATCCAGAGGTTTTAGCCAACTATAGACCTATTTCTAATCTTCCGTTCCTCTCAAAAATTCTTGGAAAGCAGTCGCAAAACAGCTGTGTGATTACTTAAAAAACTATGATTTATTTGAAGATTTTCAGTCTGGCTTTAGAACACAACATAGCAGAGAGACAGCTCTGGTTAAAGTCACAAATGACATTCTAATAGCCTCTGACAAGGGACTTGTCTCTATTCTTGTCTTGCTCGATCTTAGTGCTGCATTCGATACTATCGACCATGATATCCTATTGCAAAGACTAGAGCACTTAGTTGGCATACAGGGAACTGCTTTAGGCTGGTTTAGGTCTTATCTATCTGAACGCTCTCAGTTTGTACGTGTCAACGATGAATCTTCCATGCAAACCAAAGTTAGCCATGGAGTGCCACAGGGCTCAGTGCTTGGACCTATTTTGTTCACCCTATATATGCTTCCGTTAGGCAATATTATAAGGAATCATTCTGTAAACTTTCATTGTTATGCGGATGATACTCAACTATATTTATCAATCAAGCCTGATGAAATTAATCATCTCAATAAAATTCAAGACTGCCTCAAGGACTTAAAAACGTGGATGACCTTCAATTTTTTGATGTTAAACACGACCAAAACTGAAGTTATTGTACTTGGCCCGAAGAATCTACGAAACAAATTATCTAAAGATATATTAACTATGGATGGCATTCATTTGGCCTCCAGTGAGACTGTAAGGAATCTTGGTGTTATATTTGATCAGGATTTATCCTTTAACACCCACATAAAATCAATTTCAAGGACCGCCTACTTCCATCTACGTAACATTGCAAAAATCAGGCATATCTTGCCTCAAAACGATGCAGAGAAACTAGTCCATGCATTTGTTACTTCAAGGCTGGATTATTGTAACTCCTTATTATCAGGGTTTACCGAGAAGTCAGTCAAGTTGCTTCAGCTGATTCAAAATGCTGCAGCTCGTGTACTAACCAGAGTTAGGAAAAGGGACCACATTACTCCTGTTCTGGCTGCCTTACACTGGCTCCCTATAGAACACAGAATAGAATTAAAAATTATTCTTCTCGCCTACAAAGCCCTTAATGGGCAGGCGCCATCTTACCTTAAAGAACTCATTATACCCTATTGTCCTACTAGGGCATTGCGTTCCAAGAATGCAGGGTTGTTGGTTGTTCCTAGAGTCTCTAAAAGTACAATGGGAGCCAGAGCCTTTTCTTATCAAGCTCCACTTTTGTGGAATCAGCTTCCAGTTTGTGTACTCTCATGTTCCGATTAACCCAGCTTCCATCAAATGTCTTTCTTTTTGGTGTCTATATACGCCGGGATCCGGAGTCATGGATGATCCTGCGGTCCTGTGTCATGGATTGCGAGTCCTTTGATCTTGAGTCGTGGCTGTGGTCCTGGATCATAAGTCCTGGATGGATATACTTGTGGATTCATCTTCCTATTATACACACATGCATTTCCAAACATTTGGACGACCTATGTTGCAAATGTATTATCTTTTCAATTTATACACGGCATCTATTGCACGTCTGTCCGTCCTGGGAGAGGGATCCCTCCTCTGTTGCTCTCCCTGAGGTTTCTCCCATGTTTCCCTTTAAACTGTGGGTTTTCTCTGGAAGTTTTTCCTTGTACGATGTGAGGGTCTAAGGACAGAGGGTGTCGTATTATCATACTGATATTCTGTACAAACTGTGAAGTCCTCTGAGACAAATGTAACATTTGTGATATTGGGCTATATAAATAAACATTTATTGATTGATTGATTGATTGTTTTGTTTAGTTTATTTACTTATTTGGTTATAAGAGCAACAGTGGTCTTTTGGGACCTGAAAAAAAATGTTTATAGTCAGCTTTTTGTGGTAGTTTTGATTGACAAAATGTAGAATGAATAATATAGAAATAGATAAAGAATTGAGGCACACATGTAGTTTTGACAATTGACTGTGTGGTATTGTTATGTCAATGCCTATTTGTATGGACCTCTATCAGGGAATCCATTAATTCTGTATCATTGTGTTGAGCCAGGTAGCATCCCCAGAGGAGGAGAGTGTCAGCGAGAGTGAGGAGAGCAAAGAGCAGGAGGACATATATTACTTTGCCCGCCCCGAACCATCTATGTTACAGATGTTTTTAGAACAGCACCCACAAACAACATACCAGAAATCCACTTGTGCAGAAGGTATTCACCTGTAAAGATGGCGCCAGCAGAAAGTGGCTTACATATTGCAAGGGACGTCATATGTTGTTTTGTTTTGTATGTCTGGCATTTGGGAAGAGGACTGACACTGGCACATTTATAACTGGAATGTCAGATTGGAGGCATGCACACCAGCGTACAGAGGAGCACGAAAAGAGCATTACACATTCAACCTGTACTGAAGCTTTTTTCTTACGGTGCTCTAAAGCAGACATCGAAAGCATGTTTGCTGGCAGTCAGATGTCTGCTCATAGGGAACAAGTCCGAAAGAGACGTCAGGTTTTGGAGCGTATGCTGGATGTGGTGAAAGTGCTTGGGAAGAGGGGGCTAAGCTAAAGGCAGGTGGAGAATGAGGGAGCATATATGCTAGCTGACAACACCGTGGACCACGGTACCTTTTTGGAGCTCATCCTTTTATTAGGAAAGTATGATGTCTGCTTAAAAGAGCATCTGGATGATTGTGTAGAGAAGAGCAAGACATTTCACCAATCCAGTGGAACAAAAGGTAGAGGGTCTCTCACCCTAGTCTCCAAAACTACTGTTAACTCCATAATAGAAACTGTTGTTAGTCTAATCAAAGAAAGTATCTCCAGTGATGTCCAGAAGGCCGGAATGTTTTCTGTTCAGCTGGACACAACACAAGACATAATTTCTCAGGATCAGTCTTCAGTAATCTTAATATATGTCAATGAGACTGTGCAAGAGAGGCTTGTGGCTTTAGTGAAGTGCCATGCATCCACTGGACAATACTTTATGAACTTGCTCTCAGAGGTCTTAGAGCATCTGAAACTGGACAAGGGCATGTGTATAGGTAATGCAACAGATGGAGCATCCAATATTCCTGAGACTATTTGAAAAAACACCAGAATGCAAATTAAACAATAATCTTGTTTTAATGACACAAAGTAACAATACAAATACAAAGGAAGTACTTCCTGCTCTTTCTCCTGTCTCACTCTCTGGTCAGTCTGAAGAAAAAGAGAGCAAACCAAAGGAAAACACAGGCTTTCATACTAAAAACACAGGAGGAGGTGTGTGGGTGCTTTCCCCCAGAGGTCATCTTATTGGGAGAGAACAACACATGGCCTGTCGTACCCAATCAGCGCGACACAGCAGAAGAAACCCGGAAACAAAAAGTCTCTTTCAGTTTGACGAAAACCAGATCTGGAACCTGCTCTAAACAACAAGTTTCCTTATCTTATTTCACATCTTGCAGCCAGCACACACACATCCCCTTTATGGCTCTTTGTCCCTGTGTCCATCTCCCCCCCCCCTCAGGTTACCACACACAAGTTAAAAGTATGTTTTAAGATATAGTTGTTATAGTTGGCTAAATATACGTAATACATGTAAATTACTTTCATATCAATAATAACGAGGAACACATTACCTAATATGCTCTTAAGCAGTATTAGAGATGCTTTTCAAATAGTCAAACTTCACACAGGCCCAATATAGAGAACACACTCATTTGTCCTGCAGCCTTTCCAGCCATTTGAGCTATTGTTCACATCTTTACTTCAAATAAAAGGTTTCACATTGCATATTTCCAGCTTCCTTTACACATACTGTTATTATTAATACAAAGTAATTAACCACACACATCTATTTAAAACAAGTAGATTTCCCTGATAATTGACATGCTGAAAATCTTAAGAAGAATGTCTCCTCCCCCAGCTCTCTCGTCCCTGTCATAAAAGCTGCTTCCATTTCATATAGAGTAATAAAACATGTTTAAGCTAATTTCTCCACAATGATTGTAGCCATTTAGAACCCACACATGAAAGAATAAAAACAGAGGTATAGTTGAACAGTAATCACGCAGCACATATATTTACTGCAATGAAAACACACACATTTGCCCTAAGCATGTGTAACGCACCCTCTTCTTTTATGAGGGAAACATTCCAGAGTTTTGGAGCTATCCCCAAACAAGGATGTCCCCTGCTCACATCCCTTTCTAAACACAAAGACTTCACCTCATTATATTGGGGAGGAAAAATATACTTTGTCCCTTCAAATTTAACACACATGAATATATATAAGGTGACATTAAAATGAATATACCAGATTGAACTTTCCTGCCATAACACGTTACTTTAATACTTCAAATAATACTTCAATTGCCACACAAGAAAGTCTCAAAAGCATCGCCAGGGATTTCAAAACTGTGAAAGCAGCTGCAAACACGTTTGCCAAATGGACAAATGAAAACATTGAGGAGAGGGAGGAAGGAACAGACATTGAAGTGGCGGTTGCACTACCTCAGAAAAGAACAAAGAAAAGAAGCAGGGCTGAAGAGATGTCTCCAGATGAAGCACTAAGCGATGCAGAGAGAGCATATGAAGTAAATGTACACAACGCTATTCTGGACACAGCAATCGAGACAATCCACAGGAGGTTTATGCACACATGGAACTCTCTTTGCTGACTTAGCATGGCTGGACCCTAGGAACTTCAGTCAGATCAGAACCACGCCACTCCCAAATACTGCACTCAAAGACCTCAGTAATTGTCTTATCAGATTTGACAGCAGGGCTATAGTGGAGAATCTACAGTCAGAGCTGATAGGTTTAGCTGGACAGTGGGACAGGCTTAAAGCATCACATGTGGAAGAATATAAGACCAGAACGGTGGAAGATGGATCAGAAGGAAAGGAAGAGGAGACTGCAATTGTGCATAAAAGCTGCTCCTCCTGAAAAAATTGCCCACTGTGCTGCTATGAGATACTCAGGCGGTTCAACATGTTGTCAGATGCTTATCATGTCCTTGGGCTTGCATATATGTTCCTGCTGACCCTTTCCCTAACTCAGGTGGCCTGTGAAAGAACATTTTCAACCCTCAAGTTCATAAAGAGCCGACTCAGAAGCAGTCTGTCAGAGAACAAGCTGGAGACTTTTTTGTTGATGGACACTGAGAAAGACATCCTCATGGCATTGGACTCCGACGTGGTCATTGATAGGGTTGCTGAGAAGAGTGACTTATTGAGAAAGATGCTTTTGTAGCTTAATAAAGTGAGATTAAGTAAATAAAATGATAGAGAAAATTCTCATTGTAATTAGCCAGCTCTGTTTTCTTAAATCCTGAACTTCACCCTCTCTTTGACAGGCTGCCATCACTTGCCTTTTAAAGAGCATCTTGCAGGTTTTTATTTTTTCTACATTTATGCTTAAACTTGCCTGAAAATTATAATTAAAAAAGTGAATGTAGGATTTGATATGTTTTACGAGACATAAGGGCAGGAATTCAGAGGGAAAGGAGCAATTTTGAGCTCTGCTCTTAAAAACGGTTTTTTTTTAAGGTCATACGTCAAACGCGTCATATTACATCACGCAGGGGACACATCTCCGCTCTCTGACCGCGGGTATAGTAGAGTTGCGTTGAGTAGAGCGGTTGTATTTTAAGGAGCTGGTATTTTTCGGTAGTTTTACATTGTATTTCACCATTTGTAATCATGGTGCAGTATTGTGTTTGTGCAGGTTGCACAAATACCAGCCTGTCAGGACATCGAGTCCACAGTAAAAAGGACCGGAGCTAGCGTTCGTTCCTGGGTGCGTTATGCATCCACCTCCCTGCAGCACATACTCTCCACAGCTTTATCAGGAAAACGTATTACTTCTCTCTCCCCCCCCCCCCCCCCCCCCTTCGCTGCTCTCTCTCTCTCCCCTCCAGTACTGTGTTGTTTGTGTGTGCGTGGTGGCTGTCACTCCTGGCTCCCGGCTCAACCTCCACTCACCTGCTGCAACCAGCTGTGCACCCTCCCCGACTACACACCTGCTTTCCATCAAACCATTTACAACGACATATCAACGGAGGCTCCACAGCCTTTCTCCGCCAGATCGTCAAGTATCAGCCATATCTCGCGTCTCTCCTCCGGTACACAGCACCGTAGTGTGGAGTTGCATTAGGTAACGCGAGATACGGCTGATACTTGCGCATTAGTTTCTGTTATGGATCAGTATCAACAGTTCTGCCAGTAACGTTACTATATTATCAATGCTACTTTAGTTATAGCCTGATATATGATAGCTAACTTTACAATGTTGTGATGTGACGTTAGCTAACATTCTGTAGCTAACGCCGGTCACTCACCAAGATAGCTGCCCAGTTCTCCACTGGTTCTCCTCGAACCACAGCTCAATTTCTCTCCGATGGCCGTTATTTCTTCTAATCCTTGGCTGCTCCTGGTCTCTTGGACGCCTAGCAGGCTCATAATTATAAGGTCGTGGTCCGTCATATGCATTCGAATATTCATGTTCAACTTCTTCTGTGTCTTCTGTGTCGAAACTAGCATTGGGATCCATGTTTATTAATACGTTACACCGGCCGCTCTCCCCCTTGTGTCCCCCGTGTTACGTCACACGCGGGAGGTCACGTGCCGAGGCTTTTTTATGCGGAAGTGAACATTTCTTATAAAAACAACGCCAGAAGTCACTGTAGTGTATATTTCTGTATATCTTTTTGAAAATCTAGTGTATTCATCATTTTCCTACACATTTATTCACAGGTGTCTTTAACCTGGAAGTTGCTCTTTAAAGTCCATGAAATGTCCAAAATAAACGTTATTCTGTGTTAATAAATCGCTTCATCACTTTCCACTGTTTCATTTGACATATCAACATCAATGATTCTTTCCATAAATACCCCCCAAATAACATGAAATGTGTGCCACTTTCCCGTGTTATTCCACTCCGGTAGAAAAAGCTTGCCAGCCATTAACCCAGCTGTGTGACGTCACACGTGGCAAACACCAGCGTCGTCTGGATTGTTTGTTTTGTATCCTTCCGCTATTTTCGCCCAACATATGTGTAACCGGACCTCGCTAAACTTTTTTTATCTAACAATTCATGATGGTGAAGCGATGTGTAGTTGTGTAGATGTGTAGTCACTCATATCACTAATATGAATACATTACATTCTGCTGTTTATGTCTGTGCTTGTTGGTGGGGTGTCGGGACCTACATTTCGTGCAATGCACTTCTACTGAACCAGTAGGCACAGTGTTCCAACATCCAGGTTCTACTTTCTCCTGGTTGATCAAATTAGCATTAAAGATATTACTATCATTAGTAGAGAAGCTGAATTAAAGCCCTAAGAATTTAAAAATACTTTTGAGCTGTGAATGTTTCCTGATTGCTATAAACATTGATCATGGGTGCTGGAAGATTGCGCACAAAACTCGGGTCAGAATTAAGTTACTACAGGTGTTATGCCAGCTTGAGCTAAATGTCACCAGAGTACAGTGAACTTGCCTAGTGACTGAAATATATACAAGTTGAAGTGAAATAAGTAAGGCCAAAAATGAATTACATCTGAATATCTTTATTATTTTTACCACTTTTAATTATTTGTGGGCTCGCACATATACCAAAATAGACTAATGTACACTGCAATAAAGATCAAATGTTACAAGTGAAAAATTAACAAAAGAACCCTTTTTTATTTATCAAACAGTAAATTAATACAATATTACAAACTTGTGATTTGGAAAATGTTGTTATATTTACATGTTTCTTTGGAAATATAATATTGTAAATGACGTACTTTGTAAATTATTTACATCATGCGAAAAACCATTTTAACCAGTTCAGCTGCATGATTTATGTCAAATTACAGATTTGGCCATTGAAATCCCTGATAGCGGCCTCCCGGTTCGTCTTCCGTATCTCGGTTACAGCACATGCAGGCAGCGCGACTCTGATTTTTTGGGCCGAGTACACCCCAGCACCAAGGTACAAACTGTCGATAAGCTGTATATCGATACTTCCTAATGGAAATAAAGTATACAGATTATAAATATATTTGGAGGAAAATAAAATGTTATGTAGTACTATAGTACTATAGTACTATACTGTAGCAATGGTTACAAATTGGCTTATAACATGATATTTTTATTTTACTTGTACAAAATAAATATGAGGTTATACATGACTGCTTGACAGAATCATAGACCTCTTAAATATTTCCTCACATGTGTAGTTGTTTCTTTTCCCAAGAATACATTGAACTTGCATACACAGAAAACATAAAAGCCAAGCTGTTTTTGACTGCTTGAAAGAGTTTAATGGTATCTTTAAAAGTGTACCATATCTGTAGCGACTAAAAGTATTATATGAAAGCAAAGCTGCAATAGGCAGTTGGGTCAATCAATATTTACTTACTGGTGTAGTGGGCCATCAACTGCTCTGTGTTGTTGTTTGTATTGAAGATCCGCTATTTTCAGTTTCCAAACACTGAGACAGCCTTCTCTAAAGCCTGGGTGGCTAATAATGCACCTTGGTTTCTCGTCGGTGTCTTCTATCTGGTCAGTAGGTTGCAAACTGTCTATTTGTTCCATCACCTGCCAGATCTCTCAGCAGCATACACATTCATCTGCAGTGGGCATGCTTTCACAGCATTGACATGTACACCTGAATATTTTTCATAACATAAAAAAAAAACAATATCTGCCGGACGTGTGAGGAACAGATGAAAAATGAAGATCGACATTTAGTGCAGGTCAAATTAAATAAGACATAATTTACCATTCAGTATTGCCGACTCGAGTCTCGCCGGCTGCGGAATCCGCTTCTCTTTCACAAGTTTCTGCCTCGTTGTTCGATTGCCGGGCAGGAGGCTCGTACTGATAAGGCAAGATGCATTGAAGTGAAAGGCTAGCTGGTTCACTCTCTACTTCTGTAACTGAATCCAGATAACCCACCGAATCTGAGCTTGAATGATCGCTGTCGTTGTCTGAAGTTGTCGCGTTGCTTGCCATTTGGACTGATTTTATCAAATGGCAATATTTGCCACGTGTGACGTCACCGCTCGTTCGGGAGTGATCGGGGGCGTACTCGGCAAACTTCGGAACCAACATCGGTTTTTAACGTATATGTCATTTAATTATGACCAAACTTTAAACTTTTTTTTTTTTTTTATTCTGGTGATATCTAAACTACATGTAAAAAAAAACCTGTGTTAGATGCATTACATGGCCTTTAAAGGATTCATCCATTACTTGCATCCTTTTTAATTCTCCCAAAGCCCCCAAACTACACTCACACATGCAAACAGACACACACAAACACACACACTCACTCCTACCCCGAGGAATGGACGCTGGATATAGTGCCCCTCTCCACAACAAGCATTCATTTTAGTTATTTCAGTGTAAGTTACTTTGTGTGTACAGTATATATATATATACAGTATATATATATCTTGCTAGTTGTGTACTTTTGTAATTTATGTGGGATTTCTGTCAAATGTTGCTTCAACTCCCTTTGTAAATTTAAATCTGTCTCTTTCAAACCTATTCTCAGGAAAAAAAATAAAGACAGTATTTTTGGTTAAGCCTGTGTTCCTTCAGTTCTGTGTGCTCTGAGGTTCTGAGAAACCAGCCGCCTAAGACTTGCACTATAGCCCCTTGCGTGCGTCAATCAATCACATTTTATTTATATAGCCCAATATCACAAATTACAATTTGTCTCAGTCACAGTGTGTACAGGTACGACATCCTCTGTCCTTAGAACCTTGCAGCGCTCAAGGAAAAATTCCCCAAAACAGAACCCACAATTAACAGTGGTAAGTAGGAAGAAAGAAACCTCTGTGAGAGCAACAGGGATCCCTCTCCCAGGACGGACAGACGTGCAATAGGTGTCGTGTGTACAGATGAAAAAGGCAATACAGTTACAGCGATTAAAAAAAGGATGGAAAAATTAAGTGAAAGCATCAATGTATATAAAAAAGATGCCGTCGACTCATCCTGTAGACTCATCTGGTCCTATCTCTATTGTGTTGACATAGAAAGGGGAGGCAGGGCACTATAGGTTCCCCGCCCCCTAAATTCACTAGAAGTCATCATTTAAGGGGTTATTTTAAAAAATGTTCTTCTTCAGACCCCCCTATTAGTGCTCGGTCACTGTTCGCTTTGTGAGAGGGTTTGAAGGTCTAATTTATAATGATTGATAGTTACACATACTTGTGGTATGTATTAGTTTTGTTTGCCCCTGGTATGTAAAAAGGATAATACTAGTGAAACACATATTTCCATTAGAGGGGGTTAGTGATTACTTAAATATTCCTGAATAAAAAGAAAAAATGTTAGCTAAGTGAAATAAGATAAGACAGGAGAGGCTGATTCAGGAGGCAAGACACACTCACAAGTATAAATGAACCAAATAAATAAAAATAAACCAGGTTTCAATGTTTTGCTGTTGGATATGGTATGTTATTAGTTATGGCTATATTCCTACGATTTTATGATTGTTGAAAAGTATAAAGTTGTTTCATATGGTGTTTCCATAGATCTAGTCTCTTTATTTGGTTCTCAAAGTGCACCAGATTGATGCATTTAGCTTCAAAATAAATACAAAAATCTTCTCCCGCTATAGGGTTTGAGGTCCACCCCCACTTAAAACATGTTCACATGGATAGGTTCCCAAATAAATGTACACACTTTATAAAATAGTAACCTACTGTATTTCCATATGTACCTGTTTGGGTAATTAAACTATTGGGCTATCACTATGGGCAGCAACGCTGTAAATATTGAAGATACATCCAGCAAAACGCCAAAAATTAAAAACTGGTAGTGGCCTGACTGGGTGTATAATTCCCGGCCTGACTTATTGTCTGTATAGGATTTTGAGCAAAACACTTCAGAGACATGTTTTGTATAGATATAGCCCTATAGTATATATTTCAAATATAGCATAATAGGTGATCTTTTAATGACATAATATATATATTTAAAGTAAACTATTCCGTTTTTTCAGTGCATGTAACAAAAATGTCGGGGGCGTTTCAGTTCTATATTTATGTCTTAGAGGTGTGACAGCTTTTTACCAATAGATTTACAGCCATTCCTCTGTGGACCAAGCAACAATGCGCCAGAAAAATCAAGAAAATAGAACAATATCCCAGTGTGCTTCCAGTTTGTTCTTTTGTCGAAACTGCAGGCACTGTGCTTCACACTCCATGCCAGGCGGCACATTTCCTCACAATGCTTCATCTGTCCTCACTCTGCCTTTTTTTATTTAAATCTAAATCTTTTCAGTGTTTTCTATTTGTTTTGCCCCACTCTCTCTATCTTTATCAGCTGTTTCTCCTCCACTCGTCCCACCCTCTCTATACTTCCACCTTCTAGGCTCAAGATTGTAGCAAGGGATGATGGGTCCGCGTCTATCGTTATTCCAACCCAGTTTAGATTTAACCACGCCCACTTCCGCATTACGCAAGAACGTAGCTTTAGCGTCATAGACTTCATCTTCGGCAGTTATAGCCATAGCGGTCGCGGTAAAGCAGGAATAGTTGTTTTTTGTCTTACTGGTGTTTTATCATCTCAGCTGGTGTAAGTATTAGCATTATTTAATGATACTATTTTATATATATATAGGCCTACACACATGTATTCATTTATAAACATATGTATATGTAAACACACACTTATATGTACTCACACATGTATTTATTCATTTATACACACAGATGTTTACTGGTGTTTTATCATCTCAGCTGGTGTAAGTATTAGCATTATTTAATGATACTATTTTTATTGAGCAAAAAGTTAAGAGTTTGATATGTATGCGTCGTCATTTTATAAAGTGTCTTTTAAAACGTTCAAGAGTCTAAAACAGAAAGGTATCATGGTGTGATTAGCTGTTCTTCCTTCCTTTCCTTCGTTATTTGACTTAAAATGTAAATCAACATATTATTCCCAGCTTTTGAAACAAACAAGGTCAATACAAACAAGACCAAGAATACTCACTCATCCATAGCCTACTACTGTGCAAAATGATTGTGTCTTCAGTTGGGATAGAGAAACTCCATCTGGAGGGAACACAGCTTTTTTAGCCTTAGCATACCATTTACATGCACCAACATCGATATATCACACTACAGGAAAGGGAAAACCAAAAAAGCATAATAGGGCATATTTTATTCTCTTAATTACTTATGTAAAACAAAAAAAAGGTAGAAAAATGTTTACCTAACAATTAAATAGCCTATAGACCTTTTAACATGTAAATCAGAACACAGATCTACGAGGTAAGAAACTACGAGGTAAGAAAAGAAAAAAAATCAAATTCTAACCAACTCATACATTATTCATAATGCAAGGTTATGTCAAAGTCACCCCCTCAGTGTGAGTTCACAGATAGCTAAAGTAAATTGACCCACACTCACATTTGATGATACAGTATATATTTTATAAATGGACGCTCATGCATCATGTATAACAAACACTGATTCTATTGTTTTGTTTTTAAGCTAAATTCACCTTTATATATTTATCAATGAACCAGTGCTTCACAGTTTAAATAATGTAAAAGCAAGGCTGTTATTATAAATAAATGCATTAGTTAATTAATAAATAAAAATGAAATTGAAGTAAAACTAAAATAAGGGGGATTGTATCAGCAGACATATTGAAATATTGTCCAGGTGAAAAAGACCAAAACATTTTTTGGTGGAGTTAAGTGTTCATTTCCATCAAACAATCAGTTTACACAGTCGGACTCAAGAGTTTAGTTTAATATCATAATTATACATAATCATAATCATTATTACAAAGAGTTATAAGTAGAAATGTTCTTCTTCCAGCATTTCACAGAACAGGTAGAAACAGAAATGTCATGCTCTGCAGAATCTTGTTTGCAACTTTTACAACATGAGGCGATTTGGCCTTCTCTAAATAAGCGTCTGCCTTGCAAAACACACAACAGTTCCCAATTTAACTCTTTACATGCCTTTGGAATTTAGATTACGCAGCTGCTGCATGGTGTGTGCTTTTGGAAGCGACGCTGGGTAACACGGTGGGTTTGGGGCCAGAGAGAGTGCAGGAAATGTAGGCTGGCTCTGGCTGTGAGGGTGGATCCAGCGTGGTTTACCTCTATCTCCCCTCATGCAGGGCTGCGTCTTTCTCTGCCTCGCTGTATTGTTTTCTTCAGGGCATTTCCAGGTCTCTAACTGCCATACAAATCCATTATGTCCGCTATACACTCTCCTCTGATCCTCATATATATCCTCTCCTCCTCACCTTCTCCTGCCTTCATTTTTCCTCAGTTTTATTCTTGATCCCTCCTCCCGTGTTTTACGTCTCACCTCCCTAGACAACCCTGTCTCCTAAAAATTACGTTCCAACAGAACTAAACTGCATTCTCAATTACGTTTAACTGGAAACGTATTTTCTCCCACGTTACGTTCGTTATGAACGTATCTCAAATACGTTTATTTTCTCCCACGTTACGTTTCTTATGAACATATCTTAAATACGTTTATTTTCTACATATCTTTGCCATTTATTGTCTTGCTTATAATAATGATAATAGTCATTTATAAATATCATTTTAGAGCACACATTTGAAATCAGTAGGCGAGGCTGTAATTTCGCACGCTGTTACTGTCATGAGCGAGGCAGAAAATAATAGTTTTAACATGCCAAAAAGCTGCTGTGTCGTTTATTGCACCTCAAACATTAAAACAAATCCAGAATTACGTGTTTCTGTACTTCCTCTAAGAACAAAGGACAGTAAAAGAAGATCTCTGTGGCTTCAGGCTTGATCGCCGTTCAAATGACAGCGTTGGTTTCCAGAAAAGTGGGCGGGGCTGTAAAGTGACAGAGATTTTACTCTCATCTATTATTCAAAACCATTCTATTTATTCTAACGTAAATTACATGCCAGTGTTTTATCTTTTTATTTTTTTGTTTTTATTTTAAATCGTATAATGTCAGACTTTTTTTCCCATCTGTGAGGAAAATAATTTTTTTAGATATACTTTATTAATCCCCGTGGGGAAATTGTTTCTCTGCATTTGACCCATCCTAGTGTTAGGAGCAGTGTGCTGCCATTTTGAACGGCGCCCGGGGAGCAGTGTAGGGAACGGTGCCTTGCTCAGGGACACCTCGGTACCACTTGGTCTTGACGGGACTTGAACTGGTGACCTTCCAGTTGCCAAGCCAAGTCCCTATCGACTTCGCCACCACTTCCCAAATGGGGCTTCGAGCCTAACAATACTGAAATATGTATTTTTTTAAATCTTTAAAAAAAAACATATATATTTTAAAAACATTTAAAATCTTTTTTTCCTTCTAATTTGTTATTATTTTCTAAATAACACACTGTTATTTACTCAACAATAACACACAATTATCATTGTTTTTATTTATTCGTTTAATTCTATAATCTTGGGCTTTTTAGCATGCTTTTTAGCCGTAAATAAAGTCACCGGAAACAGACCAACCCGGTATCACGGCAAGACGTGAACATGTGACGATTTACCATGCTGGGAGACGTGAAGATGTCACGATTTCGTCCCTTCAAACGTGACAGTTACACGGTTTTGTTAACCCATGTTAACCAGTGGAGAAATAACCGGAAATGCAAATGCTACCCCGACGTAATGATTTATTTTTTAATAGTCACACTCGATTACGCTGATTTTCTTCTTTCCCCAGCTGGTCGACATCTCTTTAAGCAGAAACAAAGGCTACATTAATGTATTAAATTGATGTTAATCCATGCGTGTGGATCAGGTGTGGATGTGGAATTAACGGACGTGACGTTGTGCGATTGAGTTGCCAGGCAACAGCTTCGGTTCATGTTAATTTACAAACTCTTCAACTACAACCGTAGTTATATTTAAAAACAGGTTAGAAGGCCTCACGAAATACTTTAATGCAAATTAAAATGTAAATGTGAAGGAATGTGTGTATAACAAAATAAATCGTTCATAAACGAAACCGGAAACAGACGTAGGCAAGATCCTCAGCTCGATGATTGGATGGTTTAGCCGCAATGCATGCTGGGATTTGGTGTTTATGTGATGTGAAATCTGAAAACGTTTTTTAAAAATAAATCAATACTTTGTTCCGAGTGTGCTTGCTTTTCTCTTTGAAAGTCATCACATAACGGCATTGTAATACACGGTTCGGCTGCATTAAGTATTACATATCTGCCGTAATTCTCTATTTATAGAGCCCTGCTGAGAAGACTTCTAAACAAACATGAGAACTGCCGCCAAAACTGAAAACGTGACGTGGATCATAAATATATAAGCAATTAAACAACATCTTACATTTCTTTTCACACGATACATCTCCTTTCAGTATCAACACTAATTCACTAAACACTAAACATTTTATGTTCTTATGTGCAGTTTAAGAAGCGCTTTCAAGATTTCGACGCCATGCAGCCACGCATCGAGTTATTCACTAACCCCCTCTCTGCTGCAATCATCAAGCAGCCCCCTGAGTTGCAGCTGGAAATCTGCGAACTACAGTCAGACCCCTTTCTAGCAAAGCGCCAGGAGAGGGGCAGTTCCTTTTGGAGACTGCTACCCGAGTCCCGTTTTCCACTCCTCAGGGATTTTGCGCTCTCAATGGTCAGCATGTTCGGCAGCACTTACATCTGCGAGAGCAACTTCTCTATGATGAAGCACATCAAGTCAAGGGAGAGAAACAGACTGACAGATGAGACACTGTTCCATCTCATGCAAATCGGATGTACAAATTGTGACGACCCCACACCACGTGGGGTGCTGTCTGGTTGTGGGTGTGCTTTGTGGGTGTTCACAGGTTCCGGTGGTGATGAACAGCACCTGTCGGGGAGGATACCTGACTGATGAGCTACACCTGGGAAAAAGTATATAGGAGGAGCCCAGCCGGTTACGTGTCTCGCACTCCTTTGGTCACTCACTCCGTGCCAGCCTCGGGGACCTGTGGCTGGTTCTTTTCATTACATTGATTATGGAGAATAAACAATTGTTATTTTCTTATCCTTCGTCTCGCCTCCCTGCTTTTTGTTGCAGCCCAGTAGCCGGGTTGTAACAAAATGTTGATATTGACATTCAGTCTATTGTGCAGCAGCATGAGAAACCTCTGAAATGTGGTCGCTGTGCACAGGAGATTATTGTTGTGAGGACTTTCCCCCCCCCCCTATATATTGTGTCCCTCACGTTTCCTCTTCCCTTTCTGTCAATGTTCCACGTGAGAGGAGTCACTGTGAGGGAAAGCTACGTAATATACTGATTGTTATATCTGTTGTCAGATTGTCAGTAATAAAACAGAGATCGTCAAAACTGTATGCTGGCTCGGTTCTTATCCATGAACAACGCAAAACACAACGCAGAGACCCCTTAACCACACCGGTACAAAGATGAATATTAGTTGTTAAACTCAGTGTTGGTGTTTCAGATTTCAGAGCGTAAGATGGGGCAAACTGTGTGCACATAGCTCTCATTACTCAATGGTAACGTGTGTGTATGTGGAAATTCCCCTTTGATTATATTGGCTCTAACGGTTCAAAAGAGATGTCAATCATCATAAACCTCTCTAAAAAGGTCAAATGTCACTTGTTTTGCATCAATCTTGATAAAGGGTACTTATTATATGTTATAGTTTGGATTCCTAAAGCTTTTAGTCTACTATCCCAGCGGTTCTCAAACTGTGGTCCGCGAGGGTAGGCCTACTGCAGGTGGTCCCTGGAAAAAAGCTAAATAAAATCCACTTTTTATTATCAAAGATTTTCGGGGACCACCTCAAATGTGACTTGCTCTATCGAAATCAGTCACATTGACCCGAAGACACATTTTGAGTTTTAGGCTATGCACTGTTGGAAAGAGGAGATTCCTAGCTTTCTAATGATATCAGGCAGTGAGTGGGGTAGTGGTCATTGGGCTCATCGGACATTTATGAGAGAAAATCTGTCTCTAATGTCCGAGTGCAAGTGAATGCACCACAAGACACGAGCCTTGTAACCCCTCCCCCGGCCCTGGCGCGAGCGTGGCAATTATGGAAAGCCAAAGGTGCCATAATATGCCCGTATGTTCGCCCGTTTTTTCGCACAAATTTACGGGAAGGCCCGTAAGTTGGTGCGAAATTAAGGGCGAACATACGGGGAGGCCCGTAAGTTGGTGCGAAAAAACGGGCGAACATACGGGCGTATTTTCGCGCGGTTTATCATATGATAATGAGCCCCTCCTTCTGATTTCCATAGCCAATGAGTTCGACGTTTCTGTAACCAATCAGTGAAGAGTAAAGCCAGACCAAAGCAATCTGTAGATGAAAAGTTCCTGACGTTGTGAGGCTGTGAATTGTACATTATTCCAAATTCATGGGACTATGTATTAATTTGCCTTTCAATATATTACATTTATATCAATTCCCAATGATAAATTATATTTTCACGAGAATTTTACTATTATTATCCGTTGCTAGGTTTTAGATTATCAGTAGGTAAAAGTGGTATCACAATTAGTCAGTCGGAATATTTTATTAAATTATGCCCAGGTACTCACAAGAACATATCCTAGATGTCTGAGAACATCCAGAGATTACATTATAAACTTAATTTTAGCCTCTTCACCTCATTGGAGTCAAGAATTACTGTCAAGCTTACCAAGAAACAGCATCGCGTTTGAAGACTAAATGAAAATGGATAGATACATGTTGAAAAGCATTGTAATTAGTAAAAGAAACAAGAGCATTTTTTTAAACTTCATGCAGATGTTAATAGCATTTCAAGCTGTGCATGTTCTCAGGCAGCAATGCATATGTGCATTTATCTATAGCTTTTTTTTGTTGCTTTACTACAGTATTTGCTTATGTACCGTGGCACTAATGAACAATGTTAGACTCAGGGATATGTTTTGTAATATATCAATGTCAACACATTATGTTTTCTTTAAAAAAACATTTAGTGGCTATTATTGAATTTCCCCATGAGGTCTGGACTGTTATTTGTCGAAAACACATCCCAATGGATGACTATATAAAGCCCAGTCACCGTGGCAAAGTGCAGGCCACAAGCGGGGCTAGTAACTGTCACAACATCAATGAGAGAGACCATTGTTTAAACAAAGTAATTTATTTAAGAAAAATGTTCTCGAATACTACAACATAAAAACATAGGTACACACATATATACACTGCACACTAGAAAAATGTGCAAAGTAGTCGTTTTAAAAAAGGCAATTAGTGTGAGTTCAAAGGGCAAAGAACAGCCTGCGGGGGAACCGCTGTGAAATATGTGTCATGTCCGTGACAAAATCAGACAACATTCAATGTTGCCATGAATGACAGTATATTTTGGATGAAGCCCAGTCCAAGAACTCCTCTACGACCAGCAAGAAGATCAAACTGTGCGGTGTGTTGCTCCATGTCCTCATCGCTTAGCAGGTGCTGGTTTCGAGGTACGGTTACCCTCTCTGGCCAGTCCAATGCAACATCCCCTGCATCAGCTCCACCGTCTCTTTCTGGCTCCTCTAGAGCATCTCCTTGTCCTCCACCAAAGAGGCTCTGCATGGCAGAAGTGGTCTGGCCCTGCTGTTCCAGGCAACCTTGGACAAAAACTTGTATGGGACCCGTAGGTCATGGTTTATGCGTAGGAGATAGACATAATGCAGGGCCCACATGTGCATTTCATTGTCTGTCTATTATGCCTTCACTCTCCAGGAAGTTGAAGAGGTCGTAATAGACATTGCTCACACCTCGCCACAGGTCAGCCCAGAGCCGTTCTATTCTCTGGTTGTGAGTGCTTCTTCTACGGAGAGCACTGCCTCTGTGAAAGCCTCTGAAGATGTTCATCATTAGGCAGACAGAGTTGTTTTCGCCCCCATGGTCGGTTCTGACCCTCGAGGGCACACCATACTTGGCCACCGCGTCCATGAAGCTCGCCATCACGGTAGTGCTCCTGTTGTTGTCTGAGGCCCGGAGGAAGACGACCAGGCGGCTATACCCATCAATACCCCCATGAATGACAATCACACTTATTAATTTATTAATGTGTTTAATACATTCTGGCTAGGACAACCACACAAACGGCAGCAACTTTCCCTCTGCTTCATTCTTTTCTCCTGTTCAACAGGCTTATTTTCTGATTACCAGCTCTGATTCATTTACAAATTATATCGGTTTTCTTCAGAATCAGAATCTGTGTAATCACACTTTTTTTCTAAAACGGAACAAAGAACACAGTGCCCCTTTCACACCAACGCGGTTCCCGTTCTAGCTCCGTGCTAGTGCTCTTTTGGTTCGGAACCGGTTCTTCTTTTCAGCCCCCAGTTCCATCCCCTGAAGACAAGGAATGTGTCCTAGTAGAAATGTGCAGCCCAATGAAAGAAGGAAGCATAAAGCTTGTCAATTTCAATAACCCGTTTACAAATCTTCACATTAAAACTTGAGAGACAATAGCAGGGACGGCTCATAGAAGGGAAGTATGGTGTGGTGACTCTAATGCTAACAACAGCCTATGGGGAAGCAGTCAAACAGACAGTAATGGGGATGTTGTAGAAGAAATGTTCGAGGACAGATCATTGTTTTTGCCTTAATGATGGACAAAAAACAAGAATAGACGTGAATAGAGGGACACAATCATGTTTGGACCTCACACTTGTGATGGATAGTTTAGTTAAATCGTGTGAATGGTATGTAAAAAGTGACTGTACCATAGGAAGTGATCATTACCCTGTTTTCACTATCATCAACACAAATAGGAAGTGAGTATATTTTCCAGCTGGTGCTTTGGTAAAGCAGACTGGGAGAAATGTAGACTTTGCCGTAAGGAGTCAGCACAATTGTTAGCATTAGAAGGAAGTATAGAGGAGTGCTGAAATCAAATCACAATGCAAATTAAAGAAGCAGCAAATAAAACTATACCAAAAAGAACAACATAGGGTAGTTAGAAAGTGGTGCAGTGGTGGAATGAGGTATGTAGCAGAGCTATTAAAGAACGAAACAAGGTATTCAGTAACTACAGACCTATAGCATTAACATCACACTTGTATAAATGGATGGAGAAGATGATAGTGTATAGACTATCACATGTCTTAGAACAAAGAGGGTTACTGAGTGGAACGAGTGGTGTCATAAATGTTGGATTTAATATGTTAATATATTGTTTAATGTTACACTTCACACAAGTCACGACTATTTGCAGTTAATGTCGTTGCCGTGTGTAACGTTAGTTTATATAATGTGCAGCGCTTCAAACAGTGTGCTGCCTTAAAGGCATTTTATAATGTTATAATTTGTTTGCAGTTCATAAAGTCACCACTAGGAGTGCTAATGGTATTCTTATCTTTAAGTTCGCAGTTTACGGTATCGCCACTTCCGGTTTAGCGTTAGAGAAACGGCATGGTCCGAGAAAAGAAGAAGAAGACCACAGACGACAGACACATGGCAGCAACTTTCCCTCTGCTTCATTAATTTCTCCTGTTCAACAGGTTAGTAGTGTGTATACAGATTATGTCATATTTCGATCTAAGAAGTGTGTTTGAAACTGTTTTATGTGTAGTTTAATGTCATTCTGTGAGCTACGCCACTAGCGTGTGGCTAATGGCGTCCGCTAGCTTCTTTAACACAGGCTGTTGCTCCCTGAATAATGTAGGGCTCTACTATGTTACTATGTGTAATGAGTCCCGTGCACTAGTCTGGCTTACATTTCAAGTTTATTTTGTTTATATAAATATGTGAAATGCTGGTCTGGGGTCATAATTGTTCATATTATTTAAATGCTAAAGCGCTAATGCTATGCTAATATTGTGCCTGTATAACAGCCATGTTAAAGCGAGTACAGTCGGGTTGTGTGTGTTATCTGTTATCACTGTATTATACTGTCAATGAAAAAGGCTTTAATCCTTCATGAAAGTCATAATATGGCATGTGGATTTATGTCCATTTTTTATTAGAAAACGAAATATGTCAGACATACAGTTATTTTGATTGGCTAAATGTATTTTTACATTCTCAGTTAGCTTCAGGCCTCACTGAGGAGAAGTATTGAGGTAGAAAGCTGGTGAAGCCATTTCCTTATATTCTGTTTGCACAGATAATAAACCTGGTTGCCAAGAAGGAAGTCATATTCATTCGATCACACAACACAACGCAGAGATACATGTGGCGTCAAACCAGAGACTGATTAGATAAATAGAGAAAACAGATATAATTTGTAATAATTTATTAATGTGTTTAATACATTCTGGCTAGGACAACCACACGGCAGCAACTTTCCCTCTGCTTCATTCTTTTCTCCTATTCAACAGGCTTATTATCTGATTACCAGCTCTGCACAGCGGACTTGTAACACTAGCAGCAGTGGAGATGTAGCATCAGCACCTGGAGAATACAGCAACAACAACAACACGGATCCATTTGAAGATAGGTAAATGTAAATATTACAGTAATAGTGTACTTTCATTGTGTGGGTGTAACATAGTTAAATAGGTTGTGAGAGAGAGAGACTCCTGTCCCACCTCCCCATTTTATTTTCAATTGTGCATTGTTATTTGTGCTTGAGAAATATTCCACTTGAACTTTATATTTTAATGAACTTAGTAGTAATTATTGTCCTATATTTCTTTCCGATTTCACAGCTGCCTGGGCCTAGCAGCAAGAACCTCCATCTGTGCCTGCACCCAGGTCAAGATCTACCGTGGCTCAAGGGCCTTCACCAGAGCCATCACCAAGGACCAGAGGACGAGTATCACTACAGCGGCCTCCACCTCCATCTGTGCCTGCCACAAGATTAAGATACACCTCGGTACAAAGGCCTCCACCACAGCCATCACGATCAATTTGTACACATCATCACATGAACCTTGGTATGGAATATGAATCAGTCCTGATGTAACTTTTCTGTGGTTAAAGTAGAGGGATGGAAATATTTTATTCTAACTTATAATTTACACATTTTTCTTTTAGACATGAACAACACATTTATATAGGCCTATAGTGTAATTCCTATATTTCACTACTTTGGTGAACCGAAGACTTTGGTGAACCAAATCTGAAACACCAAAAAAAATGGATGACATGAGTACAGCTGTGTTTCACAACAGTTTTGAAGTTTTCCAAAAATCGGATTTCTAAGCTTAGTATCTCATAAGGTAAGTGACTTTGCATTTCTAGCAAGACCAGAGACTACTGAACATTTTGACATGTAAGACCATGCCATGTTATAAGAAGTACATTTAAAAGTTGATTTAAGGAGACATCTAAAAATTTAGAAAATACCCTTCACTTCACACTCCAGAGGGTTAAGGAAAAGGGTAAGGCAATTTTATTTTAAAAGACAATGAAGGCAGGTTATATTGATTGATATATTTATTATATGGAAAGGCAAATCAATACATAGTCCCATGAATCTGGAATAATGTACAATTCACAGCCTCACGATGTCAGGAACTTTTCATTTACAGATTGCTTTGGTCTGGCTTTACTCTTCAATGATTGGTTACAGAAACGTTGAACTCATTGGCTATGGAAATCAGAAGGAGGGGCTCATTATCATATGAAAAACCGCGCGAAAATACGCCCGTATGTTCGCCCGTTTTTTCGCACCAACTTACGGGCCTCCCTGTATGTTCGCCCGTAATTTCGCACCAACTTACGGGCCTCACCGTAAATTGGTGCGAAAAAACGGGCGAACATACGGGTGTATTATGGCACCTTTGGCTTTCCATAGCATATGATTGGCGGCAATTTCATTTGAACGGGACGGTACAAAACGAGAAGCATCCGGACCCAAGTACTGTAGACGGAAGGAACGAGGTATTTGCGGTCTGTCTACAATGAAGGAGAAGAGACCGTCAAGTTTGGCTGTACTCAGCATTGAATCAAAACGCACTAAAGCTTTGGATCTTAATCAGTTTGTGAGGCATTTTGAATGGTAATTGCCGCATCATAACAGTGATTGACAGCTGATAGGAATAATATGATTGTTAATATTATCATATTAATTCAGACAAACATCGATGATACAGTTAATTAATGTGCTTATTGCAGCAGACTGCATACATTTGGTACCCCTGGTCTAAGAGTGAAACAAACTAATTCAGTTATTGTTCAGTTAAAATGCATTCAATTATGTCTACCATCTTATATATTTCTATTTAAGGCTTTACTGATGTGCCAAAATAATGTCACCTAATGTGATTGAGTTAAAATATCAATATTGTGGCTTCAAGTTCAAGTTAACATTGATTGATATGAATGCGATTAAATCAGCATTTAGTTCTGCCAGGGGATGGCACCCCTCAAAATCTCTTGCCACCCCACAAATATTTTTCTAGATCCACCCCTGCGTAGGCTATATGTTTTGTTTGGTTTAATAAGTTAATTTCAGGACAACTTTGGAAATTATTATTATTATTTTTTTATTTAAATAGATTTTGAAAGTGGAGATAGAGAGAGAGAGAGAAACAGCGCTGTCTGCTTAGTTGCAATACTGTAGCTTAAGCATTTATGCAATTTAGGCCTATACATTGTTTCTGTTACTTATATGCCTGTGTGTCCATGTTTTTTAGTCTGTGTGTTTTGAGGGCAGCACCGTCTGCTTTTTGCAGTACAGTAACTAAGTAGGACTAAGCATACCGGTAGTTTTTTGTAGACCTGTCCAGTGGTGCAGGGGCGGCGCTAGGGGGTGCTGAAGCACCCCCCAGGATTGTCAAAGCACCCCCTAAGCACCCCCAAGAAATATGTGTTGTCTTTAAAAAAAAAAATATTTTTAATAAAATTATTATTATTATTTGTATTAAATTAAATTAGAAAAATTATTGATTACATCAATGCAAATGTGAAACAAACTCATTTTTGACCAAAAAAATAAAGCCAACACAGGTGATATGATTAGGCCAATGGCCAGCACCCATTAGATTTTTGACCTACCCATAGGCTAAATTACTTTGTGACACTTGAGTGACTTCCTGTTAGCTAGAGCGCCAAATTATTAGCTAACGTGGATGTTGAGCAAAGTGAAAAATTGATCGTTTGTTAGTCCTAAAACGTCCACGTGTAAGCGAGAGGGATTCTGAATCTGCACATACTAGGCATTGTGAGGCAGAGGCTGAAGGTGTCACGGTCACCGACCAGGAGGAGGACCAAGAAAAGCCGTGGGAGGATGGAGATGAGGAGAAAGGAGCTGAAATGCCCGGCCCCGTGGCTGCACCTGCTGCTGCTGCGGAGGAGGACATAAGTAACAATCCCCATGAGGGCCCAAGACGGCCAATTCTTCAAAAATACCCCACACGGCCATTTGGAAATCAGCAGAGATGTTTCTATAAAGGCTGGATGGATCAACATGTATGGTTAGAATACAGCGTGTCCAAAGACGCAGCCTTTTGCTTTGCTTGTCGGCACTTTTCAAAACGAGTGCACGGAGTGCAACCAGCATTCATCTGCAACGGGTTCAACAACTGGCGAAAAGCATCAGCGACTCTGAACACTCATCATGAAAGTGCGGCCCACAAGTTTGCTATGGAAACATGGAGTGAGTTTAAACAAAAACAGACAAGTGGCTCAAAAATAACAAACATGATTGACAAGGGACATTCAGCTTTGGTTATGGAGAACCGAAAGTACATGCAGGCCGTGGTTGAAAGCCTTCGCTATACCGCTTGTCAGGGAATCGCACAGCGAGGTCACAGCGAGGGTGGGGAATCCTCTAATAGGGGTAATTTTATCGAGCTTTTGCACCTCATCAAAATGTTTGATGTTACAGTGGATAAAAAATTGGCAAGCAATCCATCAAATGCCAAATACACTCACCATGACATACAGAACGAATTATTTGATATAATGGCTGATATGATACGAAAATAAATAAGTGATGAGGTGGGGGAGGCAGAGTACTTTGCTGTTTTGGTGGATGAAAGTAAAGACATTAGTAAGAAGGAACAGATTTCAGTGATCGTGCGGTATTTACAGCCACTAACAGAGACGTTGCATGAAGAATTCTTGCATTTCACCCCAGCAGATGGGTTAGACGCAGACTCACTACTAAACAGCATAAAGCTTACACTCAGTCAGTGTAATATAGACATTAATGGTTGTGTTGGCCAGTGCTATGACGGAGCATCTGTAATGTCAGGATGTAACAATGGAGTGCAGGAAAAGTTCATGAAAGAAGTGCCACAGGCAATTTATATACATTGCCATGCTCATAGGCTCAACTTGGTGCTGGTGGACTGTGTGCATAATGTCAACGCTGCAGCAGAGTTTTTTGAGACACTACAAATGCTCTACAAGTTTTTCTCTGGGTCAGTGGTGTACGGTCTGTTCACGAAAAAACAAAAGGAACTCGAGCCAACAGCACAGTGCGTAGAACTCAAGAAGCTGAGTGATACTCGCTAGGCATGCCAATATACTGCAATCTGGGCAGTCAAGAAAGCTCTCCCAGCAATACTGGCTACCCTGACATCATCGCCCTGTCAAATCCACACCGGAGGACAGAGGCGAGAGCTCTCAGTGCAATCATGGACGAGACATTTGTTGTACATCTCATTATTTTCGAGGATGTATTCAGAACAACCAAGTTCATGTCGGATCAGCTTCAGTCCGCCACTTTTGATCTTGAAGCGGCAGATGATCTGGCCAAGTCTGTTACCACTGCCATATCTGAAAAGCGGACCGAGGACAAGTGGAGGGAAATCAGAAATGAAGCAGAAAGTCTGTGCGTGAAGGCAGGTATTGCACCACAGACGCAACGTGAGAGAAGGCGGGCCCAGACATCTCGACATCTGGAGGGGTTTGTAGTGGAAGCCCCGTTAGAAAGAGCACACTTAGAAACAGATGACCTGAGAACACACTCGTTCTATCCTGTTATAGACAGGTTGTTAATGGAGATGAAACGTCGCTTTTCAACAGAAACCAATGAAGTACTGAGAGGTGTGTCCGCCCTGAGCCCAAAACACACATCATTTCTGGACAAAAAAATGATACTGCCCATGGCCCGCCACTATGGAATCAATGAGGAAAACCTGTCTGCAGAGCTTTACCAAGTTCGCCGGCTGTTGCAAAGAAAAGAAGAACAGGGACATACTATCACCAGCACCAAGGAGTTTCTATCCCTCATGAGGCCATACATAGATGCATTTATAGACTTGTACAAACTGATATGCATATCTCTGACACTTCCCGTGACCTCAGTGAGCTGTGAGCACAGTTTTTCTTGTCTGCGTCGTTTGAAATACTACCTGAGATACACCAGTGGGGACTCTCGAACCAGTAACCTGGCACTGTTGGCTATAAACACAGTGAGAACAAGGGCCCTGGACAGCGACAAAATCATTGATGCATTTGCCCTCAACCACAACAACAGACGCATTGTTTTGTTATGAAGACGTCTAATGGTAAGTGCATGATGATGCACGCCCTCTGTTGCCTATTATAAATGTAATGCATTGATGGTTGAGGCAAACATTCTGACTGTTTATAGTTATTTCTATGTGGCCTACTTGTGTTTAATTCTATGTTCAGAGCCAGTGTGTTAGGCTTGTGGACTTTACCCGCTGTAACAGTTGTAAATATGCAGTGTTGTTTGTTTGTACATCATTTAAATTAGTATAATCACACTAGTTCTGTGTTCTTCGTTTATTTATGTTCAATACCTGACAAGGTCGGAGATCAGTGGGCGGAACTTCTGAAATGTAGTCACTATACTCAGAAGATTATACACCCACCCCCCTTTATATTGTCCCTCACGTTTCCTCTTCCCTTTTTGTTTTTGTAAATGTTTCCACATGAGAGGAGTCACTGTGAGGGATACACAATGTAATACTGATTTGTTATATCTGTTGTCAGCTTGTCAGTGATTAAAAGGAAATCGTCTAAACCAGGGGTCGGCAACCTTTTTGATATGAAGTGCCATTTAAAAAAAAAATGTTTATCAGCGTGCCAACGATCGAGAATCATCAACGGGGGGGGGGGTTGAGGAGCTTGACGCTCGTCAACTATCAGCAGGAGGGCGGGGGAGCCTCGCTGCGGGGAAGCAATGTGTGGACCTGTCAGCGCAACTTACATGATGCCGAATTTAACAAACTCATTTAAATAATTTGTTTAAACGGCATAATAATAAGGACGATCGTCCGTTCTGTGATTCTCCAGAGCACACGTTATGATATTAGGAGTCAGAGTTAGATGAGATCGCTGTCCCTTTAAGAGAGAGAGAGGGTTGTGGCTATTGCAAGTGTGTTTGTGTGGATGGTAGAGCGACAGTGAGGGAACGTGTGTATGTTTCTGGAAGTGAAACGAGGAAGCAGAAAAACAGAGGTCTGATGTATTTTGTGAAACAGAAGAACAGCTAAATAAATGCAACGGCCTCCCAAGAAGAGCTCGCCTCTCTCCAGTCATTTAAGCTTAAGTGGGTTATTGAACCTGAAGCTTGTTTCTTCTGCCCTCCTCGACTACGGTCTGGGAGCCGACAGGAAAGTTCAACACACAGATGGCCAGTCCGCCCCTTTCTATCATATAATTTCGATGAGAGATGAGCAGATCGCCACTGGGCTTTCAACTAAAGACACAGCCACACAAAAACTGCGGCATTTGTACAGCTCCTTATGGGTACTGCTGCAATTTGTGAAGTGCTTTCCTCCGTGGTGAAACGATCAGCACTGCACCACGGAGGAAAAAGGCAGAAAGTCACCTGGAGTTAAAGAGAGCGGGCTGCGTTGCGTGCATGGCTTCCTTCTGCAAGTAACGGGGAGACGCGCTCTGGCGGCGGTCTCGTTCAGGATCCGAAAATACAATTTAAATATTTTTGCATACTTATTCCACTTATTCCTAGTGTGCCACTGGTTATGGTTCCGCGTGCCAATGCTGGCACGCGTGCCAGGGGTTGCCGACCCCTGGTCTAAACTGTATGCTTGCTCGGGTCTCATCCATCCATGAACAACGCAAAACACAACGCAGAGACCGCTTAATGTTGCTCTCAAAGTGAACCAATTGATGCATTTAACTTCAATATTTAAAATAAAATCTTCACGCCTTCATTGTAAGAGTCGCGGGTGTACTGTGTGTGTGCGTGTGGGGAGTGTTGCAGTAGAAAATTCAACTGTAGCGCCGGTGCATTCATGGGAAACCCTAAATGTTTGAGCACTCCCTATGAAACGTCAAGCTACCCCACAGCACCCCCTAGAGGAAATCTCTGGCGCCACCACTGGTCAGAGTTCAACTCCCGCCTGCTCCAGCCTGCTCCAAATAAGGGCAAAGAGGCGGAGCCGAGGCGGGACCTGCTGCCACCGAGCTGAAAGTTCCAGAGCTAGCTGAAGCTACCAAGCTAAGCTAACATGCTCCCCATCGGCACACTGCCGCGGTATTTTACGTTTCTAAGGTGAGCGGACATGAAACTATTCAGCAAAACTATAAATAGTTATTGAGTTTTTAGCATAATACTTCAGAATCTTAAAATCCCTTAACGTTTGTATGCAATTGTGCTAAATTCAACATTGGAATTAAGCAAATATTAATATGTTTGCATGACATTAGTTATTTATATTTTGATATCACTTAATTATACGTTTAATACATTTAAGTCAAGCTAAGGTCCATGTGATGGTAGCTAGTTAGTGCTCTTACCTGTGAGGCCTTCTCCAAACAGCATAATAACCAGACTGTATCATTAAAACTAAGTAGCCTACCAGTTCTAGATCCTTGACTTTAGACCAGCGGTTTTTAAAGTGTTAGGCGCGCCTCCCCTGGGGGGCGCCAGAGAGCTTCAGGGGAGGCGAAGCGTGAGACACAAAAGAACGAGAAAAACACGAGTAAAGTGACACTTGCCCACTTGTGGCTGTCTGTGGAGACCGAGTTCCCCCACCTCGCCAAAAAGGCTGTAAAAGTGCTCATTCCCTTCCCCTCCACCTACCTTTGTGAGTGCAGGTTTTCCGCATTGACTTTGATCAAAAGCAAGTACCGGTAAAGGCTGCAGCCAGAGGATGATCTGTGTTTATTTCTGTGTGCATCAAAGAAATATACGGGTCGTGCTGCAGCTAGATGTGCCTGTCCTCTGTAAGAAGGTGTCGGAGACTGACATGCAAGGAAGAACGGCTGTCCACAGGCTGTTCCAACTTTAACAACTGTATTAACTTCCAGGGTAGTGAATTGAACATGCAATTGTAATTGGTTGTGTGGTATATGTTCATGCACGGACACGCATGTTCCACAACACACAAACTGAACAACACTCAATTTTCCGATCGCTACCAGCGTCCTTGCGATCTTGTTATAATAACGAGTGCACGTTACTGATGCAATATGGTTGAGACCATTCGAGCTTATTCTAGAGGGGTGCAAGGAATAGTACAAGTAGTTGGCGAGTTTTATACAATATGTTTAAAACATAAAAATAAAAAGGTTTTAAAAAGTTATTGTTTAATGTTTTAAGGAGGTGACGCAAGCCAATCAAATCGGTGCAGTCAGCACGATAGATTCAAACACACGCACAGAGACGAGACAAGAGGAGAGAAACAGTCGGAGTAATTTCAAATGGCGGAAGGTAGACAGCGAAAACAGAGCATTTAATTACATTTTCTCTTACTGGACCTCTTTGAAATGCAATTGAATACCCGTGCATTATAGCAACAACAACAATAATAATAATAACAGCAGTGATAATTAGGAGGGGGGGCGCGGCTGTTCTTATGTTCTCTGAGGGGAGGCTCACCTTCTCACACTTTGAAAACCCTTGCTTTAGACAAACAATTCAAAAGACAACATGTATTTAAAGACCAATCTTTATTTGAATGTGCCTCTTAACCTGATATATTAGTTATACAGTAATAGTATTGACAATCTAAAAAAACTGAGCAACTCAACAGTCAACTTTATGTTTCTTATTGTCTAAAGCATTTGTTATTTTCATTTTCCCCCTCTCATATTCAGTGTGGACGGATTGAGACAGCGTTGTGTCCAGAGAGCTGCAGAGACTTCAGGGAGAAACCTCCGTGTGATGGACGTCCTGTCTGTTGGTTTGGAGAGGACTGAGGGTCTTTCCTCTGCAAGGGGGACCGGGGGGACTGGGGGGAGGGACTGATGGAGGAGCCCATGCTGGGCAAAGCTGATATCAACTGCACAGGCCTAATCACTTTATTTGACTAAATATGTTTACTTATACATTTAATAGGTTAACACCATCTGTCCATATGTGCGTTTAATTTAAAACATTTGATTAACTTTTGGTTTACATTTCACTAAATTGTATTTGCACTCCTTTTGTCCATTATTCTTACTGAAAATGTTAATTACACATTCACATCTGACTGAAGATTGGCCCTATTTATTTGTGACATTGCAAACTCTGCGGTTCAAGGCACAAGTGATGTGAAGCTCATAAAGCGAGGCAGATAGAAATAATCAGCTGATGGAGTGTAGATGTAGAAATAGGTGCATTCGATCAGCTGACTGTTTTTACAATAAAAGTAGTGTACTGGTCTTAAAATCTCATAGCATCAGCTTTTAATTTTCCACTTGGAAGTTCTTCTTGACCCTCAGAGAAGGAGAAAATGTTGTGTCTTTCAGGCATGTCCTTTTCTAACAAAAATTACAGGAAACATAAAACATATTATTGCAGAACAAGTGTGTTATTTATGAAAGCGGTGTGTTTGTGTGTTTAGGGGCTGTAGATATAATTATTTTGTAATTGTAATGTTTTTTTTTTATTTCAACAGTGAGCTACAAAGACAATCAGATTATGAATGAAAAGTATGAAGTTCATCAACATTGAAAACATGTTATTATCAAAATAATATTGAACTGTTATCAAAACGTAGTGCAACTGTAGAAGCTTGCTCTGTTGTCTCACTGAAAGAATAACTTTTACCACGTTTTTTACAGACAATATTGAGAGATAAATAGTAGCAGTTCTCACTATGTGTTAAATATCTTTGCCTTTAATACATTAAATTAGAAAGCTGACAAAATCATATTGCTTGTTAACATCTAAATGTAACTTTTTGCACAGAAAAAACCCTCAACTTCACTGGTGTGTCGTTGATCTAGTATTGTTTAATGGAATGTATTTCAGTGTATTAAAGTCAATACTTTCTTGATTATTTGTACAGTATGATATAAATAGTATTTGTACCTGTGCTGAAGTTCACTGCTGTGAAGAGTCCAGTTCTGTCTCTCACTCTCTGGTCCAGCCTGTCTGCATCACCTGGACACCTTAAACAAACAGATATATATATGTAAAGTACCATGTGTACAAACAACATAACTGATTCTCTTCTGTTGAACATGTTGGATTGTGTATTGTCCGAGTCAAGGTCCTTTTTATTATATTGTAACTTTGGAAGTTGTGTTACCAATGCTTGCTGTTTATTTGATACCAAATTTGGTAATGCAATTCATAAAAACAACAAGGTTTGGGTTTGTTCTTCAGATGACTGTGATGTTAATGTGTAAGCTCAATAATGAACTCCAGCTCAACCAACCATATTGTAATATCTAAGTAATCATCTTGAAATATGACATTAATAATTGTAATATACACACATCTTGTTGTGAGGATGATTTCACATACATTACTTTGACATTAGCTTGTCTACATACTTGAGCATAGCCAATTTAAATTAACCTTAGCGATGCATACAGTTCCTACTTACATAATAATCATCTCTCTAAGTTACAAGGATGACCTTATTTTATCAACCTCAAACAGAAGCCGTTTGTTGTACAGTATTATCCCACTTAACACTTTACTTGTCTATTTCGTTTTAACCTTTATAAATATGGTCTATGATTTTAACTTGGAAGCTACTATTAGCATCGTTAGCACCGATGTAGCTACCACTCGCTTACACGCTAACCCAAGCCGTAACATTAATTACGTAGCTGATTAAAATCATTAACACATAAATAAGTACTTGAATTTCACTTACTGCAAAACCGCATTCATGCACCGTCTGTTTCAACTGCAGAGCGAGTCACAATAGTCCGATATATATACAAAAGTTTTATTTTGAGTTACTATTTTTGAGTTAGCATTTTAGTGTAAGCAGTCTATAAAAGCTTCACTATATAAGAGAAAGTGATAATGCGGTGTGCTTTTTCTGTTGCTCTGTCAGTGCAGACAAGATCAGGGAAGGGAGTTTTGTGAAAGCAGGGTTTAACAACTGGCGAAAGGCAGGGGAAACATTTAGGGAGCATGAGAAGTCCCATCAACACACAGGCCGTCAAAAAACTGGCAGCATTAAAACGAACACCGATGAATGCACTGCTCTCACAAGCTGTTGCTAAAGACCAAACGACTGCATTTAATATGACGGTATTATACGGGGCTGCCCAGTGGCATGGTTAATATAATACATTAACCATGCTTTACCTGAACCTCATCATGAGAGGACGGCAGAATTGTAATTTCCCGTGTTCAGTGAACGCAACAGAGGCAAGACACCTGACCAACCAGAGAGTTGAATGGCAATACACATCTGTCTTATTGGTTGACAGATACCTATCCTGTGAGCTGTGACAATGTTTAAACTGTCAGTCGGACTTTGAAGATGGTCATAAGAAAAAAAAATCTTAAAAAAGCCACCACTTGAGCCAGGTAAACAAGGTATGTAAACGTCAGTAAACTTTGAAGTTATGTGAACATGTAAGCAAAGCATAAATTACAGCTACGTTGACGTTACTTTGAATCACGGGGGTAAGCTAAACCGTTAGCAAGTAGCTATAGCTAGCCAGAGATATTAAACACTTTGTCATACAATCTAAATGTTGTGTTTTTTAGTGTTACCTGATGATTTAAAAGAAAGCTCTCTGGGAAATGTTGGCTTACTGTTCGACATGAAGCTAGAAGCTACCTTACAGTACACAGTTGATCCTGACTCCTGTCAGTTAAAGTGTTTCATAGTTAGCTTAGCTAAGCATCCACCGAACACTGAAAGATATGGATGTTATGTGACAGTATTTCTGAGAAAAAGTCAGCTGAATGGTGGCATAGTTGCCACTGCTTTACTTGTCGACAGCATGTTTGAACGTATTTGCAGCAGCAAATGTGGCTGTTTGACCACTGACGTTCCATAAAAACACCTGAATTTAAATGTGCAACCTCTTTTTTTGTTACAGAATTTTGCATGAAATTACAATTCTTCTGAATGATATTCCTATTGACAGCTAGTTTCTACAGCTAGAACATTGTGAGATGGACAGCCAGAGAGAATAAATGAAAAACAGTTATGAAATACTATATGAAAAAAAAAGAATTCAGTTTAAAAGGGGAGTGATTTGTAAAATATAAGAAAAATAAAATCTGTTTACAGTTGTGTTTCATATGGGTGTTGAGAGATGTATCCATAGATCTCTTAATTTTGCTCTCAAAGGGCACCAGATTGATGCTTTTAACTTCAATATTTAAAAAAAAAAATCTTTATTTTATTCTCTTCGCTTTTTAACGACTGTTTTTAAATTTGATTCCGCTGAACTATTTGTCATGCTTCTCATATTATTCTTTTTTTGTAAAGAACTTTATATTGCCTTGTGTTGAAAGGTGCTATATAAATACACATTGAAATTAACAGTCACAAGGGAAACTGGGTTCTATAACCAAAAAATAGTGAATAGTGTGAACTATGCAGCATACAATGAAAAAACAGTGTTAATTATTCCAAGGTAATCGGCTGGGTTGAGAAGGGTGATGTAAAATAAAGAGAGCTAAGACACGTGCGACAGAGAGCAAAAGTCCTACTGTATCTTGCTTGTTTAACCTTATGTCTGCAGTCTTAATGATGAATCAAATCCATTACATCAGCTCATGGAGCAAGATAACTTTTGTCGTAAGGGGTCATCAACTAAGTGTGATACCTACATTAACATTATTATCCAATTGCTTGTGTGACGCCCTTGAGCATAGACACACATAGAGGGAGTGTGCCACTGCAATGATGGGAGTGAGGCAGGCGAACGAGATGTTCAACTAACGCCAAGGTTAATAATTGGTATGGTCCTCTATATGGGGGGTCGGAAATTATATTACAAGATTATTCAATGCTTTTAATGTGTTGTAGCAGCTTCAAGTCAGTTGCTGTCTAGAGAGTGATAAGTAAGGCAACAAAATTACAATATTCGTATTTAAAGATTTCAGAAGTTTTTTTAGTGAGTGAGCCCCACAAGGGAGTGAGATACAGCTGTGTAAAATGTTACAAAAAAAACAACTGTAAAACACAAAGCATAGCATAGCATAACACATTCAATATATTGGAGAATTAGCCAATAGAAGCGTGATTGTTACATGGTGATGTCACTATGTTACATAAGTAAACAAAGGAGTCCAATGGAGGCATTTCAGGCAGGGAGTGTGTGGGAGAGAAACTCCCTCTGGAGGGAACAGGGATTTTAGCCTTCTATAACATATATATATATATATATATATATATATATATATATATATATATATATATATATATATATATATATATATATATATATATATATAACACGAGAAAGGGAAAACCCCCAATAAAGCAAATGTAGGAAAGGTTACCAGAGATGTCATAAACACAGCTGAATAAATTGATATACAGTTTTTTGAATGCTTTGAATGCAGTGTAGAAATAAAGTGTTATACTCAGGGGTGCACACAACTTTCTCAGTGAGATACTCAGATGAGTACCTGGAGTCAGTGTTTGGTACTCCAACTTCCGGCTCCCCTCAAAGTTCCCATGAAGCCCTCGGTATCGCGAATGTCAGCGGGTGGGGGTGCTAGTGGAGTATGATGAAGCCCTCTGTATCGCGAATGTCAACGGGGGGGTAGTAGTAGAGTGCAGAGCTTCGTGACCACAGAGCGTGTGAACGTTGTGATCAGCTGTTTTAGCGCAGTGCTGCTGTACAGGCCGACGTTAACAGCAGCCCTGTCTGTGCACACGGAGACCAACTCCGTCGTCCGATGATCTAACCGCCTTCTGAAAAAGCTTCACATATACATCGGTACGCAAATGCGCTTTGTGACACAAGTGACGGTACGCATTTCAGATTGTTGCCGCGCATGCGTACCTGCGTACCACTTATGTGCACCCCTGGTTATACTGTACTTCTCAATAGGGAATATAAGTGAAGTTTATCTTTTGGTTTTAAGGACTTGAGGTAATATGTTCAGTGCCAACAGGAGAAGAGTCTTTGATATTCATAGATAAGAGTATTTCTCTTCATTTTCTAGACCTTACTTTGGCTTTACAAGAACAAAAATGACTGACCGTAACTGACACCAGAATTAATTTTTCAGCAAGTGTATGTTCTTAAAAGAAATTGAAAATCCTTTTCATTTCTGATGTCCAAGTTCATGATTAAAGCTCAAAAGCTGAATGTGTTTTTATACATCAATATTTGGTAAGAACAGTCCAGTGCAGTCATAACTTCATGTGGCCTCGGCATTGATGTTGTGCTTTAATTAAAGTCTCATGTCAAGCTTCAGAAAAAGTT